>NC_056631.2:99388682-99988682 GCF_002870075.4 Lactuca sativa
TGCCTTATGCTGTGTAGCGGTCTTCAATCTTATGGAGGTCCCTATTTATAATTATAAGAAAATCTAGTTTGAATTCAAGATAATAATACTATACTGAAATTGAAATTCACTTTCTTTATCAGCCAATGAGGCTTCTAGAATCCTTAGAAGGGACTCCTAAAACTGTCCCCTCCCAGGAAGGTTCTAGAATGCTTCCTTATTCAGCTTTTGAACAATTTCACTCTAATCCTTAATCCCATTAATTAATTATAATTAATCCAGAATAATATTAAATTATCTCTAATTAATTATTAACTACTTATATTTCTAATTAATATATTAATCCAAAATATATTAACAAATTATTTATCTCTCTTTTATTATCATTCCTGGTTATGAGGGTAACCCAAAAAGACTTTACTATTATTTAACCAATTATACCAACTTAGTTAAAGCCTTAGACACCATTCTCCTACAAAAACCACCATATGTTAGTCCCTTAAATTAACTAAATTTCAATAAGGGAAAAGGGTATTAAATGAAAGATGAAATACTTATACCCTATTGGGTATTATTCTAAAAATAGTATAAAATAAACTATTAGTTTAGCAATGGGTTGATTTTAAAATGAGCAAAACTAAAACCATTTTAAACAACCAATGATCATTTTGCAAAGCATGGAAAGAATAAAACAACCATAGGAGGAAAAAAACTACAACATTTGGAGACTTTGAATCCTCTATAGAGGCTACAGGTTAATGCAGAATGTACATGTAGGACTCCACCTAAGTAGAAACACCAACAATAGCTCAAATTGACATGGATGCTAGTCTTTATTGTAAATTAATCTCTTAAGCCTTTCAGAACAAAAGCCAACCTTTTGTCTTAAAGGGAAGGTTGAAAGTGTCAACTTCTTTTTATCAATTGTTAACACCTTAAGACGGAACATCATAGGAGAGAGTGAGTGAGAGAGAGAGAGAGAGAGCTATATGGTTTTTGTCTTCCAAAAGAACCAACTATCAAAGCTAGTTTTCATCACCTTTTATACACACATCATCCCTTAAGAAGTTAGTAGACACCATGCTTCAACTATAACACTGTTAGTCAAAAGCAAGTGATATATTTTGGAATAAATAACAAGAAAAAACCAACACCCCACTCCATGGGGGTGTACTCAACGAAGAAGAGAGATAAGAGAAAGAATGCCAAATACTCTTCCTTTTTATGTAGAATTTGTGTCTAGTTTATCAAAACAAAGACCTTTTAGTTTATATAAAAAATACATGAATTTACTAAATTAAATCTAATGATTTTATTTCCTACTTATTATAGAAAATAGTTATTTTCATAAAATAATTATTTTCCAATTAAGTACAAGAAATATAATCATTTATCAAATATCAAATTCTTATAAATAATATATTTACATCAATTTGTTGTTAGTGTAACCTTTAAGGACCATATATTATCTAGCAAATATCATCCTATAATGATTCATGACCATAAAGATGTTTCAATCTTCCACTTGCACAAGACTCATTATAGATCGATATAGATAATAGAGAACGTCTAGGAACATTTCACTGCCCCTAGTAATATACGACTTTATGTCATTCTATCAACATCCAACTCCAGAAAGCTTAAATCTACAATTAATCTATAAGGTAAGTTTTTTTTGTTGTCCCTTTCTTACAGACATCATATTGACGAAGTGACTTGGATTGCTATCAATATCTTTTGTTATTCAACTTTGGGTATTTCACATTAGATGTCTATCCCAACACATAATAATAAAAAATTATTTCTTGACTACATACACCTCTTTTATAGACCTGACAATTCGTGTATTGGTGTCATGAAAACGTGTCATCCACAAATTTGACACGATACAATTACACAATGAGAAATAAGCTTTATCTCAATTTTTGAGATGTATTCGTATCGTTTATTCGTGTTGTATCGTGTCTCTCACAGATTCGTGTCTTTGTGTCTGAAATTGTCAGGTCTACTCTTGTATAATTCATACCACACCTAAGAACAACATTTATCCATGTCATAGTATAGCGCTCCATACACTCAAGTCCCAATATGCATCTCAAGTATTAAGGATACAAAGATAGTACTTATACCAATTATCACTCAAGATAGCGATCCATGAGGTGATCTTGATGCATATCATGTCCAATAGTTACTCTCTCTAACAAGTACCTATAAATCTTGGCTACAACCCTTTATCCATTTTCATTTAATGGGAGTCAACCAATCCAATTCATATAAGTCTTACATCATAATTACTCCCATAATTATGACCGACTATGAACTTTTAGAGTAATTGGATTATTCATGGATTAAACATGTTAATATAAAACACAACAAGTATTTACATAAAGATCATATGCCAATATATGAAAACAATATAATAGATGTTGTCTTAATGATCCAATATCCAAATCAAATCACATTTATAAATTAACAAAGTCATATTACTCAAGCTTTGAACTTTCATTCCTAGCTTAATAATGGATATGACTAAATTTAATTTGTGTGAATTCTCAGAATACAGTCATCTCCATATTTTTTTTTCTAAGTATAGTTAAATATCTTGGAGAATATGAGTGGTGTTCTAATGTGACTTAGATTATCTTAGCTTGATTAAGTATACTCTTTAAGTCACAAAATATTTCTAAGTGATCCTTCAATGGTAGGACTCAACCTAGTTTTTCAATGAACTCATTCATCTAATTATATTTGATTGCAGCTTCTAAAGCAGCAATGTATTCTTATTTTGTAGTAGATTGTGTAATTATGTTTTGCCTAGTGCTAATTCTAACAAAAATCATTCTTCATTCTTAATGAAGTCATAACCCAATTATAATTTATAATTATATCTATTTATTTTGAAGTCAACATCTTGTGTAGTTCTTAACATAGAGATCTTCTTCTAAAATGATTATATAATATACATTCTTTTAGTTCTTCCGAAGTACTCTTAGAATGTCCTTATATTCATCCAATGACTTACCCATTGTGTCTAATTGGTATCCTATGATATAATCACATTATAATCATATACCTAGTCTTGTGTATAATAAGGCATAAATGATGGATTCATTTGTTTAAAGTAAATAAAAATATAAATAATTTCATCTCCCTCAAACCTATGTGTTATGTCCTTTGAGGAAAGCTCAAAATGGTGTAATATGGCAATTCCAATAGCAATCCAAAGGAATCTTGTATATTGATATCTTTCATGATATTCTCAACATATACATAAAGATTTAAAAATTTAACATTCATCTTTATCTATCTTTATAGATTTTACATTCCAAGAAAGTACCTTGTCATTCCTAAGTCTTTCATTTTAGAGATACTTTCCGAGTCAATATGAAATAGCTGTGTGTAGTCGGTGAGTGATTTCTCATGATTAAGTATGTCTCGTTCACACAAAATTTATAATATCACTATGCTTCCACTAGTTTTTAGTAAACACAAATGTTATCTTCATTTTGATAAAAAAATATACTTTGTGTTTTCATGTTAGAATATGATTTGAACCTTGAGATGTTTGCTTTATATCCACAAGTGAATCTTATAGCTTACATATTTTGTTAGGATAACTTGAATTAAAAAAACTTCTATGCTAAGATATATAGACATCTCTCAGTAGATGTCTATTAAGAAAAGCGGTTTTCTTGAAATCTATTTTACATTTCTCATAATCAAAATATGTAGTTATTGTAAACAATATCCTTGGTGATATGATCATAGCTACCTGATAAAAGCTTTGATTATATTTATTGACTTGAGTATGAGTGAAACATTTTATAACAAGTCTTGCTAAATAATTATGGAACTCTATGTTTGTTTTCTTTCTAAAAGATTTTCTTACTCCTATTCTTACTATAAGGAGGAAGATTAATCAAGCTCGTACTTGATTTTTATACATTGATTACATCTCAGTGTTTATGACTCTAAATCATTTGTCAGGTTTAAAGTATGATATAATATTTTAGTAGTTGATAGGTTTACTAGAAACTATCAAGAAAACTAATAAAAGATAGATTCCATATTTTTCATGTTATAAATGATTTCTACGATATATGTGAACAAATTGTATTTCTGAATAACTATTATTCATGTTCAATAATTTCTTGTTAAAACTAGTGCCAAGTTTACAACATCATGTCATTGTTCTTGAGCTACTTCAAGTTCCATGTGCCTCCCACTTGCTTTGTCATTAAAAGCTTGTTTTTTGACAACTCATCTTTGAAAGGAATAAGAGAACTTATTCTTGTTGGGTTTGTATAAAATAATCTAAATAACCTTTTACAATATTCTAAAAATATGTATTTAGTAGACCTTGGGTTTAGAAGCTTTAGTCTAATATATGCTTCAAATCCTTAAAAGGTTAAGTAAGATAAAGATCGATCCTTTCCATACTAAATCTTATAAAGTGTTTTATCTACTTACTAACTAGATTTTGTATTCTAGATACAAGTGATAGTGATTAAAGCATAATCCCAAAAGAGTGAATGAAGATAATTTCCACCAATTAGAAAGTAAACCATATCTAGTAAGATTTAGTTTATCCTTTATTTTCCCTAAAGCTTTAGATGTTCTACTTATTTGTATCTCAACTTTATATTTAAAAACTTTAACAATGTTTTACATTTATCTTTTAACATGTTAAATATAATTATAACGACTATAGTTGTTAATAAATATAATTAGGTATCTTGTATTGAATCCAAATAGTCATTATAAAGGAAGTGATACATCACTATATTTAGTTCCTTTATAATTATTTATTTATAGTTTACGGAAAATAGAATTAGTAATATTTTATATATGAATAAGATTCACATATGTCAAATAAACTATATTATTTTCCTTCAAAAATCCATTTTTTGAAGTTGGAATATATGTACTCCATTTATATAATAAAGATAACAATGTCTTAGATAAGTTTGATTCAAATCATGCTTGAGTCAAAAGGTTTTGCTTATATAACTTATGATTTATAAAATATTGATATTTACTTTATATTTCTATTAAGATATCTATTTTTCAAAAATATAATTTAATCATTTTAGAACATGAAGGAGATCACTGTGAAAAACGATTAAGTAAATAATCAATCATATATTTAGACAAGTTAAATTCATAACATACATTGTTATAAACAAATATTGTTTTACAATACAAGTAAGTTTATGCTCTAAGAATAAATAATAAACTCCAAGAGTAAAGTTCCAACTTGATTGTGGTTATCGGCTTACTCTTCTTAAATAGACGTAAACATTATAGATATTAGATTAACATAAACTATGAGTGGTTGAGTGTTAAGTGAAAAGTATAAGTTTTATCTAACAGATACCTTAAGTACATATATTGGGAACAGAACAATCTTTTCCCATCTTACTTAATCTTGAAACCATTCAATCAAGAGAACTATCATATCATTGGATGAAGAAGACAACTAGCAAAACCAAAATCACACAAGACACAATATTTATGTGGTTCGGTGAAGGTGACCTACGTCCACATGAAGGAGGGGAGTATTCTTTATTTTAGAGCTCTCAAACACAACTTACAAGTTTAATTTTTACAAAGATTCGCCTAAAACTCTAGAATTCAAGATATAAAATGACCTAGCATGCATCCTTATATATATATATATATATATATATATATATATATATATATATATATATATATATATATATATATATATATATATATATATATATATATATACTTGAGGGATCATAACTAAAACCCTAATGGGTTAAGTCCATTGGCCTATAGGCCAATGAATGATGATAACCAATCATATTCCTCTATGAAACATATTCTAAAACATTCTTCCATGTGATATGATCCATCAGCATCTGCAAGACACATAATGGACAACCTTGACCATAATGGAGCATCATGATGCACAGGCGGCGCATCATGAACACTAATGGTCCAAGATTCATCATGATGGCACAAAATGGTGTATCTCTTGAGTATGATCATCATGTAAGTATATGTGGATCAGCATGGCACAACAAAGGAACCAAGATGGCGTGTCATGTACCAAGATTGCCCATGATGGCACAACATCTCCTCCATGGCGTAAGTTCCCTTCATGATGGAGCAACATCATCTTCATGGCTCAACATTTCCTTGGCTCAACATCTCCTTAGCTCAACATCACATTGGCCAAACTTCAGACATGACGGCACATCAACGCAACATCACCAAGGATGGCACAACTTCCTTCTACATGGCTCAACATGATGTCCGATGTCGCTCCAAGTGCTCCAAGTACTCCAAGTTGCTCCATGTTGCTCCAAGTTCTCCAATTGCTCCATGTACCTCCTAGTGTGCCATGTTGCTCCAAGTGCTCTAAGTGCTCCAAGTTGCTCCATGTTGCTCCAAGCCACTCCAAGTTTCTCCACATCATTCCAAGTTACTCCAAACCTCCTTTTGCATGATCCGTTCCTTTGTAACTTGATCCATTCCTTTGTATGATGATCCAAATACATCTCAGATGATCCATTCCTTTTTCACTTGCTCCTTGAACCTCAAGTGTTCCATTGAGATCTAAGTGCTCCAAATCCTCCATGAGAATGCTCTAGATGCTTGAGTAACATTTAACAATCCCCACCTTGACTTGACCATCATCTAAACTCCATCGCAAACAAGAACTTCCTCTCCCTTCATGCCATCAAGCCCCGATGGGTCTTACCTCTTTTAAACATCAACCAAGTCCAAGCAAAGCTTAAACTTCTTCATAGGCAATGACTTTGTTAACATGTATACTGGATTCACTTTGGTATCAATCTTCAGAATCGAGAACATGTCTGTTTCCGTAATGTCACAAATGAAATTCAATTTGACATTAATATGCTCTGTCTTCTCATGACACATAGGATTCTTTGCAAGATTCAACGCGCTCTGATTGTCATAGTATAATACCGACTTCTCCACCTTCAGACTAAGACCCTAAATAATCCCATGTAACCATATCTCCACCTTTATTCCTTCCATCATAGACATGTACCCGGACTCAGTTGTAGAAAAAACTGTATCTTGTAAAATTCACTTCCAACTGACGGCATATCCGAACAAAGTGAAAATATTTCATGTTTGTGACATGTGATTCAAAAAATCACCTCGATGATCAAATTTAGCATATCCAACCAAGTCAGTCTTCATATTAGCTCCATACGCCAAGAAAACATAAGTCGTTCCTTCAAGTATCGCATGGTCCACTTGACAACTTCCCAATGAGCCTTCCCTGGATTACTCATAAACTTGCTTACCACACTAAATTAATGAGCCAAATCAGGTCTGGTGTTGACAGTTGCATACATAAGACCTCCCATAACACTAGAGTAAGGAACCCTATTCATTTACTTCATTTCTTCATTAGTTGTGGGTATAGTATCTTGATCAAGTTTAAAGTGAGTTGCCAAAAGAGTTCCAACTGGTTTCGAATGGTCATGGTTGAAAGAATGCAAAACTTTATTAATGTACTTTTATTGAGAATTAAATAATTGCCCTTCTCTTTTATCCCATTTAATCTCCATCCCTAGTATCTTTTTTTCCGCTCCCAAATCCTTCATCTCAAACTCATTCCTCAGGGTCGCCTTCAATTCATTTATTCCAGCCATGTCCTTAGCTGCGATTAGCATATCATCAACATATATCAATAGATATTTGTAGGAATCTCATGAGAATTACAATGAGTAGACACAATTATCAAAATGGTTTTGAGTGTAGCCATGCGAGATCATGAATGAATCAAATCTCTGTACCATTGTCTTGGAGACTACTTCAAGCCATACAAAGATTTCTTCAGCAAACATACATGACCCTTCTTAGAATCAAGGAACCCTTCTAGCGATGACATATAAATCTTCTCTTCTAAGTTCCCATGAATAATTTTAGTTTTCACATCAATTTGTTCAAGCTCCATATCAAACGCACTCACCGTGGCCAAAAGAACCTGACACGACCTGTGAGAACATCCTGTGATATTCAATTCCTTCTTTCTGAGAAAACCCATTCGCCACCAATCTTGCCTTGAATGTAGTTCGTTCAACTCCTGGTATCCGTTTCTTATTCTTAAAGATCCATTTGCATTCCACTGGTTTTGCTCCTTTTGGTAATGAAACAAGATCCCATGTTTCATTCTTCTCTAAAGATTGCATTTCTTTATTCATGGCTGTCAACGAATTTGTTGCTTCATTACTCGCCACTGCCTCTTTATACGATTAAGGATCCTTTATGTCATTTTCCTCTCCAGTTGCTAAAGCAAAAGCAATGAGTTAAGGAAACCAAAATTCATACATCCCACATATCTATCAGGTTTTCGAATAACCCTCTTGGATCTCCTCCTTGCTATAGTTTCTTGCACATCATCCTTACTGGAATTACTACTAGATGAAGATCCCACAGATTGCTCTTAGGTTTCATCTTATCCAGTTTGTTCACTGCTGCCTTGCTCCTCATTACTTATCACAACTCTGTCAAGAGTTTGAGATGCAAACTCCACCTTCTGGCTAGCACGATGATCTTTGTTTCCTGTTTGACTTGTATCACCTCCTCCCTGTTTACCCATGGTAGATTCATCAACGGTTAGATCTCCGCTCATGGTAAATTTAGGAGTTCTTTCTTCTTCTATATACAAAATTCGATAACCTTTTACTCATGTCGCATATCCTAGAAATATGCATTCCATTGCCCTTGCTCAAGTTTACCATCATTCACAACAAGCATATGCAGGGGATCCAAATATTCATAAACCAAAATAGTCAGAGTGTTTCCCATACCACACATCTTGAGGAGTCTTCATGTCAATAGCATTTAATGGTGATCTGATCACCATATAGCAAGCAGTGTTCACTGCTTCTGCCCAAACTTACTTAAATAAGTTAGCAAATATCCTCATGCACCTTGCACGCTGCATGAGTGTTTGGTTAATCCGTTATGTCACACCCTTTTGTTGTGGTGTGTGTCGTACACTGCGGTGCCTCATTATACCTTTTACTTTGCATAAGTTATCAAAGGGAGCATTACAGAACTCCAACCCATTATCAGTCCTTAGAGTCTTGACCTGTTTTCCAGCCCTTTTCTCAAACATGGTTTTCTACTCGTTAAACTTCCCAACAACCTCATCTTTGGTCTTTAGAAAGTATAAACCAACGTTCCTTGAATAATCATCAATGAACCTCAGAAAGTATGAGCACCCTCCTTGAGACTTAATAGGTGTAGGACCCCACATATCTGAGTGAATGTATTCCAGGATTTCTTTGCCATTGTGTTGACCGGTACCTAACTTCACTTTGTGATGCTTTCCCTTAACACAAGCTTCAAAAAATTTTATCTTCCTAGTAGCCTCTCCACCAAGCAGACCTTGTTTACTTCGAACTAACATGCCATTCTCACTTATGTGCCCTAACCTACGATGCCACAACTCTGTCTTGTCATCGCTTTCATTCAAGGATTGATAGATACCGACCGTTCCCATAACCGTACTGCCTTCTTGGATGTAAAACCCTCTACAGTTCATCTTCCCTTTCATTATAAATAGAGAACCTTTGGTCATTTTGATCCAGTAACCTTTACCAATGTACCTAATCCTCTTCTTAGATCTGACAACCCGAACCTTTTTCCATTACCGTTAGCCGATTTCTGTTAATAAAATTTGAATTTTATTGATTTCCGTCAAATTCCTTTGGTATGGAAAATCATTTAATTATATAATTGAATTTTATATATAGTTAGAACCAAAATCACGCGAAAAACCCGAGTTTCCTTTGAAAACTAATAGTTTTTGGCCTGAGTGATGTTCACGGCTGTAAACCCGTTTACGGCTAGCGACAGGTGGCCCCCACCACCGACCATACACCCATCCTATAAATACGGGACTCCCACCTTCAATTGAACTTTTCTGACCAAAAACTCTCCCATTCTCTCTCTAACCCCTCAATCGTAAACACCAAAAACACCCTCTTTTCTTCCAAAAATAATCAAGAATCACCTTTGGAGGCTGTTTTGGAACATCAAAAACGCGTTTTTCATTGAATCCAACACCATTGTTCTTGAGTTTACGGTCGTCCACTCTTCTAACCTTCAAATCTTCAAATGGTTTACGGCTGTAAACCCTTCAAAGATACATATATCCTTCAAGAACACTGTTCACGACCATAAACCCTTCAAGGGGCTGTTACGGACGAGAACAGTTCACGGCCGCAAACTCCTTCACACCGTGAATCTTGACCACAAATCCACTATTCCACATAGATCGAGTCTCGGTAACATTCCTAAACCAATAACAAGTGTTTTTCCAACACTATAAATAATGGTTTCACTAATAAAATACAATTATGTATTAAATTGTTGATTAGGATCCCGTTAAGTATCGTGTGCATCCATCCGAAGGTCTTCACTCCCAACTTCACCGTCCGAAATTTCACGCAATCAACTGTGAGTTCATACCCCTATACTTTTATGATTTTTAATGTTTTTAGGGGGAGAATACAAGCCAAATACAAAAGATTTGTGAATTTATACAAAAGGATTCCACATATCAATAAAATATTTAGATATTTTATCCCTTTCTAACATGCAGAGGATAAGGGATGTTTTCAACTTACAAGCATAATTACATAGTTTCAGATCAATACATAAGTCAGGTACATAACATACATAGAAACTATAATAGGTATAGTTTGGGAATTCAATACAAGGTTTACATATACAAACATATAAACTGTTATAAGAATATAGTTTAGGGAATGAACGTATCTTATTATAAACTTATCTGTTGTTTATAAAAAAGGTTTTCTATATTATTACTTGTAAAGTCGTTAATCTAGTTTGAGAGACATGTCTTTGGGTACAATTACATGTACTAGTGGAAGACTACCCTTTTGAACCAGAGTCTCCTCGAGGGAGAGCATGAGTTTGTGTATAGATCTATATGGAACTGACAGTCCCGCACCCTGCTGTTAGCTACAGTAGGACCGGAAGGTCTACGGGTGACAAAGTCATAGAGGGCATTAGCGTCCGATTAACATCGTATCAATTAGTATGGCCATAAAAATCGAACGTAGATAACAATGATATATTTACATAGTAATATATACTTTACATGAACAATGCTTATTTTAGGTAAGTTTGGAAAATACATGGTTTTATTTGAAGTAATGAAACTACTATACATACTCGTGATAATCAGGGTTTTCAAAACATAACATTCTATACATACTGGTGTTAGCCAGAGTTTTCTTACAAAAAGGATTTTACATTCAAAAAAATATTATACAATTCATCTGGTGGTAAATCGACATTCGAACTAATACTTTATGGAACATTGTAACAAACTCATATTTTAGAAAATATTGGATTTTCTTGGAAACATAAAAACATTTTCACTGATTCATTAACAGGTTTTCATTACAAAAACATGCTTATGAACACAGCAACTTAATGCTGATCCACTCTTTCAAAATAACTTGTATTCTCAGGAAATCAGTAGACAGGTACTCCCACAGCTTTTGAGAATACAACACGTTCAGAGAGTCATTTCTTTATATTTTTGCTACTTTTGTTGTATATAAATTTTAATCAAACAGGTTTTCAAAACTGGTTGTGTTTACTTTGATTACTATGATGCAAATGTTGTGATAGTACATATGACGTCATCCACCCCCGAACGTTTCCGCCGTTTCGATTTGGGGGTGTGATAGATTGGTATCAGAGCTATTGGTTATAGTGAACTAAGTATACCGAACGTTACATGGTATGCAACTATAAACACTAAAAGGGCCGAAGTGCTCTAAAATTAAAAGTATACTTTAAAAATTTAAGTATTTTACAAAAAGTATACAAGTATACATATGTACAAGAAGCTATAACATAGTAAGAATTATATAAAAGTATTTAGGGCGAGTTGGACACCGCGGTTAAACCTGAATAGTTATGTAGTCATATGTGGAGCCAATATAACCTGATCAACTATATTTGTCCGAGATATGACCAAAATGTGTTTGGGAGTGACTGTGGCGTTGCGACAAGTCTGAAACTCACCAAATCCTATAATAATGAAGCACATAGTTAAAATCTTATAGGATTATTTTATGGTTCTATAACATTGCACAAAGTCATCACTAGTAGTACAAATCCTCACAAATGAAAGACATGGAATTCCTTATTATTGTTAATAGCTATCATTATAGGTCTTTATTATTGTATACCTTGCTTAAAAGTATTCAATTCATGATCATATAGGAGTCTTATAGTCATTTTCCATGTATCTTTTAGAAAAAGATGCCTCCCAGAAAGAGACCCAATAGGAAGAATAACGACGCTCCACCGCCACCACCTTCTCAGTTCGATCATGCCATGTTCCAGGCAGCAGTTACAGCCGTTGTGGCTGCCGCGATGTCGGAAATTAATTCTGGCAGCTTTAGCGGATCGGGAAGTGGTACCAATCCCTAAAATCTTAAGGGTGGTCAGGGACACCATAAGGAGTGTTCCAACAAAGATTTCATGAACGCGAAGCGCAAGCCCTTCGACGACAATGGAGGAGTCATTGCCTTAACCAGGTGGATCGAGAAAATCGAATCAATTTTCGAGATTTGTTCTTGTTCTGAGGCCAACAAAGTGAAGTTTGTCGCCTTCACCTTCACCGATAGAGCATTGAATTAGTGGAATAGCCGGGTCAAATTCCTAACTCTGCCGGTAGCAAATGCCATGGATTACGAAAGCTTAAAAGAGCTTATGCTTGTTGAGTAGTGTCCAAGGGGTGAGATGTAGAAGTTAGAGCACGAGCTATGGAATCTAAATATAAAGGGTTCCGACATTGCCACTTATACAGCTAGATTATGCGATCTGGCTCTTCTTTGTCCGGGGATGGTCACCCCGGAAAGCAAGAAAATAGAGAGGTACATTTGAGGATTGACACCCCTAACTCAAGGGAATGTTTTAGCTGCTAAACCCTCCACATTCGACAGCACCAAGTGCCTGGCACAGACCCTGATAGATCACGGGGTTGATCTTGATGAAGTGGCCGCCGCTCCCGAACCACCAAAGACGTGTGGTGGGAAGAAGAAGTTCTGGAACAAGCAAAAGGGCCAGTCTTCGCAGGAGCCCTCCAAGAAACAACAAGTTATGGCAGTTCATGCTGCTACCACTCCTGCCACTGTTCCTGCAACTCAAGCACCTGCCAGTAGATATGTTGGTACCCTTCCAAGGTGTGACAAGTGCAACTTTCATCATCATGGGCAGTGCCGCGAGATGTTATGCAATAGCTGTGGCAAGAAGGGGCACACTGTTAGATGTCATTTTATACATCTTTTATGGTATTTTTCATTATTATTTACTATCATATTTTATACATTTGCATTTCATTTATTTAATTAATGTTCAGCTCATGTAATTCGTAAGAATTCCCGTACTGCTCATGTTTTTATGTCAATTTCAGATAATTTGAGTGGAGCAGTGCTTTCGGAGCAGTTGGATGTGCGTTTGGAGCTTAAAATGGAGCTTGGAACTTATGTAGTATGCTTCGGAATGATTGGAAGATGCTTTGGTCAAGAAACATTCGATTGAATTGATCACACGAAGATAAAATATACAATCTAAAGTTAAAGGATGTTGCTGGCAGCTTTGACCCTCTGTCCGTATTTTGACCATATCTCAAGAATCGTAACTCCGATTGACGTGATTCAAAGTGATCTGAAAAGTAGATGAAAATTCGGACGTCTTAGGCACAACATGCGCTCGCGGGTTGCCTTCATGCGATCGAATGGGGCCTTTTTGCTATCGCAGGTTAGGTCACAGCTTGGATTCGAGGTTTTTTAGTGCCAAAAATTTATCCGGGAGTGAAAACTCAACACCTGCGATCTCATTGTGTGTAGATGCGATTGTAGGTTGGCAAAAAAGTGCCAAAATAGCCTCCTACTTCATTAAAAAGGTACGAGACGCATTTTCTTCAAAACCCACGATCACAGCTTTGATACATGCGATCGCATGCACATCGCTTTTTTCTCCTAGACGTATAAATAAACCTTATAACTTTCCAGTAACTTAATTTGATGATTTCATAGGTTTCATACGATGAAAATACAATTTTGGAGGTGTCTCTTCTCCGATTTCAATGATTTCTGAAGATCTGAAGACTGTGGATCATCTCCTTCAATTAGATTAGTAAGATTAGTTGTTTGATGTCTCTTTTCATGTGATTGATCATTAGATCTGGTTTTTATTTGTGTTTCTATCTAGATTCTTCACTTTTGTTCTTAATGAATGTTTGATTTTTCTTCTTGTTAGTCTGATCACCTAGCTTGGGTTTTATCGTTCTAGTTAATCAATTAATACAATCCGTAATTGTTCTAATAAATTGGTAAAAGTAACAAGTATCAGATTGGTTCCGTTTTGGGATTTAACTTTGATATAAACTGTAAAAATCATATCTTTATGCTTCCGAGCTTGTGAGAAGTATTGAGTATTGTTGGGAAATTTACAAAGAACATAATGCAATTTTCTGATTTAATTAAGAGCTTGTTTAATTAAATAGTAAAAAGGTAGGGTTAATTGAAAAGCTTGTTTTGATTAACTAATTTAGGTAAAAGAGAAATTACTAGAGCTTGTTAGTTTTTCTCAGTACCAGCTTAGATAGAACGCATCTCAAATAATCAGATCTGGATCAATTGCATGATTAGGAAAGTCAAAGAAGAACTGGAATTATTTTTATTATCGATTTTCGTTTCATTTAATATCACTGCATTTTTAGATTTTAGTTTAATGATAAACCCCCCTTTTATAATTTATGTTTTGACTAGATGTGCCTAATGCAAAAAGGCATTGACCATTAGGCTGTGTCCCTGAGGATTCAACCCTGCTTCCCTGTGCTATATTTTTAGTGCATTCCAAGCAGTGATAAATTTATTTGTTTAATATGTACGCAACAGCGTGTTAACACACACAACTTGATTTTGCAACGCACCAGCCCAACCAACCAATTAGGCTCCTAGAGCGGACGTTGGTCAAGTTTGTTATGGTTGTGGGGAGATTGGGCACTTCAAGAGGAATTGCCCCAAGGCAACAACAGCTGGCAACACAGGGAGAGTGCTAACTATGGGCCAAGAGGAGGCAATTGGTGATCCCATTGTTGTTATGGGTACGTTCCTCCTCGACAACTCCTATGCATGAATTCTTTTCGATTATGGTGCAGAGACAAGTTTTGTTAGTCATGCATTAAGCCTCTACTCCATCATAAACCCCAACCTTTAACTGAAACATATACCGTTGAGATGGTTAACGGAAAGAAAGAGAGCACTAATGATATATTCATAGGTTGTACCCTTACCCTAAACTACCATTCCTTCCCAATTGACCTAATGTCAGTTTCCATTAAAAGCTTCGACGTCATCATCGTCATGGATTAGTTGAGCCCCAATCGTGCTGATATCCTTTTCTACGAAAAAGCCATTCGTCTCAATCTACCCTCGGGAGAAATCCTCGTAGTCTACGGTGATAAACTCAACTCAAACCTTTATATCATTTCATGCATCCAAGCCCTGAAATATCTGCGAAAGGAGTGCCATGCATTCCTAGCCTATGTCGTTAATGAAAAACAGGAAGTTAAGGACCTCGAGAGCATCCCTGAAGTCTGCAACTTTCCAGATGTCTCCCCTAAAGATCTTCCCGGTATCCCTCCCGAGCGCCAAGTCGAGTTCCGTATTGACTTAATTCCCGGTGCTACGCCCGTAGCTAAATCCCCATACCGTCTAGAGCCGGCAGAAATGTAAGAGTTATCCAGCCAGCTCAATGAACTACTCAGCAAGGGATTCATTAGGCCAAGTTCCTCACCTTGGGGAGCCCTGGTCTTGTTTGTGAAGAAGAAAGATGGATCCTTTCGGGTGTGCATAGATTATCGTGAACTGAACAAGCATACCATCAAGAACTGTTATCCCCTACCCAGAATCGACGACCTCTTTGATCAACTTCAAGGAGCTGGTTAATTCTCAAAGGTAGAACTAAGATCAAGGTACCATAAACTACGAGTCCATGAGGGTGACGTTCCTAAGACAACATTTCGGACTCGGTATGGTCACTATGAGTTTGTAGTAATGCCCTTTAGCTTAACCAACACACTGACGGTATTCATGGATCTGATGAATCGGGTATGCCGCCCTTTCCTAGACAAGTTCGTAATTGTGTTTATTGATGATATACTTGTCTACTCTCGGAGTGAGGAAGATCATAAACAACACTTGAAGCTAGCATTAGAAACACTAGCCTCAGAGAAACTTTATGCAAAGTTTTCAAAGTGCGAATTACGGATCAGAAAAGTAACTTTCCTTGGTCACATGGTTAGCGAGGAAGGAATACACGTGGACCCTTCCAAGATCAAGGCGATTGAGAATTGGTTGGCACTGAAGACGCCCACAGAAATCCATCAATTGTTGGGTCTTGCTGGCTACTATCACAGATTTATCCAAAACTTCTCCAGGATTGCTAAGACTTTAACCACCCTGACTCAGAAAAGGTGTACCCTTTTGTTGGGGAGAAAAGCCAGACACTATGTTTCAAACATTAAACCAGGCCCTATGCAGGACACCTATCTTGTCTCTGCCTGAAGGGACGGAGGACTTCGTGGTCTACTGTGATGCATCCAATTAGGGCCTAGGCTGTGTGCTGATGCAGCGAGGAAAGGTTATTGTCTATGCCTCGAGACAGCTGAAAGCACACGAGGTCAACTATACAACTCACGATTTGGAGTTGCGAGCAGTGCTCTTTGTGTTAAAGATTTGGAGACCTTATCTCTATGGAACCAAGTGTATTGTCTTCACCCACCATAAGAGCCTACAACATATCTTTGATCAGAAAGAATTGAACATGAGGCAACGGAGATGGGTAGAGCTACTCAGTGATTATGAGTGAGAAATACGCTACCATCCTGACAAGGCGAATGTCGTAGCAGATGCCCTCAGCCAGAAAGAGTATTATGGTCGTAGAGCAAAGGCACTAATAATGACCGTCCATTCCCATTTGTCCGCTCAAAAAAGAGAGGCTCATCTAGAAGCCTTAAAACCAGAGAACATGTCGGATGAAGCCTTGAGGGGAATGGAAAAGAACTTGGAGATCAGAGAAGATGGAGTTTCCTATTTCATGGACCAGATGTGGACCCCAAGGTTCGGCGGTTACGGGGAGGTTGTCATGAACAAAGCTCACAAGACTAGATACTCCGTTTATCCACGTTTGGTTAAGATGTACCTGGATCTCAAAAAGTTATACTCGTGGCCAAACATGAAAGCAGAAATCGCTACTTTCGTAGGCAAGTGCCGAACTTGCGCCAAGGTGAAAGTGGAATATCAAAAGCTCTCAGGTCTACTTCAGCAGCCAGAAATACCTGAGTGGAAGTGGGAAATGATCACGATGGATTTCATCACTAAGTTGCCCAAGTCTTTGAGTGGGTACGGTACCATTTGGGTAATTGTCGATCGACTGACTAAATCCGCCCACTTCCTGCCAATCAAAGAGACATTCAAGATGGAGAGACTTACACGAATCTACATCCAAGAGATAGTTCGTCTGCATGGTGTACTTGTGTCCATTATCTCCGATCGGGATAGCACATTCACCTTGAGATTTTGGTAGTCACTGCTGAAGGCTCTTGGAACTAAGCTAGATATGAGCACAACTTACCATCCACAAAAAGACGGGTAGAGTGAGAAGACCATTCAAACATTGGAAGACACGTTGAGAGCATGTGTCATAGACTTTGGTAAGTCATGGGACACCCATTTACCTTTGGTCGAGTTCTCCTACAACTACATCTACCACACCAGCATGAAGGTTGTACCTATTGAAGCCCACTATGGCTGTAAGTAAAGATCCCCTCTGTGCTGGGCTGAAGTGGGCGACACGTAACTAGTTAAAGGTCAAGTCCCCGATAGCACTCTCACAGGCCCAAAAATCATCCGAGAAACTAAAGAAAAGATCATACAATTTTGGGAACGACTAAAAGCTTCAAGAGATAGACAAAAGAGCTATGTTGATAAGAGACGAAAACCTTTGGAGTTCCAAGTTGTTGAACGTGCTCTTTTGAAGGTCTCACCCTGGAAACGCATGATACGCTTTTGAAAGCATGGAAAGTTGAATCCAAGATACATAGGACCATTCAAGATCCTCGCTTGGATCGGTCCCATAGCATACAAACTTCAGTTACCCCAAGAACTTAGCAACATTCATCTTGTCTTCCACGTCTCGAACCTTAAAAAGTGTCTATCCAACGAAACCCTAGTGATCCTTCTTGACAAGATCGAGATCAACGAAAACCTTAATTTCGTGGAAGAACTAGTCGAAATCATGGATCGGGAAGTCAAGAAAACAAAACAAAGTCGCATATCGATAGTGAAGGTCCGTTGGAATGCCAAGCAGGGACCTGATTTCACTTGGGAGCGAGAAGATTCCATGAAATAGAAATACCCTCATCTTTTCCGAGTCCATGATTTGTATTCTGAGTTTGAATTTCGGGACAAAATTCCCTCTAACGGGGGGATGATGTGACAACCCGAACCTTTTTCCATTACCGTTAGCCGGTTTCCGTTAATAAAATTTGAATTTTATTGATTTCTGTCAAATTCCTTCGGTTTGGAAAATCATTTAATTATATAATTGAATTTTATATATGAGTCGGAACCAAAATCACGTGAAAAACCCGAGTTTCCTTTGAAAAATCAATAGTTTTCGGCCTGAGTGATGTTCACCGCCGTAAACCTGTTTACGGACGGACACCCGTTTACGGCCGTACACCCGTTTACGGCCAGCGACAGCTGGCCCCCACCACCGACCATACACCCAACCTATAAATATTGGAATCCCACCTTCAATTGAACTTTTCTGACCGAAAACTCTCCCATTCTCTCTCTAACCCCTCAACCGTAAACACCAAAAACACCCTGTTTTTTGTTCCGAAAATCAACAAGAATCACCTTTGGAGGTTGTTTTGGAACATCTAAAACGCGTTTTTCATCGAATCCAACATCATTGTTCTTGATTTCACGGTCGTACACCCTTCAAACCTTCTAATCTTCAAAGGCCGTAAACCCGTTTACGACCGTAAACCCGTTTACGACCGTAAACCCTTCAAAGATTCATATATCCTTTAATAACATTGTTCACGACCATAAACCATTCTAGGGGCTGTTCACGACCGAGAACATTTCACGACCGCAAACTCCTTCACACCATGAATCTTGACCACAAATCCACTTTTCCACCTCGATCGAGTCTCGGTAACATTCCTAAACCAATAACAAGTTTTTTCCAACACTATAAATATTGGTTTCACAAATAAAATACAATTATGTATTAAATTGTTGATTAGGATCTCGTTAAGTATCGTGTGCATCCATTCGAGGGTCTTCACTCCCAACTTCGCCGTCCGATATTTCATGCAACCAATTGTGAGTTCAAACCCCTATACTTTTATGATTTTTAATGTTTTCAGGGGAAGAATACAAGCCAAATTTAAAAGATTTGTGAATTTGTACCAAAGGATTTCAAATCTCATAAAACTTATGCAATGGATTTAGTCACACGATTTCCACATTTCAATAAAATATTTAGATATTTTATTTCTTTTGTAACATGCTGAGCATAAGGGACGTTTTCAACTTACAAGCATAATTACATAGTTTCAGATCAATACATAAGTCAAGTATATAAGATACATACAAACTATAATAGGTATAGTTTGGGAATTCAATACACGGTTGACATATACAAACATATAAACTATTATAAGAATATAGTTTAGGGAACGAACATATCTTATTACAAACTTATCCGTTGTTTATAAAAAGGGTTTTCTATATTATTACTTGTAAAGTTGTTAATCTAGTTTGAGAGACACCTCTTTGGGTACAATTACATGTACTAGTGGAAGACTACCCATATGAACCAGAGTCTCCTCGAGGGAGAGCGTGGGTTTGTGTATAGACCCATACGGGACTGGCAATACTGTACCTTGCTGTTAGCTACAGTAGGACCAGGAGGTCTACGTGTGACAAAGTCATAGAGGGTATTGGCGTCCGATTCATGTCATGTCAGTTAGTATGGTCATAAAAATCGCAAGTAGATAACAAAGATATATTTAGGTAGTAATATACTTAACATGAACAATGATTAGTTTACGTAAGTATGGAAAATACATGGTTTTATTTTAGGTAATGAAACTACTATACATACTGGTGGTAATCAAGGTATTCAAAACAGAACATTCTATACATACTGGTGTTAGCCAGGGTTTTCTTACAAAAATGATTTTACATTCAAAACAGTATTATACAATTCATCTGGTGGTAAATCGACATTCGAACTAATACTTTATGGAACATTGTAACAAACTCATATGTTAGATAATATTGGATTTTCTTAGAAACATACAAACATTTTCACTGATTCATTAACAGGTTTTCATTACAAAAACAAGCTTATGAACTCACCAGCTTAATGTTGATATACGCTTTCAAAATAACTTGTATTTTTAGGAAATCGATAGACAGGTACTCCCACTGCTTTTGAGAAGACGGAGCGTTCAGAGAGTCATGTCTTTATATTTTTGCTACTTTTGTTGTATATAAATTTGAATCAAACAGGTTTAATATCTTTATATATATATATATATATATATATATATATATATATATATATATATATATATATATATATATTCTTAATGGTTGTGTTTACTTTGATTAGTATGATGCAAATGTTGTGATACTACATATGATGTCATCCACCCCCAAACGTTTCCACTGTTTCGGTTTGGGGTGTGACATTAGCCAATATGCCAAGAGATATTAATACCCTTCATACTGCTCACCCAATCATCACCCATCTTGACTTTCCCATCCCACTCTTCGAAGGAGTCGAACCAGTCATGATTATATGTCATGTGATAGGATTCTACAGAATCCAAGACCCAAGAAACTACATAACTAGATGTACTAATAGCTAGTACATCACCATCGTCCCCTTTATCAGAACTTTCCTGAACCACAATAGTAGTTTTATTGCTACTTGATTCACTCTTAAACTTATTCTTCAGTTGTGGACAATTTTGCTTGAAGTTTCCCTTCTCGTAGCAGTTATAACATTTTGCATTCGATGAAACTTTAGAATTCTATTTAGAACGTGATATCCCTTTATTTCCCCCTTTCCTTTCTTATTTCCTTCCTCTCCCTATGAACAAACCGGAACTCGACACCTCCTCTCTAACTAAAACTTTTCTTTTTTCAGTTCCTTGGACATCAGAGAGTCCTTCACATCATTCATAGTGATCGTCATCGTACCATAGACAATGGTATTAATGAAATTCTTATATGAGTTCGGAAGAGAACATAAGAGAATGAGCTCCTGATCTTCATATTCAATCAAAACATCAACCCCTTATAGATCCAAGTTGATGTGATTGAAGTTATCCAGATGATCTTTCACTAGGTTACTTTTAGACATTATGAGATTGTACAACCTTTTCTTCTGATACAACATGCTTGTCAGTGAGTTGTTCTGGTACCTTTCACAAAGTTTATCTCAGAGCCTAGATGCAGTTGTTTGATCCACGACCTCCTTCAGTACTTCATATGTTAAGCATAATATAATGGCACTATGTGCCTTTGTCAAAATGTCCACCTTCTTTTCAACCGCCATGTTCTTCGACACTTTTTCCTCTCCTTCCATTGTTGTTTCATATCCTTGTTGAACTAGAAGGACGTTCATCTTCACCTTCCACAAAGTGAAGTCATTTTAACCATTGAACTTCTCCAAATCAAACATGTGAGTAGACATCTTTAATGATAGCAATACAAAACGTAGCTCTGATACCACTTGTTAGGAAGTAAAGTGGATAACTAGCAAAACCAAAAGCACATAAGACACAGCATTTACATGGTTGGGTGAAGGTGACCTACGTCCAAGGGCAGGAGGAGAGTATTCTTTCTTTTAAAGCTCCTAAACAGAGGTCACAAACATAATTTTCATAAAGATTCGCATAACAATCTAGAATTCAAGATATAAAATGACCTAGGATGCATCCCTATTTATACTTGAGGGATCATACCTAAAACCCTAATGGGTCAAGCCCATTAGCCCTTAGGCCAATGAATGGTGACAACCAATCATATTCGGCCATTTAACATCTTTTAGAACATTCTACAATGTCATACAATTTTTCACTTGCAAAATCAAGCTAGTCAATTTGACTATTATAAGCGATAACATGTTATTTTGATAAGCGATAACATGTTATTTTGATAAATATTTAGGATAAATAATCTTAACCGAAGTTATAGTATATGTGACAAAGATTTTGTACATATAAAGAGCACCTAATTCTGACTTCGTTAGAAGACGTTATGATTTTTCTAATGTTTCAACATAGCAGTATACATCTCAGAAACCGAAATTGGAATCGGTCGATTGTTAGGAAAATCAATCCAAACGAGAGTTGAATATCTCGTAAATACTTATCCGTTAACATAAAGTAAGTCGCTAACGGATATCATATGAGAGAGTTATGAATTTTTAACAGACTTTAACAGTCTAAGCCTGTTAAAAATACAACTTTAAAAATTAACTCAAAACTAATCGACAGTGTCTAAATGAAAGTTGTAGATCTCGTCGATAGCTACGCGTGGATATAAAATCCATTGGTCTGTTACGATAATCAAAGTAGGTGGAGCAGGAGTTTCCTATTAAGATCAAATTTAGAACAGGTGCAAGATTGAGCACAATCAACAGTTAAGAAGTCTAAGAGTTAGAAACACAATAAAAAAGTCATGAGAGTTATGGTTATTACCTAGGACGGAAAGGTAATGTGTAGGGTCATCATATAAGCCTTGTTTTGTTGATGATTCAGGGACATAATCATCCTAAGGGGAGATAATTGTAAAACCCGCAAATTAGAGCTAGTTAATTTGACTATTATAAGTGATAAAACGATATTTTGATAGATAATTATTTAGGATAAATAATCTTAATTGAAGTTCTAGTATATGGGAAAAGGATTTTGTACATATAGAGAACACCCAAATTTGACTTTGTGAGAAGAAATTATGATTTTTCTAGTATTTCAGCGTAGTAGTATATGACTTAGAAACCGAAATTGGAATTCTTCGCTTGTTAGGATAAACAGTGAAAATTAGAGTTGAGGATATCGTCAATACCTATATGTCAATATAAAGATAGTCGAGAACGTATATCATATGACAAATTTATGAATTTTTAACGGACTTTAACAATCTGAGTATGTTAAAAATATAATTTTAAAAATATATTCAAAACTAGCCGATATAGTAAAAATAAAAGTTGCAGATCTCCTCGATAGCTACGTGTGGATATAAAAACCCGTAGAAAACGGAGCTTGTATGAAGAAGATATGAACTTTCTTGGGAATATAAATTCTTCGTCCACCCAGAATGCAACACGAGGCACCTCGTAGAAAGTGACATGTCACTCTCTTCCTACCAGATGTGCAGCTTTCACCTTATCTCTATGCGGTGCACACTCATTTTTAACCTATATATAGATCTCGGATTTCAGTCATTTTACAAACCTTTGAATATCTTTGAAGTACTTTCTAGCTTTTGGTCCCTTTTACTCCCGAGTTTCTGGCCCCTTCACCGAAGCCTTGCGGTGTCAGATAGTTGGAGAATTGAAACTCCCAGATTGAGAGTATGTCCGTGTAATTTCCTGATTTTCACTAAATAACATTGTAACTGAAGCTACTCTTATTTTATTTAAGTGTAACGTTTAATTATAGTCATATTCATTATTATGAACCTATAATTAAGATTTATTAGTGATTCCAAACAATATAATTTGTATACCAAACAGACCCCACCTTTGATACGATTTTACCTAGTTGTCTCTTATCAGATATAGATCAGTAGAAATTGGGATTAACGAGGAATCTCGATTATTAATTAGTCATAAAAGATAATAAACTGTGACTTAGAGATAATTAAACCTAGGTCACACCAAAGGAAAAGCCAAGTGTTGAAGCAAAGTGCTCTCCAACTTTCCAATCATTCTCATAAGTCAGGTAAGTGCATCGTTACCTTGAGCTTACACATAAATATCAAATATTTAATTTGCCTAAATGATTTATGTGCTTATTATCTGAGTTTAGGATATTTGTGTTACATGAGATAGTGATTTTTCAAAAATATCATATATATATATATATATATATATATATATATATATATATATATATATATATATATATATGTATGTATGTATTTTAGCGTACTCATGCTGTATTGGGTAGGACGGGTAGAAAGAGATAAGAGAAATGAGATAACAGTTAAGGGCCATAAGAGAAATGACATAAAAATTAGAGACCATAAGAGAAAAGAGATAATGGTGAGAAACCATGCCACAAATAAAATAGTGATGAGAGACCATGCCATTGTTATGGAAAAAAGACCATGCCCAACACAAATCAGTCATCATGCAGAGTATTGGTGGCAACCATAGATTATTATAGAAACTCCAGTGGAACACAGTCATACATGCAATTTGTAGGTGTTAATGAAATCACACAAACTGAGAGTGTGGATTGTGGATTCATTTGACTATTCTATTTTCCTTGGTTACCTTTCTAATGCATAACCCTTAGGGTAAAACCTGAGAGAGAGAAAGAGAGAGAGAGAGAGAGAGAGAGAGAGAGAGAGAGAGAGACAGACAGAGAGAGAGAGAGAGAGAGAGAGATTGATAGAGAGAGAGAGAGAGAGAGAGAAATGAGTAATAGGAATGGGTAATTTGGTTAACTGTTTGGTGTGAATTATATAAAGAGATAAATTATATTATTGTGGGTTGAAAACTCTATTTACTGACAAGGTTTTCCATCCTGGCCCACTAAGTTTATTGTATCATAAGTAATTATATATGATGATATAGATATCTACCGAGAGATATAAAGGAGATATAGAATATTAACATAAATATTTGTTGTAAGTCTTCGTTTATGCTTATGTTCCTTGTATTGACGATGACATCCCGAGTTTTATAAATAAAATACATTTCTTGGAAATGTCTTGATATTATTATTATCATATTTTTTTAGGATAATTCCGCAAAGTAAATATTTTTAAATGGATACTCTGATTTAATAAACATAAACAAATCGCTCTTTTCTTTTCGTAAAAATGAGGATGTCACAGTTGGTATCAGAGCATTAGCTTAAGCAAACTCAGAATTTTAGGAAATTTCTAGACTTCAATTTAGAATGTTAAGCTATGACTATGATGAGTGTGTCTATTTTATTGAAGATAGTATACCCAAATTTACACAAGCACTAGAATACTTAATGGAATGCATATTAATTGCTACTATGTGCTAAATGATGTGTAGCATGCCTTAGGTTTCCTATTTAAGCTGTTATTACTTGATTAGATTTAATGTCTGTTGCCATCCTGGAATTAGGAAATTTTATGTGTTTAAGTTTCTAAACGTTTAATTATGGTATTAGAACTAACATATAACTTTTTGGAGTGATAAGGAAGATAATGCGTCAAAATCTTACCTATCTATATTCTCATCTCAGTGCACTAAACGTCTACTTTGATGAGTAGAATGTCATGGTAAAGACTCGTAGCAGATTGAGAAATGGAGGAAATGAGAGTTCTAATGATAGTGAATGCTACCTATTGGAAGATATCGTAGGTAATACCTATAGAGTGGTATCTTTCCTTTAGAATACAAACAATACGATACGTCAAAAGTACACCTTCGATTGGTGGGATGGTAGAACTTTTGGTGTGATTCCCGAAGTCGTCCCATCGTCTGGCGTTTCCACCACCAACCAAATTGGAGCAGAATTGCTACTAAAGATACGCTTGAAAAAGTCCTACTGGTGTCTAGGAAAAATTATATGATTTCTTGGACGCATCCATATGTGTTAAAGTGTTTTGCGATTTTAGAGCTGGGGGACTACGAGAAAAAATTTGGGACATGTATGAGTAAGTGTGGAAGGTAGTATGCGCATGTAATACCGGAAAAAAAAGATTCATAGGTAAACCAAGATGAGTCACAAAGTTACTAAACACTAGTGATTGACATTGTTTAGTTCATGCCTGTCGTTACCATCATTTCAGTAATGACTAAGAGGATGAATGCATTCCGACCCTAGTGGTAGGTAGGGTGTGGAAGGTAGTATGAGTAGGTGTGTAAGGTATGAGTAGGTGTGGAAGGTAGTATGGGCATGTATGAGTAGGTGTGGAAGGTAGTATGGGCATGTACTACCGGAAAAAAAGATTCATAGTTAAACTAAGATGAGTCACAAAGTTACTAAAGTACTAGTGATTGACATTGTTTTGTTCATATCTTTCGTTACCATCATTTCGGTAACAACTAAGAGGATGAATGCATTCCGACCCTAGTGGTCATATCTAATCGAGTTTGACTTGAGAAAAACTTTGCGGATTAACTTAATTGGTTCAGAGAACCATGATCGACGTAGAATCCTACTTAAGACAAGAGATTCAAGGAAAAGATAATCGAAGAGATCCATAGAGGTATCGCAATCAACATTAAGATCAAGCAGCCTGTTGCTAGAAGTGCTACGTGCTAGAATGAGATTATATCTCATTAGAACATAAAGGAATAAAACCCTTGTCTAGCAGCTCCTACATCTGCGTAGACAACTCCTGCATCTCAGATAGAGCTAGTCGATACGACGTCTTAGTTATCGGAGCCTCTCCAGGCATAAATCAATTTGGAACTTAAATTGCCTCTCGGGAGGCACTCCCAACAGCTCCTCAAGAAAATCATTAGGAAAGTCCTGCACAATAGGTACCCCACTCAATTATGTTGTGGTTTCCACCATCGAATCCGAAACATAAGCCAGAAACCCAGAACAACCATGATGAAGAAGCCTCCTAGCCCTCGCTACTGAATAGTGGGTTGGCCCATGCGAAGCCCTCTCATGAGTAATAACTAGTTCTCCCCCACTTGGGTTTTGAACTCTCACCAACTGTCCCTTACAATCAATCATGACCCCATTTGGGCCCTAACCAGTGCATCCTGATGATCACCTTCAATCTCCTCAAAGGAATTGGTACCAAGTCGATAGGAAACCTCTCTCCGAACATGTTTAGAATACTTCTACGGAATACCCTCGCAGCGCTCATAATACAATCATTAGTGAACTCCACCTCTAGAGGATACTCCAAAGTCGCCGGAGTGTGTCGAAACTTCTTGCTAAGCGAAAGAGATACAAAAGATCGGGTAGCCCCTGAATTAAAAAGAACATGAGTCGGCAATCCATTGACCAAAAAGGTCCCTATACAAGATCATAACAACATAAGCATATCAAGAAAACAATAAACATAGAGATAAGTCGCATACCAGTCACGACGTCCGGTGTTGCTTGGGCCTTATCTGTGGTCAAATGAAACACTCTGCTCTTCACCGTAGGAGCCTCTGCCTTGCCCTGGCGGCCATCTATAATCCTCAAAGTGGCGGGCACAGGCACTGCCACTACTCCTCCAGATAATCTCAGATAATCGACGTTTTTATGACCGATCTGGTTGTAGTGAAAACAAATCAAGGATCTCTTAGGGCACTCCTTGTTCATATGGCTCGCCTGACCGCAACCAAATCATCCTGATCCAACTGATCGACAAGGTCCACCATGTGGCTTTCTGCACTTGGCACATGGGCCCAAGCCCGGCTAGCCTTTACTGTGAATATCGGAGGTCTTAGGCTTTTTATCCTGACCCACTGCCGTCTGAACCTGCTTCGGCTTCTGTTTTATCCGGAGCTCTCACTCGATTTCCCGCTCATGGGCCTTCTCAATCTTGTCATTCAGGGTCTTGCACCCTGAAATTACCTCAGCATAGCATGATATCTCATTTTCCTCATCTCCTCATCTGCATCCGTGGTCTGGTGAAGGTCCTGAAATTCCCTCACCAACTGCTGCACCTCAATGGCCAGTGCAAACTCCCGATCAAACCTCCACACAAAATCCCCCCATATCATCACAGTGACACCTACCGTCCCTACCGTGCGGGTACCCTCCTCCCACCAATCCTATGCTTGGTCCCTCAGCAAACAGGACGCAAATCCTAACTTTGCCGCATCTGGGTAAAATCTAGTGCGTTGAGCATTCTCCATGTCAGTTATCTAGCAGCGAGTAGCGATGGGATCCTTAACGCCAAAGAACTTGGGCGCACCTAATGCCTAGAACTCCTGGAATAAGGGAGTTGGAGTCTCAATCTGACCCACAACGATCTCGGCTCGGAAAGACCTGAGCCGCTCCTTTATAATATCTAGACCGCTCCTCCATAATATCCAGGATCCACTCCTTAATGGTACTGAAAATCACAGGGTAGCGTCAAGTATGCCGCCAGGGCTGGCCAAAGCCCAAGGCGCGCTGGGGCACAGCCCAGAGCAATATATTTTATAGGTGAATCAAAATTATTCAAGCTATTATAGATATGTGCCATTTAGGCTAATAACAATTTGATCCATATCACCACAAGTCCGGTCTGATGAAAAAGGAAGGCGTGACCTAATAAAATTGAAGGCCGCAAATTGAATTGAACGAGCAAATAAAAGATAGGCCGGATGATTTAAACACAGAAGACGAGCATACAGTGGGCAAGGTTAGAAGAAAAGGGGACAGGCAGAAAAATGATTATGGGTATGTTAAAAAAGATCAACAGGAAAAAATTCCGGTCCTAGGAAATTGTTGTTGTAAGCCTTCCCTTGGGATATTCTCGTAAGCTCCAATTATTGAAGAATGCATTCTTATTTAGAAATAGTCTTTGAAATTTTCAGTTTTAGGTAGAATTGGTCTATTAATCTTTCATGTTTACATCGAATTGGTCTCTGATTTTACAAACACTGATGGTATTTGTGCGTCTTTTTGCGGTCTTAGGTTTTGTGTAGTGAAGAACATGATGATTGAAGAGGCTGTTTCATGTACCTAAACTGATTACATAAGTTGTGAGTTCTGATTTGCTTCTTACAAACCATCATTTCATTATTACAGTTAATTAATGGACCAATTGCAATGAATAACAGGCCAATTTCATTTATATGTTTATCGAAGTATTATTTCAAATGACTAATAGATTTCAAGTATTTGTTAGCCATAGAGACCACGAAATGTTTAAGAATCCACTTGCTACAAGCAACCCACAAGCATTAGAGTATGCATTAGTTTTATTTCCACTTTTGAGAATGCTTTCTTCTAATAACTTTTCATATTTGCCCATGAAAAATCATTAATATATATATATATATATATATATATATATATTATATATATATATATATATATATATATATATATATATATATTGATTCTTTTAAAAAGTTACACATCTGTCTATTAGAATATATTAGTTTATGTTTTTTATTTCACCCAAAAGGCAATACACTCTTTTAAAAATTCAAACATAACTGAATTGAGTAAAAAAAATCTTGTAGCAACTCCCACTTCTAACACCCTTTATTTGGTGTTTATTGATGTATGAAACCTATGGACTCATGAACTAATATAGAAGTCTTGTTTTTGTTTTAATTGGAGGAAAATGCTACCAACATTTTAACATATTCTTGAAAAGTTGATGCACCTGAGTAGGAATAGGGAGGTCGTTTGGGATTCTCAACATGAAGAAGGTTGACGGTGATAGTGATATGTTCATTTGAGAGATTTTGATTTGGATTATTTTGAAATTTAAATTGGATTTTGTATGGTTATATGTTTGATTTTAAGGTTTGAAAAGTTTAACATACAACAGGAATGTAATAAAAGGTGAATAAGATGCCGGCAGATCCATATTTTTATATCAAATATGGTGTTAAGAATTAGATAAATATTTGATAGAGGATGCTCTTTAAATGATGTGTTTGGTTTATCATTTGGTGGGAATTTTTTTACTATCTTGTCCCGAGCAACGAAAACCAATGGGCTGGCCCTGTATGATGCGAGTAACCTTGATTGCAATTAGCTTGCACAACCTCTCATCAATCGGCTTCACACTAGAACCTGAACCCGATCCTGAACCTGATCCCGAACCTGAACCTCCTCGTGTATCCATCACCATCTTCAAACTGATAATACAACACATAAAGAAATCGAGAAGGAAGTTTGAAGGGATTCCTCCCCACCGGATTCCTTAGAGCTCCCATGTCTATCCTTATCTCGGGTATAGGTCCTGAGTTTTCAGTAGTACGGGCCCAATACTACCTTCCACACCTACCCATACCTTCCCCAAGGCCATCCCTGGTACCTCTAATTCACCCAACCATAGATAAAATATGACCACACACATAGCACATACGCATATCCTAGACTCTTCTAGGATTTCTCAATCCTCACAGAACCAGAAACCTCAATCAGTATTGTAGGTTGTCTTATGCATCCAAGTTATACATAAATAGAATCACATAGACTATCAAATAAAGCATTTACCCTAAGACCACAACTAAACAAGGAACAGGAAATAAGGCAAAATCCAGGGCTGTGCAATCCTAAACATGTACAACTTTGAAAGCATACACTTAGAAAATAACTGAGTCAACACCAATTCGAAGAAATATATTCATAGCATTGCATTCTCCCATGCTACAAGGCATCACGCAAATCAGGAAATTTTTATCACATAATCCCTGAAAGTATCCTTAGCCCTACTGTAGCATGCAGTTCACATATTAACATACTAGTTTGCAATTGATAAGCATGGTTAACTTTGGGAAACACTTACTTGAGCTTGGCCGATCGCATGCATTGCACTCTCCTTTATTACTCAAGAAAACCTTTTTCTAGAAAATCCAGATTCCTATTCTTTTAAAAAGGTTATCAATTCCTGAGTTAGAGTTTTGACATAGCCGAGGGTGTGTCCAAATCCCTCAAAACCAAGGCTCTGATATAAACTTGTAACAACCCAAAACCCATATAAAATTTTTTAATTTTTCATTAATGTTTACAACAATAAACTTGTAACAACCCAAAACCCAAAAACAAGTGTAAGCCCCGCCCTGGGGTATATTTCAACTCAAGCATATCATAGTGGGCCCCGTCCTATGATATATTTCAACCCGTTATGTCAGATTGGGCCCTGCCTTGGGGTATATTTGAACCCAATCACAATGTGTAACATACAACAACTAGCATAATACATAATTAGATAATGAGCCGGCCTTGGTGCCTTAGACCCATGGTTATAGTGAGAAGAGCTCACTGCAAACTAATGATAAGAATATTTCTTTGCTACTGGTCCGGAAATCTCACACTGAATGTACACAATATATCATAACTTGATTTAAATTACTAACTCAATACATAGGCCCAAAACCTTAACTCCAAACTCCTTCAATAAGGCCCAAAAGTCTTTCTTTCATTAATAAGCCTAACATCTAAAGTCCAAAACAACAATAGGCCACAAGGCCCAAAAGGGTCAACCATGCCACCTATGGTCCAATAATAAGTTCAAAGGCCCAACACTCTAATAGATCCATACCCAATGTTAATTAGAGCCCAAATGGCTCAAAAGTCCACCGGAAGCCCAAAATCCACTGGAAGCGTACGCCCAACATACATCTCTAGGACGCTTAGCGTACTAAGTTCTTGGGCGTTACGCACAACATACAATTAGTACTCCCAGCGTACAAGCTAGTTTGCACAAAAAGCCATTAAGTGCTTAATACATGAAGACTCTTCGTCCAATTCCGGATCTTGGTCATTTTAAAGGTCCTAGGGCATAAAGTTGGCAACTTTATGCCTTTGCATGCCATATGGGAAGCCAACACCTCATTTTATCCATTAAGACTCCATCTAAGAGCTTACTCTCATGCATGGTGCCATAACAACCATCAAGTTAGCATTTTTATGCTTTTAACATGCCAAAGGAACTCAGCAATCTTTTTGCCTTTGTCTTTCACACCAGAACCGGAGGCTTGGCCTACTGGAGGAGGTTTGGTTGTGTGAGTTTCTGTTGAGGTAGGAGGTGGTTGAGACATTGTATCCTTCTCTCCCCCTTGTTTCGGAATGGACACGAAATCAAGGAGCCCTTCGATTTTGCTAAGTCGGGCAAGAGCAGGAGCGAGCTTCTCTGCAAGGTCACGCCTCACAGTGTAGTTAAGAATTGGATCATGTGCTTCTAGGATGTTTGAAATTGCAGAGTGGACATCCGAAACACGTGATTTTATCACCTCTCTTTCAGATCGAAGAGATTCAATCTCCTGTTGAGAGTGGGAGAGTTGAATGCTCTTGACCTTCAGAGCGGTAGTCTTCCTCGCGAGAGCATCAATGAGAGAGTTCTCGGCAGCCAAATCTTCTTGAAGCTTGGAGAGACGCTCTTCAATGGTTGTGCGAAAAGCTGAGTTGTCGTCAGAAATTGATTGACGGAGAGAAGCGAAGGACTTCAACTCAGTTGTGACTGATGTTGCCAGCTGGTGGACAATAGGTTCCAACGTAGTCTTGGCAGCATTGGCACTCACCTGTAAAGACTTTAACAGGGAAGAGGCATCAGTAAATAGTTTATCGACTTTTTCGGTCGCAGCCTGACAGGCTTTTGTGGAGGCATCTATGGCGGTGGTGGCAGAAGCAAGGGAAGCTTGCTGAGCTTTGGAGAAAGCTTCAACAATTTTCTTAACTGCAACTTCAGATAGGGATGCATGAGAAGTGGAAGAGGAGGCGATGAGCGAGTCAATTTTGTCATGGAGCTCCTGGAGATGCCTTTTGGTGACAGGAGCGTCGTCATCGTCATCACTTTGTACTTGAAACGGGCTATAGTAGACCGAGTCAAAAGTCATATTCTCCCCGCCAAGGAGTGGTTCTTCTTCCTGGGATGCATGACCAGGAGAAGATGGTGGTGGTGAAGCTGGTGGTTTGGTAGTATGGGTAGGTTCGGGTTGGGTTGTTTGTTCGGGTGTAGGTGTGGGTTCTGGTGCTTGGGTGGTTTTGGGTGCTGGAGTGGATTTTGGTGCGTCAGTATGAACCCCCGTATCAGATACGTTGGCTCTAACATCTGCAGTGGTTGTTGTGGTTGCTTCGGTGAATATTGGTGGTGGTACTGGGATGGAGGTGGATGGTATTTGAGTAGTGGAAGTTATGGGGGGAATAGAAATAGGAATGGTTTTAGGTGGAGAGGAAATAGGAGAAGTAGAGACATGAACTTCAGGGGTTGGAGAACGTGGTGGAGTGTTGCCACGTTGAGAGCCTTCAGAATCCGAACTCTCACCCTCTGACTCGCTTGAGGAGGAAGCGATAACGAGCTTTCGCCTCGGTTGAGTTTTTCTCCTCTTCTGTTGTGGAGACTGAGCAGGCCTGGTGGTTTTCCTCTTCTTTGGAGACGGGCCTTTTGCCCCCTTGGCCACCTGTTTACCCTTATCAGCCTTCTTGCCTCTTGGAGCAGGCTTGTCGGTGTCATGTATTGATTTCAACATCTCCGGAGTAAGATCCCTCGGACCCGAACGTTTGAACTCCTTGTACGTCCTGATAATCCGGCTATCAGCAGGAACATCTCCATACATGGTTTCCGGAATAGACCCGTTGAAAGGAAACTTTGAAGCGTCCGACACAATGTTCTTTGTGGTATGGAAGGTACCAATCGAAGACATTGGAGCACCAGCGACAATGGGGACGTGATACTTGTCCATCACCCATTTCGTGATAATAGTCCAAAACCTGGCATAAGAGATCTCCGAGTGTCGGGAAGTTGAGGACAGACTCTGAATGAGTTGTTGCCACAGTACTGACCCGTAGTCCATGTTGATGCCATTGTAGATCCCATACATGATGGAGAGAAATAAACGACTGGCTCCATCAGACCGGGCACTTCGTTCATATAAACTCTTGAACAAAACAGTGAACATCCCATTCCACTGTGGAGGTAGGCATGACTTCTTGAATTTCGTCACCGTAGTAAGCACCTCCGTGTAGGCCATGTTGTAGAACATATTGAATAGATGACCCATGGGGATTGATTCCGGATTAACCCTGGAAGAATCCGCGTCAAACCCTAACAGCGAGCAAAACCGCTACTTTGAAATCGACGCCTTGTGTTCAAAGACATCGAAGAAGATTCTGTCAACGACCTTGTCGTAGTGTGCTGTAGCAAAGATTTGAGACAAGAACTCCATTGGAACAATCTCAACCCTAGAAAGAGCAGGAGCGATTGGAGAAAACTTCAGGCACTCCATGATGGGGAACATGAACGCATCATACGAATGGGAAAAATGTGGGATGTTGCGTGAACTGAGGAAGAATCTGCCATTGCTTTGAAGAAAGTGGAGAAGATGATGAACAGTGAAGGGAGAAGAAGTTCTGGCTCTCTGGAAATATAGGCACGGTAAAGAGGTAAATGGTGGTTTACACTGCCTTTTATAGTGAGGGTAAAGGAGAGAGAAAAATCTTTCCAAATCTTCGATCGAAAAACGAAGGGTTTTTTCGGAGTTGACTGACACGTGACAGTTGGCGCTGGCGATGATCACGCATGAGAGAGTGTGTCAGGCCCTAATTACACGCCTTCCCATCAGGCGCCATTTGGAGATGAAACGGTTCCGATTCGCACGCTTTCCCTTTTGAGCCGTTTGAAATCAAATTGATTGGACTCCCGCCTGAGTCATCATGTCGTCATCTTATCCCTTTAAATTGTAACGACATCTTTTTAAAAATTCGTCCACGTGGATTAAAATCCACCACAATCTTTTATAATAACCAAGCCAATTAAAACCCCTTGAAATTAACGAAACCAGAATTTTGGAAAATCAAAAAGATTTTCGTGCTGAGTGTGTAAAAAATAAGAAGAAATAAAACAACACTTTTTGTGGGATTATGTGATGTCAATAAAGACACGAAACAATGGATCCCGGGCATGAACCTCTTCCTTCAAAGTCAAGAGATACCTTAAAGTGTTTGTGTGGTTTCCCGTTAAATAACGATCAGACACTTATTAAGAAGTGTTGAAAGGCTTCTTTTAATTAGGCTTATGGGGGTGGCTTTTGCTTCAATTCAGAATTCCTAATCTTGAAATAAGACAGACATCGAACGAAGTACTTGTGAGACCGGTGTATTCTGTTGAACAAGTAGGTTTGAGATAATTTAATTTGGCTAGGAAATATATATATATAAAATCTCAACAAAAAATTTTAAAACTGGATCCCAAGGGAAGAAATGTTATTGGTTTTAACAATTTCATAGGAATCACACAAAAGAAAATTTTGAGATTTCATGGAGGTACGTCCGTCAATACATTAGTGAAAACTAGAGCAAATTAATTTTTCACCGTCAATTCGTATTGGGTATTGAATTTTGGGTTTCACTTAGCTCGTAGTGGCACGAAACTAAGATCATAAACACAGAAATTGTGTAACCATAAACCTCAGTGGTAATTTCTGAGTGTCTCAAGGGTTACGTTGGTGAAACGAAGAAGATGGAGAAATGTAATGTAGATGTTGTAAAGAAACCAAAGTACCTCTGCTGTGAAGAGAAGGACCAAGCAGAAAACTCTTATCTCATGTGAGAAGAGAGTTAGGTAGCTCATGATTAGAATAAATATGAGAGCCTAATTGGGAAGACAATGTTTGTTTATACCAAGTCATTAAGGCAATTATTCAGAATCAGGTGAGGCTTTGGACACATACAGTAGCATGCTTCTAGGAACACTTAGCTAATTAAACGATTTCCCCATAAACGAACATACAAATAAAATTAGAGCCAAAAAGAAAATAAATAACAAAATATTTTTGGAGTTTTTGAATTTATAAAATTTTTTTTGGACTTTTTGATAATAATGAAAAAAAAAAAAAATTAAGACATAAAAAAAATGAATACAAAAAAAATGTTGGAACCGAACCCGAGCGTTCGGTTTATTTCGGTTGTGAAAAACTTTGGAACCGAACCCGAGCGTTCGGTCTATTTCGGGTGAGAAAAATTTTTGGAACCAAACCCGAACGTTCGGTTTATTTCGGTTGCCAAAGAAAATAGGTTTGAAGAAGAGAATAACTTTGACAATAAGATAAATGCATTTGGAAAAATTATACATAAGATCTACAACCAAGGAAACTACCTTTGAGTGTTGAGCGAAAAGCAGATTATGCAACCGAACTCGAGCGTTCTGTTCATTTCGGTACATTTGTACAAGACCCGAACCCGAACGTTCGTTCTATTTCGCTTCTTACTTTTGATCTTGAGAGGTAATTTTTGGTACCGACTCTGATTCCATCATACCTAGCCCTTGTAGAATTTTGTTGAACGATCCCTTAGGAAGAGCTTTGGTGAAGATGTCAGCCAGTTGATCAGTGGTTCGAACAAAATGAATTTCGACGTTCCTATCTTCCACATGATCCTTAATGAAGTGATACCTCAGTGCTATGTGCTTAGTCTTGGAGTGTTGCACTGGGTTATGATAGATCCTAATTGCACTTTCAGATTCACAATATAGTGGGTTTTTTTTTCATATTGAGTCCATAGTCCCGGAGCTGGCTTTGGATCCAAATCACTTGAGATGTACAGGAGGCAGCTGCGATCTATTCTGCTTCAGCGGTAGACAAAGACACACAAGTCTGTTTCTTTGATTGCCAGCTAACCAACTTCCCGTCAAGGAATTGGCAGCCTCCCGTGGTGCTTTTCCTGTCTAGTCCACAACCTCCAAGGTCTGCGTCGGAGTAGGCTTGAACAAAGAATCATGAGTTGGATGGATACCATAAGCCTAGAGAGGTAGTTCGCTTGAGATACCGGATTATGTTCTTCACTGCAAGCAAATGAGGTTCACGAGGATTCGCCTGAAATCTAGCACAGTAACAAACAGAGAACATTATATCAGGCCTACTAGCAGTAAGGTACATCAAAGAGCCGATCATCTGGCGATATAGCGTAATATCAACTGCTGGCTTATCCAAGGATAGAGTGAGCTTGGTGCCGAACGCCATTGGAACTTTAACCTTTGAGTCTCCCATCATTCCGAACTTCGCAAGGAGAGTCTTGGTGTAGGCTTCCTGGTTAATAAAGATGCCTTCGGGTCCCTGTCTAATATTTAAACCAAGAAAAAAATTAATCGGACCCATTGAGCTCATTTCAAATTTAGTCTCCATCAGCTTTCTGAATTCAGTCGTTAAGCTAGGATTCGTTGAGCCAAAGATGATGTCATTGACATAGATTTGAACAATCAAAAGGTGGTTACCTTCCTTCTTACGAAAGAAGGTCAGGTCAACCGAACCTTGTTTGAATTTGGACATCTTTAAAAACTTGGTTAGCGTTTCATACCAGGCCCTCGGAGCTTGTTTCAGTCCATATACTGCTTTGTCCAAAATATAACAGTGATTGGGGTACCTTTCATTGACGAATCCAGGAGGTTGCTCCACGTACACCATTTCTTCAAGTTCTCCATTTAGAAATGCGCACTTGACATCCATTTGGTAGACCTCAAAGTTCTTGTGTGCAGCATAGGCAAGAAATATTCTAACGGATTCCAGCCTAGCTACAGGAGCAAAAGTTTCTTCATAGTCGATTCCTTCCTCCTGACAGTATCCTTTCACCACTAGACGAGCTTTGTTTCGTATCACATTGCCTTCCTTGTCAATCTTATTTCTGAAGACCCATTTGAGACCAACAACCGAGGCATCTTGAGGAGTTGGAATGAGGCGCCAAACTTTATTCCTTTCGAATTCATTAAGTTTGTCTTGCATAGCTTGAACCCAATCAGAGTGATCAAGAGCAGTGTTAATTGTCTTTGGTTCAACTTTTGAGACAAAGGAGTTAAACATACAGAACTCTACTTTTGAAAATAAGGAAGTTTGCTTTGCCTTTAGTTGTGATCGGGTCAGGACCTTTTCAGAAACATTACCGACAACCTGTGAAACGGGATGATCTCTGGTCCATTTGACAAGAGGAGGGTAATTTGGATCATAAGATGGATCCAATTCAGCATTTACCATCTCTTTTAGTTCAGATTGACTATCATCGTCATAAAGTATATCAGCATTCTCCCCCTCGACATATAAGCTTTCAGGTGTGTCTTGAGTTGCTGGAGCTACAGGAGTTTCGGGTGGTGTCGAGCTTTCGGGTGTTGTAGGACTTTCGGGTACCGCTGGGCTTTCAAGAGCAACTGGAGAACAATTCTCCCCCTCAACATGTGAGCTCGGCTGTGATGAAGAAGACATATTCTCCCCATCAACTGAATCATCGTGCTGTGGAGGTTCGTTTGGACTTGATCCTCCTTCATTCATTTGCTTGGCAACATCTTCGATGAGTTGCTTCAGATGATCTACTTTTTTGTCTGCTGCACTAGCTTCCGAGAGAATAGCCTTCTCTGGTTCATCAAATAACTCAACAAACTTCTCAAATAGATTTGCGATCGAGGCTGTGACTTGGCCTGTTTGAGAAAAAATTTCTCCAACTGTGTCTTCGGTGGCCTTCAGCTTTTTGACATAGCTATCATCAAAAGTCACATAATAAGTTTCTTCTATCTTCCTCGAGCGCTTGTTTAATACCCGGTAGGCTTTCGAAGTGAGAGAATATCCCAGGAAAATCCCTTCATCGGCTTTGACGTCGAACTTGTTACGATGTTCTTTAGAATTGAAGATGAAGCACTGTGAGCCGAATACATGGAAGAATTTGACATTTGGCTTCGTGTTGTTGATGATCTCATAAGGAGTGAGAGTGAAGCGCTTATTGAGATATGACCTGTTCTGCGTAAAACATGCTGCAGCAATAGCATCAGCCCAAAAATATAAAGGTAAAGAATCAAAACTTAGCATGGTTCGGGCCGCCTCACACAAAGATCGGTTTCGTCTTTCGACAATCCCGTTTTGTTGAGGGGTGTAGGGAGCTGAGAAGTTGTGACTGGTTCCTTTTTCAGCCAAGAAATCTTCGAATTCTTTATTTTTGAACTCCATCCCATTGTCGCTCCTGATGTTGCGAACGACTTTCCTCAGCTGCACTTCAACTTGCTTGATAAACATCTTTAGGTTGAGAGTTGCTTCAAATTTGTGCTTCAGAAAGAACACCCATGTAAAACGTGAAAAGTCATCAACAATGACAAGAATATACTTGCTACCGCCGATGCTTTCGATAGATGATGGACCACACAAATCAATGTGAATTAACTCTAGTGGTTCAACAACTTTAGTGTTTACAATTGATGGGTGACTTTGACGACTCTGCTTCCCCATTTCACACGCAGCACATAAATGTTCTCGATCATACTTGAGCAATGGAAGACCTTGAACATGACCTCCGGTGACAAGTTTGTTGATATCCTTGAAGTTGAGATGAGAGAGCCTTCGGTGCCACAGCCAGCTTTCGTCAGATTTTGCTTTGGATAAGAGACAGATAGCTGGATTTCCTTTGATGGGTTTGAGATTCAGGGGAAACATTTCGCCTTTGCGCTCTGATTTGAGAATAACTCTTTTCGTTTTCTTTTCTATTATTTCTGAATCCTCATCGTCGAATGAGACTTTGATACCGGTACCTCCAACAAGCTGAGATACACTAATGAGGTTGTGTTGTAGTCCTTCAACGTATGCGACCTTTCTAATCGTAAAGTCATCATTTGTTATCATTCCATAGCCTTTTATTGTGCCGAATGAGTTGTTCCCGAACTTGACATTTCCACCGTTTGAAAGAGACCGAAATTCCATAAGCTCTTCCTTCCTTCCTGTCATGTGACGTGAGCAGCCACTGTCAATATACCATTCTTCGTCGAACTGCTCGTCACTGATAACCTGCAAAAATTAAGCAGATTTAGGAACCCAAAGTTTCTTGGGTCCACGTAAGCCTTTCACAGGTACAGGAATAGTAAGAGAGATGTCAACAAGATATGTTCTTTTTATTAACGTTGTTTCATCTTTCTTTTTAATGGTGAAAACTTTAATTTTATTGGGATTTGTTGCTGTCGGTTTGGATTCTGGTTTAGGTATTTGGACTTTGGGATGATTTTGATCTGTCTTGACTGATGAAACCTTCGATTTTCCTTTCATATCTATTGAAGATTTTTGTTTTTGAGTGTGAACAGAATTGAATTTAGAATGAGGTTGAGAGGAATTAGAAGAATTAGAAGAAGTAGAATGAGAGAATTTAGACTGAGATGTTTTCTTGACTTGAGGTTCTAAGTGACCCTTTTGTTTTTGATCATTAGTGGGACCGAACCTAGAACTTTGGTCGCTTTTGCTCTCGGAACCGAACCTATGCTTTCGGTAGCTTGTGTTCTCTGAACCGAACCTTTGCCTTCGGTTGTCATATTTTTCAGAACCGAACTTGTCCTTTCGGTTGTTATGATCCTCAGAACCGAACCTCTCCTTTCGGTTGTTATTACTTTCTTGCGATCTAACAGTACTTTTCTCTGACTTCGAATTTCTATCATGATAAGAGAAATGGGCGTTTTGAGATTGCCAAAACTGTTTTCATTCAGAGAGATTCTTCTTGTATCTCTGATTCCTTTGCTGTTTTTGATTCTTCACTTGCTTCGACTGTCGATGGATATTCGTTTTTTGCTTTTGCTTTTTGTCAGCTGGTTCACTTTGAACTGATGATGTTTCGCCTGAAGGAGTGACTTCTTTTGCAGAAACTCCTTTTTCTTCAGGAACATCTTTTGTACCACTAGTACTTGGCACGTCGAAGTTACCAGGCTTGTTTAAAGGCTCTGGCACATATCTGCCTTTGGTTTTCCAGGACGTCCTTTCTGACAGACCAACAGTTTCGTCAGCATTGTCGATAGGGGCGGACCAGAAGAACTCATCACAACCATCAGCATTATCTTCGTTTACAATGGCTGTGAGTTCGACTGTCTGATGTTTGGTTACACCTGTGACCTTATACACCTGATTTGGAGTCGTCCTTACCTTTTAGTATACAACAACCTTTTCTTCAAGGATCGGGAACTTTTTTTGGGACAGATTAGCAAACTCCACAGAATTTTCTGAAATAAGATTTTTGTGGTTTTCGGGTTCGCTCTTGACAAACTCAGAACAGTCAACTTCATCCTCTACAGAAATTTCACTCATATCATCGTCCTCATTAAGCTCAGATGCATTTTCAACATCAATTTTATTTTCTGAGCTCAAGTTGGCATTCAATGAGTCAAACTTTTGTATGGTTTCGGTCCTTAGTTTCAGTTTATCATTTTCATCCAAAAGATTTTTCAGCATGTCCTTATGGTCCTTGGACTTTATGAAAGATTCGATTTTGTCTAGACCATACATATATGTCGGATTTACATCCTCAAACGAAACTACACTTTCACAATTATATGCTTCAACGTCAATTTCATCCTCCTTAAACTCAAGGAAGGGCAAAATCATGCGATGAATTTTCTGCCCTATTTCACAGTTCAAATGAAGTTGAGTGATATTAGTGTAAAGACGCTTAGCAATTAAACAAAAGACATTTCTCTGTTTCAAAAGTTTCAAATTGTCTCTTTGTAAATAAATATTTCCGTCCTCGGATTTGATTAACTCCGACTCCTTCAGCTCTATCCACATCCTCCTTTCCTCACTCTTTGAAGACACCCTGCTTATTTAGTCAGTTAGGTTAGAATTGGTGACTCGTGTTTGAGTTAAACTGCTGTCTAGATGAGAGATTCTTGAATTTACATTTTTTAATTCTTTTTCATATGAATTTTGTGGGACTTTGAATGAAACAAAAATAGATTTTACCTTCTTGATTAATTCATCAAGCTCATTAAACTGCACGCTGAGAGGTTTTGCTGTGAAGCACAAGTCCTCTCGCTCCTTTGCGTCTTCATTCCTACCGTCTGTGTTGTATCTCCTTATTTGAGATACAACTGACACCATCAAGCACTTTCCACCGCTTCCTTCATCTTTCGCAACATAAGCCTTTCCATGAGATGGCTTCCTGACTTCATCATCCTCAGAGTCGGTTGACCAGACCTCCATGCCACCGAACTCATCATCCGCTACCGAACCCTGCACAATTAAAGCATTCATTGAAGGGTTAGTGACAGTTTTCTTTCTCTTGATCTCTTCCAACTTTTTCATTAGCACAGCTTCTTCATCTTTATCCTCATCCTTTTCTGCCATTTTCTTTAGGACATAGTCTTTGGCATAGTGGTTCTTTCCTCCACAATAGTAGCAGTTCACACCCGAATCTCCTTCAGCTTTCGGTTCTTTCTTTGGTTCTTCTGCCTTCGATTCTTCCCTGACCTTTTTAGAACTATAACTTCCCTGCCAATTTCGGTTCTTATTGGTAGGAAACCTTTTCTTGATGAACCTCTTCAGGTTTGACACCATCATTGCATAGTATTCTGAGGTAAGGTCATAGTCTTCTAAGTTAAGGTCTTCATCTTCCACCACACCTTTGCTTTTGGATAGAAGGGCCAATGATCCTAAGCTTGAAACCACATTTTTCTCCAGCAAGACAATCTTTTCTTGGGATTTCAAAATCCCTACCAGCTTTGCCAATGAGTAAGATTTGAATTGCTCATGTGCTTTAACAGTGGACACAACCGCTCTCCACTCAGATCTAAGACCGTTTAAAAATGTAACCTTTTGTTCAATCAACTTCCTTTCAATATCGTGTTTAATCATTTTACTAAGAAGATGATTGAAGCGATCGAACGTCTGAGTGACAGTTTCTTCAGGATTCTGCTTAAATTCACCAAACTCAGACAAAAGTAAGGTTTGAATGGAATGCTCGAGATCTTCGTCTGTGGAATACAGCTCTCGCAGCCTATCCTATATTTCTTTAGCAGTGCTGCATGAACTCACTAGCCTGAAAGTGTCAGATTGAAGAGCGAATCTGATTAGTCTTAATGCTTTAATATTGTACTAAAATTTATCCTTTTCGTCTTGAGCAATATCTTTTACGTCTTTCAACAGATCATTATACTCTTTCTGAGTTTTAATGATTCTTGATGTTTCTGAATGAGCGAATGGTCCAGACACGATTGCTTCCTAAATAAGATATCCATTGTCTTCAGATCCAATGACATAATCTTCAAAGTGATGTGCCCAGATGTCACAACTACAAATTTTGTGTCTTGTAATCACTATACCTAAGTAAAATGTTGAATCAAAAACTTAAGAGCATGTGTGATACCTATTATTATGACATTAAAAATTTCAATCAAATACATCATACAAATACTACAAATAGTCAACAAGCAATTGGAAACCCTAGAAGTTCTTGTTTAGGTCCATTTTGGACTAGGACTTCCTTATTGGACTCAATGGACCAATAAGCTTCCAATTTGACTATCATGGGCTTAGAACCCTTAATTGGGCTCTAATTGGACCCACATTAATTTATTTCAACATTATGGGCCATATTGGGCCTAGAATGAAATAAATTAAAAGTTTTGAACCATGATTAACCTAAACTAGCCCAACAAAGTGTAAAAATCATGTTATATTTCTTTTGGGCCAACAATCATCAAACTTAGCTATAACATGGGCTTAAGGGCAAAAAGCCCAAAAATCTCCTCACACCCTCCTCATTCTCGGCCCAAGCCCAAAAGAAGAGAGGGTTGACTTTGTGAGTGACACCTCACCATTACCCAAGGGACTTCCATGCAACATATCACATACCTCCATGCATGTATCACCTCAAAGGTCCAATGCTTCTCTCCCTCTCTCAATCTCAGCCGAATCACACACACACACAATTCTCTCACAAACTCTCTCTAGATTACTCAAGAAACCATCCTCCCTCTTCATTTAAAATCTCAAAACTTTGCTTGTGCATCAAGAGGATTTCAAGAAAATATCATCACTTCTTGGTAAGTTACACATATCTAAGGAATTTATAACTCTTTTTCTCATGATTAGATCCTTTCTCTTAAACAATTTTGGTAATCATGCTCCTAGAAAACTCCTTAAACTCGAGATCTTCATCAAGGGGAGCTAGGGCCAAAAATCACCAAGTTTTCTTCCATCATTTCTTCAAAAACCGAAACCACACCCTAAGGTGAGCTTCATACTCCCTATTTTTCTGTTTTATAAGTTTTGTGGGGGGGGGGGGAATACAAGTGAAAGTGTAGATCTATATGTGTTTTGTATGTCTTGTATGATTTCTATGCTTATATGTGTGTTTTTGTGTGTTTATGATGTTGGATCTAGCCATAAACTCCTAAAAATCGAGATATATTTTATGTTAAATGATACTAGCATAAACTATATTATTACATACAAAGTATTCCAATAAAAATTGCTAAGTGGCTTAATAACATCTCCTTTGGGCTAAAAACTCATTTTTTGGACACAAAATGTTAAAAAAAATAAAGTTAAAGGGCCCAAAATGACATATTACGAATTCTGATGGATGAGAAGAGTCAAAACAGTTTCAATGAAGTATTTTCTGGAAATATACTCTTTTGGAGGGTTAAAAATAAAAATTTCAAGCTTAATGGGCTAAAAATGACATTTTTGGCCCAATAGGGCCCAATATGCGAAATTTTCTGTTTTGAAGGGCCAAAACTGTATTTTTCTGCAAAACAGTGGACTACTAGTGTCCCAAGTCCTTTTCTAAGGTTAAAAATGCTTTTCATAATTAAAAAGGACCAAAGTTGCAAAATTTTTCCAATTTGGGCCAAAAGTGTAAAATTGCAAAAATGGAAGGTTTCAACCAAGAAAACTGTATTTTCTGGGACTAAAACTATTTTCAACTAAAAATGTGCTGAAAAATATCAATTCCAATAAGTTTTGATGTTAAAATGCCAAGAAAAATAGTTTAAGGACTAAACCGGAAATTTCTTTATGCAAAGGGTTGAAAAAGTAAATTTACAAAATAAAGAGGGGCTGAAAACAGAAAAATTTCAATGCTAATTCGATACATCCGTTGTGATCAAATATTGGCACTACGACTACCGACGAATTACAATACACATCAACACCAAAAATCGTTATCTAACGAATTGATTCGGTCTCGAATCAATAACAAACCCGAAACTACTAACACGACTACAACTCGATTCGTACACGGAAAATTTGGGAATTCAATACACACGTGAGAGCGCACAGACGTCGACGCACCATCTTTGGGCCCCAAAGTGTAAAATCTTGTTTGTTGGGCCTAGCTAGCCCAATGGCTTGATCTTTAGGCCCGAAGACTTCAACCTTACGAGTTGTTGAGTCTTACATGTTCCAACACAACGTAAAAGGACTTTCAATGGCTATTATACTATTGGTCCCCAAGGGTCCTTTGGTACTGCTAGTAAAGTCAGTTATGCTAATGCGAATCGGGTCAAGGGCCCTTCGCACTCTTTTTTTTTTTTTTTTTTATCCCCAACCGGCTAACGGAGTTATCGAGGTCTTCGTGCCCTCTTTCTCTTCGGATGTGGGACTACAAGAAGTCAGGGCGGTTGGATTACTTGAATAGTACGGACGACGCGTACGGGATCGTTAGTATAGTTGTAAACTGGTCGTTTGTGTAACGCGTGTTTATAGCAATTCACCATGCGCAATAATCCGACGTCGCCTGAAATCGATGACTTCACCCGCCGCGATGGTTCTACAACTACATGGAATCCAAAGTATTAGGAAAACATCGGGTTTTCCTAGGGTTTTTTTTTTCAATACATACAGTTTCGAAACGTACACAAGTTTAATGAACACTTTTTACAACTATAGAAACAAACAAGCATACTTATGGATCTTCACAAACTTTTTTAGAAACTCTTTTCAGAAAATATCGGATTTTCTGGTGGTTTTCAAAATAATACAAAACGTTGCTTTTCAAATACTACTTATGAACTCACCAACATTTCATATGTTGACGTTTTTCAAAATACTTGTATTCTCAGGTAACAAGTGAACCCAAGGAAAACGTACTCAGTGATGGCTTGCCGTTTGTTTATCTATGTACCGAACAATTTATTTTTGGGAATGTAATGCTAAAACATTGTACTCAGTGTAAACCTTATCAGTTGTACTATATTAATGCATGGTGACGAATGATGTTATGTTTCATATATATTCAATGTTATGGTATTCAATTAAGTCACGACAGCCCTCGGACGTTTCCGCCGTCTGGTTCGAGGGTGTGACAGGTTGGTATCAGAGCTTTGTTTATAGTGAACTAGCATATCTAGCCACACATTGATATGCAACTATAAACCAAAAAGAGGCACTAACATAACTCTGAACAAAACGAGTAAATAAAACACCCTTGCTTGCATTAGGAATAAGAACATAACGCCGAACCAAACAAAATAATGCTAGTATCTCGGCTAATTCAGGACTGTTCTTAGTGGTACCAAGGAGTGGATGTAGCCTGATCAACTACATTCTCTCCAAAGTATAACTAACACACGTCCTGATGAGATCGGGATAGCTAGGGAACCTAAAACTATACCCTTTTAGCACCAAAAAGAGAACGCCTGTTTAGCTTATGCAATAGTCGTGGCGCCTTAGGAATAATGTTAGCATATTTACACACTCTCGCAGACAGCATGGCTGGTTTTCATCATCCCCGGATCCCTACTTCCCTAACCAGGGAAACAACGGATGGCTAGAGGAGGAGGAGCCTGAGGAAGAGCCTGAGGAGGAACCTGAGGAAGATTCCGAAGAGGAATCTGACGGGGAACCGGAGGCAGAAGTCGAGGGCAAGCCTACCGAATCAGAGGAAGACGAAGGAAGCCTCGAGGAGGATACTGATGATAGTGAAGGGGGTGATTCGGACGCGGAGTCCGAAGTCATTGACCCCCCTTACCCGATCAGGGTGCCTGCCTATCGTGTAGGCCCCACTGGTCCTACACCTCCCAGGGGTATTGATCTTTGGAGGTGGAGCAGACAGTAGGGACAGCGACCCCCGTACGATATGTCACGCGATTTCTTTGACCTGAGAGATGGAGGACCGGCTGATCGAGCCCTTCCAGTCATGGCGAGGCGGTTACGGAACATGGGCGACCTTGCCCAGGACACTGTTGATCATGTACGCCAGTTGAGGACTAGGGTCGAGCGTGCGGAGCAGGAGACGCGTGACATCCTTCGAGAGTTTCACATGAGGCAGGTTCGGTGGGAGTCTCGACTTCAGGACGCAGAACGCTTGGTGGCTCGCCTTTAGGGAGCATCCACATCCTCGGCACCACCTCCGGACGCAGCTCATCGCGGTTAGGGATAGACTTATCTTAGTAGGTCGTTAGGAACTATGCTATGTACCCCGACTCTATGTTTAAGTGACTACACAACTCATAGAGCCGTTATGCTGTCGAATTAGTGTCACTCATGTATGCTCTTACGGGCAAAATTTTCTTGTATCAAATACGGATAATATTAATAAACTTTTACGTGCTTTGTTATGATATTACAAATTGCTATGTGTTGAGAAATTATGATTGAATGTCTGATGGTAGTAGTGTTCAAGGTCGTACCATGCACCTAGTCAGTAGGATCACAACCTCACAAAAACCACATACACTCAACATCTTTCCGTTTCGTGACAGAAAGATGCCTCTCCGACCTACTCGCGGAAACCCAGGACCAACTCCACCCGAAGTTGACTCAGCCGCGTTCCAGGCAGCTGTATCTGCTGCGGTCACTGCAACGATTGCGCAAATTCATCAAGGGAACAATGGAGGAGTCAATGGGCAAGGAGCCGGAAGTTCGAACAACGGAATGAATCAAGGACCTACCAAAACATGTACCTACAAGGACTTCACAAATGCCAAACCACGAACTTTTAACGGCACTGGAGGGGTGATCACCCTGAAGCGATGGATCGAAAAGGTGGAGTCGGTATTCGAGATATGCGATTGTCCTGAGCAGATGAAAGTGAAGTTCGCGGCCTGCACTTTTGTGGATCAAGCACTCACCTGGTGGAACGGACACGTGGAAGCCATGACGCTCCCTGTTGCCAACTCTATGCCGTGGGCAGAGATGAAAGAAATGTTAATGGCTGAATACTGCCCGTGAGGCGAAATACAGAAGATGGAGAAAGAGCTATGGAACCTCACTGTGCAGAATGCGAATATCGATGCTTACATATCGAGATTTAGTGAACTATCTCTGTTGTGCCCGGGTATCATCACCTCGGAATCAAAGAAGATTGAGCGATTCATCTGGGGACTGACATCACCAATTCAAGGGAATGTGATAGCTGCAAACCCCGAAACATTTGACAGTGCAAAAAGATTGGCAAAGAAGCTGTATGACCATAACAATAAGAAGGGCGAGAAGCCAGTGGAGGCTGAGAGAAAGAAGGAAGGTGATGGCAAGAAGGGAAAGAACAAGAGGAAGGGGCACCAGGGCCCCGAGACCTCTAAAAAGCAGCAGACAGTGGCGGTTAATGCTGTCACCGCACCGGTTCCAGCCGCACCACATGCTCCAGCCTCAGCTGCTTCAAATGCTTCAAGACCTTATTCCGGTAATCTTCCCAAGTGCAATAAGTGTGGTCTCCATCATAATGGAGAATGCAAGGATTTTCAGTGCACCAGTTGCAATCGAAGGGGACACACTGCAAGGTACTGCAGGACTTACCCTCCCCAGAACCAAAATCAGGGAAACAACAATAACAACCATCGCAACAACAACAACATCATCACCGACGGCAGCAGTGCAGGGCCTAGCCACACCTGCTATGGGTGTGGGAGGACGGGGCATTTCCGCCGAGACTGCCCTAACAACAACAATCCAGGAAACGGAGGAACAGGAAGGATGCTGACCATGGGTCAGGGTGAGGCGATTCAGGACCCCTCCATTGTTACCGGTACGTTTCCCCTAAACCACACTTATGCATGCATCCTATTTGACACCGGAGCGGAGCAAAGTTTCGTAAGCGATAAGTTTAAACATTTATTAAAACAACAACCCCAAAAGCTAAATGAAACCTATACGGTGGAAAATGGCCAATGGGAAAACCGAATCCACTGGGGAAATCTACATCGGATGTACCCTAACCCTTAATCAACACGTCTTTCGAATAGATCTAATGCCAGTATCAATTAGGAGTTTCGATGTGATCATCGGCATGGACTGGTTAAGCCCCCACCATGCTGAAATTATGTGCCACGAGAAGGCCGTTCGTCTTCGTCTCCCAAATCACGAAACCCTAGTAATTTACGGAGACAAACCTAGCATGAACCTTCGCCTCATCTCGTGCATCAAGGCACAAAAGCACCTACGAAAGAAGGATTCGGCATTTCTGGCTCACATAGTGGATAAAACAAAGGAAGAAACTAACATTCAAGATATTCCGATAGCGTGTGAATTTCCAGACGTGTTTCCTGAAGATCTTCCGGGAGTACCCCCAGAGAGACAGGTTGAGTTTCGAATCGACCTCGTACCAGGAGCAACTCCTCTCGCTAAATCACCCTATCGGCTGGCTCCTGCCGAAATGCAGGAATTGTCCAGCCAACTCAGTGAGCTTCTGGACAAGGGATTTATCCGACCTAGTTACTCGCCGTGGGGAGCTCCAGTGCTCTTTGTCAAAAAGAAGGACAAATCCTTTAGGATGTGCATCGATTACAGAGTGTTAAATAAACTCACTGTCAAGAATCGCTACCCACTCCCACGAATCGATGATCTATTTGACCAGCTCCAAGGAGCTAGTTATTTTTCAAAAATAGATCTACGGTCCGGATACCACCAACTCAAAGTCCGGGAAGAGGATATTCCAAAAACCGCTTTCCGAACCCGCTACGGACATTATGAATTTGTCGTAATGCCCTTCGGTCTAACAAATGCACCGGCTGCATTTATGGATCTGATGAACCGGATCTGTCGACCATTCCTAGACAACTTTGTCATTGTCTTCATTGATGACATTCTCGTTTATTCCCGAAGCGAAGAAGAGCATGGCCAACATCTCCGACAAATCCTAGAAACGCTGCGATCGGAGAAGCTATACGCAAAACTCTCCAAGTGTGAGTTCTGGCTCCGAAGTGTGAACTTCCTAGGTCACATAGTTAGCCAAGATGGAATTCATGTGGATCCCTCTAAGGTCAAAGATGTTGAAGGATGGGCAACCCCGACAACGCCCACAGAAATTCGCCAATTTTTAGGTCTAGCGGGCTACTATAGGAGATTCATTTAAAACTTCTCTAAGATCGCCAAGTCACTTACCTTGCTTACGCAAAAGGGTGTACCATTCAAATGGACAGATAAACAAGAAATTGCGTTTCGGACCTTGAAGCAAGCTCTCTGTAGTGCTCCTGTACTATCTCTACCAGAAGGCACGGAAGATTTTGTAGTCTACTATGACGCGTCAAACCAAGGTTTAGGTTGCGTTCTCATGCAACGTGGAAGAGTGATAGCATACGCATCCCGCCAATTAAAGACGCACGAAGTAAATTATACGACCCATGACCTAGAATTGGGAGCTGTAGTTTTTGCCCTAAAGAATTGGAGGCATTACCTTTACGGTACGAAGTGCACCGTCTTCACGGATCACAAGAGTCTCCAACACATCTTGAACCAGAAGGAGCTGAACATGAGGCAACGAAGATGGGTTGAATTGCTAAACGATTATGAGTGTGAGATCAAGTACCACCCAGGCAAGGCCAACGTGGTAGCTGACGCATTAAGTCGGAAGGAGTACTCTAATCGCCGTGTGAAAACTCTCTCGAAAACCATTCAATCTCATCTGGCCACCCAAATTGCAGCAGTCCAGTCAGAGGCCATGAAGATGGAAAATAGAGCAAGCGAAGCATTACGCGGGATGGAGAAGAACCTAGAGGCAAGGAAGAATGGAGTATACTACTTCATGAACCGAATTTGGGTCCCTAAAATCGGAGGATTTAGGGAGGTTGTTATGAAGGAAGCCCACAAGACATGATACTCCATTCATCCCGGTTCAGACAGGATGTATTTGGACATTAAACAACACTATTGGTGGCCTAACATGAAGGCGGAAATTGCGACCTATGTTAGTAAGTGCCTTACGTGCGCCAAGGTAAAGGTGGAGTACCAGAAACCCTCAGGATTGTTACAACAACCGGTAATCCCTGAGTGGAAATGGGAGGGGATTTCTATGGATTTCGTGACCAAGCTACCCAAGACGTCGAACGGACTGGACACCATATGGGTAATAGTCGACCGACTGACGAAGTCTACCCATTTCCTGCCTATAAAAGAATCCTACAAGATGGAAAGATTGACACGATTGTACATTCAAGAGATCGTGAGACTCCACGGAGTACCAGTGTCTATTATCTCGGATAGGGACAGTAGATTCACCTCACGTTTTTGGCAATCTCTCCATAAGGCACTAGGAACTCATCTCGACATGAGCACCGCGTATCACCCACAAACGGACGGTCAAAGCGAACGAACCATTCAAACGCTTGAATACATGCTTCGCGCATGTGTGATAGACTTTGGGAATTCATGGGATACCCATTTACCTTTAGTCGGATTCTCGTATAACAACAGTTATCATTCAAGCATTAAGGTCCCTCCTTTTGAAGCACTGTACGGGCGTAAGTGTAGATCACCGTTATGTTGGGTTGAAGTAGGTGACACCCAGCTAGCAAAAGCACTCACGTCGAATCAGGCGCTAACGGGACCGGAAATCATTCGTGAAACCACGGAAAAGATCGTTCAAGTCAGAGCTCGACTGCAAGCATCGCGCGACCGACAAAAGAGCTATGCCGATAAACGGCGAAAGCCCTTAGAATTTCAAGTCGGAGATCGAGTACTGTTAAAAATCTCGCCCTGGAAAGGAGTTATTCGTTTTGGGAAGCGGGAAAAAATGAACCCACGATACATTGGACCTTTCGAAATCGTCGCCCGACTAGGTCCGGTAGCATACAGACTGCAACTACCTGCAGAGCTAAACGGTGTACACCCCGTCATTCCTCTTGACGAAATCGAAATCAACGAGAATCTCATGTTCATTGAAGAACCAATTGAAATCATGGACAGGGAGGTGAAGCGTACTAAGCAAAGTCGCATACCGATCGTGAAAGTACGGTGGAACGCAAAGCGTAGACCAGAATTCACGTGGGAACGCGAAGACCAAATGAAGCAAAAGTACACTCACCTATTCTAGCATACTCAAATCTAGCTTTCAAACAGAATTTCGGGACGAAATTCCCTCTAACGGGGGGATGATGTCACAACTAGAAATTTTGTGTCTTGTAATCACTATACCTAAGTAAAATGTTGAATCAAATACTTAAGAGCATGTGTGATACCTATTATTATGACATCAAAAACTTCAATCAAATACATCATACAAATACTACAAATAGTCAACAAGCAATTGGAAACCCTAGAAGTTCTTGTTTAGGTCCATTTTGGACTAGGACTTCCTTATTGGACTCAATGGACCAATAAGCTTCCAATTTGACTATCATGGGCTTAGAACCCTTAATTGGGCTCTAATTGGACCTACATTAATTTACTTCAACATTATGGTCCACATTGGGCCTAGAATGAAATAAATTAAAAGTTTTGAACCATGATTAACCTAAACTAGCCCAACAAAGTGTAAAAATCATGTTATATTTCTTTTGGGCCAACAATCATCAAACTTAGCTATAACATGGGCTTAAGGGCAAAAAGCCCAAAAATCTCCTCACACCCTCCTCATTCTCGGCCCAAGCCCAAAAGAAGAGAGGGTTGACTTTGTGAGTGACACCTCACCATTACCTAAGGGACTTCCATGCAACATATCACATACCTCCATGCATGTATCACCTCAAAGGTCCATTTCTTCTCTCCCTCTCTCACTCTCGGCCGAATCACACACACACACACACACAATTCTCTCACAAACTCTCTCTAGATTACTCAAGAAACCATCCTCCCTCTTCATTTAAAATCTCAAAACTTTGCTTGTGCATCAAGAGGATTTGAAGAAAATATCATCACTTCTTGGTAAGTTACACATATCTAAGGAATTTATAACTCTTTTTCTCATGATTAGATCCTATCTCTTAAACAATTTTGGTAATCATGCTCCTAGAAAACTCCTTAAACTCGAGATCTTCATCAAGGGGAGCTAGGGCCAAAAATCACCAAGTTTTCTTCCATCCTTTCTTCAAAAACCGAAACCACACCCTAAGGTGAGCTTCATACTCGCTATTTTTCTGTTTTATAAGTTTTGTGGGGGGGGGGGAATACAAGTGAAAGTGTAGATCTATATGTGTTTTGTATGTCTTGTATGATTTCTATGCTTATATGTGTGTTTTTGTGTGTTTATGATGTTGGATCTAGCCATAAACTCCTAAAAATCGAGATATATTTTATGTTAAATGATACTAGCATAAACTATATTATTACATACAAAGTATTCCAAGGAAAATTTCTAAGTGGCTTAATAACATCTCCTTTGGGCTAAAAACTCATTTTTTTGGACACAAAATGTTAAAAAAAAATAAAGTTAAAGGGCCCAAAATGACATATTACGAATTCTGATGGATGAGAAGAATCAAAACAGTTTCAATGAAGTATTTTATGGAAATATACTCTTTTGGAGGGTTAAAAATAAAAATTTCAAGCTTAATGGGCTAAAAATGACATTTTTGGCCCAATAGGGCCCAATATGCGAAATTTTATGTTTTGAAGGGCCAAAACTATATTTTTCTGCAAAACAGTGGACTACTAGTGTCCCAAGTCCTTTTCTAAGGTTAAAAATGCTTTTCATAATTAAAAAGGACCAAAGTTGCAAAAATTTTCCAATTTGGGCCAAAAGTGTAAAATTGCGAAAAAGGAAGGTTTCAACCGAGAAAACTGTATTTTCAGGGACTAAAACTGTTTTCAACTAAAAATGTGCTGAAAAATATCAATTCCAATAAGTTTTGATGTTAAAATGCCAAGAAAAATAGTTTAAGGACTAAACCGAAAATTTATTTATGCAAAGGGTTGAAAAAGTAAATTTACAAAATAAAGAGGGGCTGAAAACAGAAAATTTTCAATGCTAATTCGATACATCCGTTGTGATCAAATATTGGCACTACGACTACCGACGAATTACAATACACATCAACACCAAAAATCGTTATCTAACGAATTGATTCGGTCTCGAATCAATAACAAACCCGAAACTACTAACACGACTACAACTCGATTCGTACACGGAAAATTTGGGAATTCAATACACACGTGAGAGTGCACAGACGTCGACGCACCATCTTTGGGCCCCAAAGTGTAAAATCTTGTTTGTTGGGCCTAGCTAGCCCAATAGCTTGATCTTTAGGCCCGAAGACTTCAACCTTACGAGTTGTTGAGTCTTACATGATCCAACACAACGTAAAAGGACTTTCAATGGCTATTATACTATTGGTCCCCAAGGGTCCTTTGGTACTGCTAGTAAAGTCAGTTATGTTAGTGCGAATCGGGTCAAGGGCCCTTCGCACTCTTTTTTTTTTATCCCCAACCGGCTAACGGAGTTATCGAGGTCTTCGTGCCCTCTTTCTCTTCGGATGTGGGACTACAAGAAGTCAGGGCGGTTGGATTATGTGAATAGTACGGACGATGCATATGGGATCGTTAGTATAGTTGTAAACTGGTCGTTTGTGTAACGCGTGTTTATAGCAATTCACCATGCGCAATAATCCGACGTCGCCTGGAATCAATGACTTCACAAGCCGTGATGGTTCTACAACTACATGGAATCCAAAGTATTAGGAAAACATCGGGTTTTCCTAGGGTTTTTTTTTCAATACATACAGTTTCGAAATGTACACAAGTTTAATGAACACTTTTTACAACTATAGAAACAAACAAGCATACTTATGGATCTTCACAAACTTTTTCAGAAACTCTTTTCAGAAAATATCGGATTTTCTGGTGGTTTTCAAAATAATACAAAACATTGCTTTTCAAATACCGCTTATGAACTCACCAACATTTCATATGTTGACGTTTTTCAAAATACTTGTATTCTCAGGTAACAAGTGAACCCAAGGAAAACGTACTCAGTGATGGTTTGCCGTTTGTTTATCTATGTACCGAACAATTTATTTTTGGGAATGTAATGCTAAAACATTGTACTCAGTGTAAACCTTATCAGTTGTACTATATTAATGCATGGTGACGAATGATGTTATGTTTCATATATATTCAATGTTATGGTATTCAATTAAGTCACGACAGCCCTCAGACGTTTCCGCCGTCTGGTTCGGGGGTGTGACACCAGACTTTGTAATCCTGGGTATAAAGGATGGGAATCTTTGTCGTTGATCCAATGCTGTTTGAGATGTTAATGGGATTTGATTGTGACTCGTCCATGCTTGATCGAATAACCTGTTTGAAAGATCAGACTTGTAATATATTAAATTAGGGCAAAACAAATAAATGCTGAGTTACGTCAATTATGGGATGACGGCTCAATAAATATTAGTTAATGCGGAATAACCCTAATCGCAACCTTTTTCACAGAAAAGATGTGTATGAATTACACAGCCTCCTGCTCTGATACCAATTGTTAAGTTATAAAACAAACTTGAAAATCGATTAGATCTTTGTAACAGGTATGGCAATGAACACAAAAACAATAAATAACACAAGTGTGGATCAAAATATGTCGAATAATTAGATCAAACAATCCTCAGCAGAGCACGACCCAACAATCTCTTTTTACCTGAGTGACCACTTTTTCAATTCCTAAACTAATATATGGAGACTTCCCTAACGTTCTTACCCAACGCTCAAGTTGCTCTTCCTTCTCTCTTCTCTCTTTCTTATCGATCGTCTTACCAGTTAATCACATAATGGTTCTCTGTTTTTGTGGTAAGCTTGTTGTTGTTAAATGCTCATGGACACTGAATAACCTAGACATATGTTTCTATGCTTGCCCTCAAAAGGTAAAAAACCCATTTACACCTATTTAATTTGTGAAGGTTACTAAACTAATAACATTTGGTTTTTCCCCTTTTTGAAGGATTCTGCTTGTCGCTTCATCGGATGGGTTAATCCCCCCATGTGTGAACCTACTGAGAAATATGAACTAGATGCAAGCTTGGTGTACAACTTTGAAGATTCTCTTGTTGGCTAATCGGGTGTTTTTTGTGATTTTGTTCACATGGTCTATTTATGTTTAGGGATTACGGCTATGGATTGGGTTTCTTATTTAAGATTGATAAAGTGTAGTTTTTGGGTGGATTCATGGTTTTTGGTACTTTGATGTAGGTTCTTTGTAGTTGTTTGTAAGGTCAAAGTAAGTTTTTTATGTACTAACTGACTTCCTGATATAAATGTGAATTTTATGGAGTTTTTTTACAAGAACGGTTAATGTGAATAATTGAATGCAATTACATAATAGAAAACAATAACCAAAAACCAAAATAACCAAGGCTGCAATTACATAACAAACTACAAACACATCAACCAAACTGTCAACCATATGGTGCAATTACATTATCCCAAAATATGCAAATTAATATATATTCTAATGGTTATCATACTAATGAAAACCAAAATAACCATAAGTCATAAGTTTTATAACATCAAAACACTGCCAAAAGTAGAAAATAACATGTGCCAAAACAAGCACAACCCTAATCTTCAACTTCCACCTCGCGTAGCAACCGACCTTCATCCACCTCCTTGACCTTTGCATGTCCTTGAGTTGTGACCTTTGTTTTGGCATTTTACACATGTTACACTAACATATTTCCTTTTTAAATTTTGAACACCATCAGGACCAACTTTATGGCCTTCTTCCTGACATACACCATGAATACCACTCTGACTTTGACTCCCCGTTTGACTCTAACTTAATTTTTCATCCTTACTTTTCTTCCTCTTCTTTGTAGACCTACTTGTTTGCTTATGATGTATTGGAGGGATAAGTGTGGTTGGACACAAACTTTTAGGCCATATTATTCTTCCTTTAATGGGCTCTACCTTATAGGAATATGCATTCTTCCATGTATCCAACCAGTATACCTTATTGACCAAGATATAACTGTCACTAACATCCTCTGATTTCTTGTTCATTTCATAAAGGGTTTCAATGAAATGTTTACAGGGGTTTCCTAGTAGCTCCCACTTCCTGCAAGTACATGTGTTGTTCCTAACATCTACAACATGTTGATCTTGACATGCCCCAGTCACTTGGTATTTCTCAGCTCCATTCCACCTAGCAATGTAATGTGATGCATGAGACTTGTTTACATCCAATATGGTTGTTGCAGTGGGTGTTAAAGGCCATTTTTCCTTGTCCATCACCTCCATAACATTACAGATTCACTTCATCAAGTATTTTCTAATATACTCCAAACAACCTATGATAGGTTTATCTCTTCCCTCTATTATCTTGATGTTAAACACCTCATAAAGGTTGTTTAATAGTATACCAGAGATTGCTCTGCCTGTTACAAAGAACAATATAATGCTTTAAGTACAAGTCCACATTTAACATAAAGTAATTTATGGTAAGTTATGTACCTATGAAATGGCTTCTTGTCCAGTGTTTTGGAGGAATCTTTCTAAGCCATTCACATACCTCCCTGTCATAGTTGCTATATTCTCTAATGCAATGTTCAAACTCAGGTATAGTGGTTGCAGTTGCACATTTCCATAAATGATCCTTGTATTCTTTCAATTTCCATTTCACCCTCATGTTTTAATGTATGTTCCTGAGACAATACATGTGCTCAGCACATGGGAATATTTGGGCTATTGTTGGTATTAAGCCCTAAAACAAGAACAATAATGAAGTATTTAGTTTATATAATAATAATTATTAAATAAAACAAGTTCAAAATAGATACCTTTTGTCGATCTGTGATAAAAGTAAAGTTTGAGTTTGATCCAAGATCCAAGTCTTCTCCTAAACATTACAAGAACCATATCCAACTACTTTTTTTCTCTGTATCAACAATGGCATACGCAAGGGGGTAAATGCCATTGTTAGAGTCCAACGCAACTGCTGTTAGAACCTACCCAGGGAATGGTCCTTTCATATGCACACAATCGAAACCCAAAAGATCCTTGAGGCCAGCCTTAAAACATTTTTTTAGATGACCCAAGAAAATGTAGATTCTTTTAAATCTCCTAGTTGGATTTGATTGGTTATGTTCACTATAAAGACTAATCTTGGCGGTTGTGTCAATATTGGTTGCTTGCAATTCAAGAACATACAGGATCTCATACTGTTTCGTATAGGCACCTTTCATAATCTTAGTTGCAATAGCCTTGGCCCATAATACTTTTCAATGAGAACACCAACCTCGAAGTCCTTTTGAAGTTGTTCCTATAATTCTCGAAGAAGAATCCCTTTTTGTGTCAATTTGGTGAAAGATTTTCTTGGGTATAAAAGTTGCAGTGCAAGCTCTAATCTTCCTGCTTTGAAGGCAAGTATGGTTGTAATTTGATGTCCTTACATAACAGGGAGATTCTGTGTTTGACCTAGAAGCATGAAGGAACCAAGTACAGTTTACTTTCACTAAATTTAGCTCTTTTACCTTGCTTTTACTTTTGGTATTAAGTCCCACCACCCCACTTGCATTCATGACAATGACTACTCCTCTACACAATGCCTGAAGTCTAAATTTGTCATTCTTTTTATAATACAAATTCCTCCTAGTTTCTAATGCATGCATGCCAATTTTTTCTTTCAAATCTTTCTTTGATTTAAAATTTTGCCCAACATAAAAACTGCCTTTATGGACAATGCCATGACTGCGTCTTTTCTGTTTATCCAAATTCTTAAGAACACATCTTCTTTTCCTCTCATTATCTCATTCTTCATCCAAAGAATCCCATTTATCATTTTCAATGAATTCTATGTCCTCGTGTTCATAATTTGTCCCAACCCCATTATCAAACCCATCCATTTGAACAAAATCATCATCCCTATCAAGATTGAGGTAAAATTCAGTCATAACCACCTCCACTTCTGATACATTGTTTTCATCATCAACAAGTTCATCGTACTATTCTTCTAATTGTTGCCCAAGATCATCACTATCAGCAGACTTTTCATGTTCAAACTAATGGTCTTCAACATTCTCATCTTCTGGTGGTTGATAATGATCTCCATCAAAAGGATCAAAGTGATCATGATTAAATTTTTCATAATGAAATTTGTCATAATCAAAGTTAGCATGCTCACCACCTTGATCTTATACCACATCATCCATGTTAGCATGCTCACCACCTTGATCTTGTACTACATCATCTAAGCTAGGATTCTCACCACCATGATCATGTACTATATCATCCAATTTAGCATTATCACCACCTTGATCTTCTACTACATCATCCAATTCAACTAAAGAAAGCTTCTTGGCACAAGAACTTTGACCAATTGTTGAGTTCACCCTTCTAATTCTTTTATACTCTGGTGAAACTTTAACCAATTAATCTCTGATTAAATATTAATTAAATATTACTATTTCTAAATAATATATTATTTTCATAATAAATTAACGAATTGTTTATTTCAATTTATTATCAAATAATAAATCAACCCCTTTCTCCAAAATCATATGTCTAGGTGTTAGTTTTGGGGGCAACCCAAAAAGATTGTGTTACTATCAATTTAAGTATATACCAATTATAGTTATGGTCTTAGACACCTAATCCAACAGTCCCCCACTTGGGTAAGTCAAATAACTATGGTTGCCAGTATAAGTTCTAAACTGATTAGCAAATTATAGCTCTCAAATGCTATTATCAAACATTGACCCAATCAGTTACCTGTCCTACGATAAGTGATCAAATATTCCTCTACTCTACAAGATATCGTACATGCATGAGACATGGATAATAAACAATCTTATTGTCCAAGGTTTTGTTTCCCGGTTACTGATTTATGACGACCAAAATCAGACTATTAATTGAAAACATTACTTCAGTCCAGGCTTGTCCAAGCAATTTAGATGTCATCATCAAATCATCGAGGGGCCCAAAGATATCACTTTTCCTGTTAGGGAAGAAGGAACGGATAAACTTTGACTTATATGCTTGCACTATTTACTCATCAAATCATGCACAACAATACGTTTTATAACATCAAGTTACTGATGTGATTAAGCATTATCAATGCACAACCGACTAGTAAACAACAACTTATATATCTGCATTTCAAGAATATATGATATTATCGTCTCCGAATTACTCGTGATAGAATCCATGAAGTAATTCTCTAAGCCCGGGTTTATCTAATCGTCAAAATCCCCATAGACAATCTACAATTCAATTCATGACACTCTTAATTCGCTACTTACTTCCAAATGTACGAGTGACTGTTGAATTTCGAATAATCAAGTTATTTAGGAAGTAAAACATGCAAAGTGAAACAAAATAATAACCTAACTAACTATGGTCTCAAACTATTGAAATAAATAAAACTAATATTATTTAATCACCGTATTAATTAGACTCTATGCATTGTATAATGTTTCGAGTAATCAACTAAATACATGAATTAAATATTAATCATTCCATGTTATAAACATGCATATTATGTCTCTCTATGGTCCTTCCTTCGCGAACAGATCAACCGGACACTATTCCAATGATCCTCATTTCACAGCTCCAAATTCTTGTCACTACTAGAATATGTTAGAGTTCAACCTTACATGCAACGATCTTCTGTAATGTCGAAGCTTCAAAATCATAGAGACTTAGCCAACGATATTACAAAATGCTCCATTGGAACTTTGGTACTAAAAAACTAATTCGAAAGTAATGAAGTTTCAAATTCAAGGCACACTCCTTGAACACTTTCCTTGCATTAAAGTTTCTAACCAATCCTTTGGTATAACCTCGGAATATTCTTGGTAGTTATTGAAGAGCTTTAGTCACAACAAGTTCTAATCCTTTTAAACTCAATGCCCTAGGCATTTGGAAAAATCAGAACAAGTGAATATTATAGTGTACGTAACCGATCCTATATTCGAAGTGTATGGCACTCGATTTATTATGTATCACATAAAGACATGATATTTGATCAGTCTCTTGCTATAATATTATATATCGAATTTCCTATGTTGAATCATTTCAACATGATATTCATATATGCCCATAAAAAAGTTCTATTAAACTATGCAATCTAAATTTTAGATTCGAAATGAAGTATGAGTTCCCTCTCCCTTAAGTCTCACTATAGCGAAACAATTTCCAAACTTCGCAACTTGCAAATTGAAAAACTTGTTTCTTACGAATAATATTCCCAACTTGCAATACTTAGCATAACAATTGTGCTCTAACTAACTTAGCAATTATGCTCCCACTAGCTTTGACATGTATCTAGAAATGAACTAGACTTCTAGAAACTACTACTCTTGACTTTCTTCCTAAAATGCAGATTTCTAATACGTGATGCCTCAATAAGTCTCTAACTAGAATTCTCAAGCTTTTACACCTTTCATTAGATAGTACATATATGTGTGTGTATAAACCCTTTTAGAGCTTATAGCTATATGTCCTGAAAGTTCAATCAATTCCTTGCCATTTCTCACAATTCGAACTATGAAAAGGGATGTCGTAATCATATTACGAAATTGAGAACGCAATTAACACAACCGCTAACCATAATAATATTTACCATATCTTTAAAATCTAGTAGCAAAAGTGTTTCCTAATAATCATTCTCAGGAATAAGAGTGAATCTTTTTTGCCACCCATATTTTATGGTGTACATGTTCCCATCCATGTGAATCTATAATTTCCAACCTACAATCATAAGATAAGGTTGAGGACAAAACCAAATTCAAATTTAGCTTCCCTTTCATGGACTGAACTTTGCTTATTCTTCATTTCTTATCATCTAGTAGCACAAGGGCCTAACAGTGCTTCCATGTTGTTAAGTAGTTTACCCACATTGACCAATATACTTTCACTGATCAATGTGCTCTGCCTTTTGAAGTAAAATGAGAACCATAGAGCTCATAGGCATTGCTAATCCAACTAGAAAGTGCACAAAAACAAGAATGTGTCGACTTAACATGATAGGCCATCAAACTCGTGTTGTGTGCTAGTGATAACTAAAAGGATTATTCTTAATTGACTCTTGAAACTCTTCAAGATCATTAAAAATCGCACTGGATTTTTGAAATATAAGTTTCTCTCTCAAGGAACATTCCTTGACGATAAAAATAAATACTCAAAAGTTAGTTTGAATTCTTGACAAGAAACACTTCATGGAATTGGTCTTAGTTTATCCTTTGTTTTAACCAAAACATCACAACTTCCAATCCTAAATGTGCTAGATTAAGAAAACATTATTACTCAACATTTCATAAGGTGTTATAAACCTACTCAGTATAAAATAAGTTTCAAGATACGATTATTAGTAACTAGATCATGGCTCTAAATCTTGATTGGAAAAAAAAGTGTGACTTATCTTTTGATTTGAACCATTTCAACAATATCCGATTCCTCTTCTTAGTCAGTCAATTGCAGTAAGATGTTCTTCGAGGATCAACTAAGATATAGTTCCATAATCATTAAGATGATCACAAAAAACGATAATTAAGTACTCTTCTTTCCTTTCAGATTGGAGAAACATTTATCTTTCTTCCTAGTATATTCTACTTTTTCGTTCTGTTATTCTTTGAAAAACCCTTTTCAAAATGTTAGAATTATGTTTAATCTTATAAACACAACCATATTTACTGAATCATTTGTAAATCATGAAGAATAGAATTTTCGTCCGTTGTGGAAAATTTTAATCGTCCATATCAATGGAACAGATTAATTAGTCCCTCACTTTGACTCACATAAAACATGTGATTAATGAATTAGTCATATTCTTCCAACAATCAAAATTGTCACGCATCACACAATTCAAATTGCATGACTCCAAGTTTCTATAAAATTAGAACTTAGGTGATGAGAATTCTTTATCACTTCGTTAGTTATGACATTTACCACAAGTGAAATAATAAGTATCAAATCCGCAATTAATATTGCTAATTATAGAAATGTAACCAACACTTTCATAGATGCCATTGCAAGGAAATATAAAGTAAACCAACTATATAAACCAAAATTTCACTTTTATTAATAATAAAATAAAATTGGAACTTGTCCTTACAATGCGTAAAATAAAACTATGTTTCTAGACATTTACTAAGTAATCTATTAAATTATCATAACTCCTACGCAATAACATCAAAAATCTAAGCATCAAACCACGTAATCAAAATCCATATCTCACGATCAGTTTCAGATCGCTTTTCTTAAGCTCCCTTCTTTCTCTTAGATCCTGCAAGACCATCATAATGTGATCAATCACATAATGTATTAAGAGCCTATGAATAGGAACTTATTAAGATAATGGAGTTAGATAATGGATGTACCTAAAGTAGAGTCACACGACTTGACTTTACCATCTCTAAGATCTTTCAGGTAGTCTAGGTAGCTTCGTAACCAATGTCCCTTCAGTTGACAAGAGAAAGATATGGAATTTTTAGGGTTAGCACATGGAGCTATCTTTTCAGAACTAGCCTTTCTCTTTACCATATGATCAAACGGGTTGACTTTGGCTGATCCTTTTCTATTGGGAAGATAAATCTATTCTGGACTACCATTGTCACCATTGTTCATGAAAATTTTGGACTCAGAGCAATCAAACACTTTGGTTCACTTGTGCTCTTAAGCATTTCTCTTTCAACAACAATCAAAATATGTGTCAGATCAATTAGGGTCACGTTGTGGTTGCTCATATAAAACTTCTCAATGAATTGACTATATGACTCAGGAAATGAAAGTAGAACCAAATCAATGGCTTGCTCCCTTGGGAAAACGACAACCATTCTGTCTGATTTGTCAATGTACGATTTCATATCCAGAACATGCGTACACACATAATTTCCATTCTAGTGCTTGCATACAAATATGGCTTGAGTAGTTTCGTATCTTTTAACTTGTGACATGGGGAGAGTTATTGGCGGAGGAGGAGTTGGAGAAGCATGATATCCGTTTCCATTATTGCTCGAAGAAGGGAACATACTTTCACATTGATCAGAATGTGGAGGTTCATCTTCATAAGGTAGAGGAAAAACATTTCCAAATGAATTAGAATGACCATTGTTTTCATGAATCAACATCTATAATAGGAGAAAAAGAGAATTCAAGTTAATTGATATTTAATCCTTAATTATTAACCCATAAATTTAAGATAAGGCTAGGATCCATATTTTCGATTCGAACTTTGAAGAGGGATGCCGTAATCAAATTCAAAACTTATTTTAGGTAGGTACGACTTTTACCAATTTCAATCTTATGAAACTCCTAGATATTTTTGAGATTCATTGAATCTAATCAATGACACGTTTTATCTCGATTATGCTCTCACTTTTGCGACTGGGATGTCGAGGATCACAAACGAGATGTGAATAACCATGCAAATTAGCTTGGTACTCTCGATGTCATTTATCATCTCGGTTTAATGTGATGGTTAACCACACGCGCTCCATTAATCAACGATAATTTTCAAGACACCCATTACCACCCTTTGTTAGCCCCTCGTTAATGTGCCGGTTAACCACACACGCTCCATTCACGACTTATAAAGTGTAATTTGCAATTTCATGGATTAGCATACAAATTCACATTTTCCTATAGTAACTAAGAGCGGGATTTAAAAATATTTTAGTTACTTTATATCATTATTCTTTTAATGAGATTAATTTTTCCTATGAAACCTGTTTGGCTAACGACCATCCACCATAGAAAAGAGCAGTCAGTAAGAATGGATACCCAATGACGGTCATTTTATATGATGCTTCCTTAAACTCCCCTTATAGTATCGCTTCATGAATGAGGTGTAATAGTCGTTCGACTGACTTTTCTTATACATATAATATATATTTAAACTTTTAATTATATAAATAGTATAAGGTGTAAAAAACTTTTTAAAAATCTAAGGGTTTAATCTTTTAATAAACTAAAGTTTTAATTTAATTAAATTTAAATCATTAATGGATTTATTAATTATCTATTAATGAATCACTTAATTAAATTAATAATATGGTCCATAAGGATGTATTTCAAACTTTTCAATATACTAGGGTTTATTTTTAAATATTTTCAAAATTAATATTCGATTAATTAAATTAAAAATAAACCAATCATGAATTTAAGATAAGGATATCAAACTACTTAAATAATTATTTAGTTTTACTTATTTAAAACATTATTTAAGGCAATTATGCTAATCAATTATGAGAGAAGCAAAAATCCGATTTTTATCGATTTGACTATTCAACACGTTGTGCTAAACAATCACCACGCCGAGTATGGATGATTTCACAGTTCAACACGTCGTAGTGGAAGTACACCACACCGTGTTGGTGGGGCAGAATGACGATTATGTTTTCTTCCTCTTTTTCAAGTTCAACCATTGTATCAATTCAATATAAAACTAAACATACGCTCCGATACCACTGATGGGGATTATGCAAGACATATAAATCTTATGTGTGCATGCAACCCTAAATAATTGATCTATGTTTCCTCTAAGTGAACATACAACTTGAACAACAAAATAGAAAGCCTAGAATACTAGCATATTTTAATTTAAACTAAATAGAGTTAGGAGAAACATACCTTGATTGTTATTTAGTAATAACAATGTAAATCCTTGTGTTGTTGAAGCCCTAAGAGAAAGCGTCGCAAATGTCACGCCTCTAATGGTTCACACCCAACACTAGAAAAGGAATATGATTGAAAGGAGAGAAGAGAGGCTCCGAAAATTCGGCTAGGTCTCTCAAAATAGTTGGCCAAAAATTCTTGGGTTAAAACCCTATTTATAGCGTAGTCAGGAAACCCTAGATAAACCTAAATACAATATCAACTTAAACCGGGTAATTATCCATCTTCCCGTTTACCCATTTAGGACAATTCTAGAAGCCCTTAGGCTTCAATAAACCATCCAACCCATATGGAGGGTTCTAGAATACATCTTGCTCAACAATTGAACAATTACATTTCAATCCCTACACTTTTAATTAATTCCTTTAATCCCACTTAATTTCTGATTAAATATTAATTAAATATTACTATTTCTAATTAATATATTATTTTCATAATATATTAACAAATTATTTATTTCAAATTATTATCAAATAATAAATCTACCTCTTTCTCCAAAATCATTTGTCCAGTTGCTAGTTTTGTGGGTAACCCAAAAGGACTGTGTTACTATCAATTTAAGTATATATTAATTATAGTTATGAGCTTAGACACCTAATCCCACAGGAACAACATGGTGTATTTTTTTTATCGTGATCATCATTTAAGCATATATGGATCAGCATGGCACAACCAAGAATCAATATGGTGCATCATGTGCCAAGATGGTCCATAATGGCACAACATCTCCTCCACGTAGCTACTTCCCTTCTTGATGTAGCAACATCATCTTGATGGCTCAACATCTCCTTGGTTCAACATCACCTTGGCATAACTTCAGACTTGATGGCACATCATCATATCATTTGGCGCAATATCCCCAAGGATGGCACAACTTCCTTCTACATGATGCAACATGATGTTCCATGTTGCTCCAAGTTGCTCCATGTTATCCAAGTGTTGCAAGTGGTCCATGTTGATCCATGTGCTCTAAGTGCTTCATGTTGCTCCAAGTTAATCCATGTTGCTCCAAGCCACTTCAAGTTTCTCCAAACCACTCCAAGTTACTCCAAACCTCCTTTTGGAAGATCTGTTCCTTTGTTACTAAATCTGTACCTTTATATGATGATCCACAGCCATCTACGATGATTCGTTCCTTTGTTACTTGCTCCATGAACCACAAGTGCTCCCTTGAGATCTAAGTGCTCCAAATTCTCCATGAGAATGCTCTAGATGCTCGAGTCACATAACCTTTTAATAAAACTTCCTTTTATAAAATAAGGTTTGGATTTTGTTAAGTTTTAAAACTCCCAATTTTAAACATATTTAATTTTAATCATCGAAATTTGTCGTGAGCTAGTTAAAAACAATAAATAATGTTTTTATTTTTGAAACACTTTTACCATCTTATGTTAAATGACAAATTTCATTAAAAGCAAAACCCTTCTAATCATTTTATGCTTTAAAATATTTTCTATCATTTTAAAATGTTATTTTACAAACATACATAATATAAAATAAAACAAGTATCACAAAACATAAAACATATGTGCATAAACCAATCATAAACTAGTGACATTTCGTGAGCCATCACAAAAATGTCAATTTCATTCCTAAGGGACATAAGGGACCAATTCTTCTTATGATGTCTTCATGCTCCCACTTACTTTAACAACTTGTACTAAGTTCGTAAAAATAATTTTATAAAGTTCATAAAAATAATTTTATATTATTTAACGACTTGTCTTTATGCCACGGTCTTCATTGTTCTTAATTCTGAAATGTTAATTTCCATGGGATCTTACAATACTTAATTTCAAAGGATGCATAAACAAATTATATAGTATTTCCTATTAAATCAACCTAAAAGTGTAATAAGATCATACCATAATTTTTTAAAATCATACAAAAATTAACCGGATTCTTATGACATAATAATTAAAAAAAAAATCATAATCATCTCCAATATATAAAAATAACATTTTCACAATTAGTGTCAGTTCCAACGATAGTAAATTTATGTTTGTTAAAATTAATTAAAATTATAATATAATATACATCTAAAAAATTATACCAAAGATATTCAAGATCATACCAAACTTAATAAGGAATTTACAGTATTTTCGTTAAAATAAAAATAATGATATCATACCAAATTAATTAGAATCTTAACATATGTTTCGAATTATAATTAAATCGTATCGATAAAATAAAAGTTAAAGCATTTAAAAATTCGTATATTGTTATTGATAAGTTTAAAAAACTAACTTTTAATCTATGAAGATCGATTAGATCTTGAACAAGTATATGAATATTAAATAGCAAGAACACAATATTGATAACAAGGCAGAACGCAACAATAAGAACAAACAGCTTGAATCAAATGTGTCGAATGATTAAATAAAATCCTTAGAAGAGCTCGATTAAGAACATCAACTGTAAAGGATTGGAAGATTACAAGAACGATTACTGGAAAATATTGTTCTCTTGATCAATCGCTATTTCGATAATGTCTAGAATCCTAACCTAATATGCATGCAAGCATTAACTTAAATACTATACATAAAAGGCTCTCGGTTGGACAGGCCCAAACCGGAGAATACAAGGCTAATCTATGAGCCCAAAAGACGCAACATAAATAAAACTATTTACAGCCCAACAATCTCCCCCTTTGCGTCAATTTGGAGCGAGACCTTCACTTCTTGCTTGGGCCGGCGGCTGAAGCTGGTACCTTCTTCTTCACGGTACTAAACAGACACTTGGTTATGGAAAGAATGGTCTGTCTAAACCGGATGTACCAATTAATCATATCATCGAAGTACTTGATATCATCAGCCGAATTATCTTTACACCGCTTGACGATCGATAGGACGTGCTCCAAGCAAGTTGTGGTGTAAAGATGTTTATCAGCTAAAGCGAAGAGACATTTCTGTCCTTCGGCTCTAGTAAACATCACGGAGTTTCGCCTCGAATCTATCTTGCCCATTTGCATTTGATTCAGATCACTGGCCGATCCCACAGGTTTGACTTTCGGTTTCTTCTTAAAAACTGTGGCAACCTCCTGATCCATTAGGGCAACCTCCATGATGTAGCATGTCAGCATCCTTTTAACATGGTCTAAGAGGGGACCATATTCGACTTCGTTTGTTAGCAGGATATTGTACAAGACTATCCAATCATGAGGGTTCAGATTGGGCAAATCCGCCAGAGAGATCATGTGAGCAGTTCTTGCAGATCCACGGATAAGCTTGAACTTGACGTTTGTGAATCTCCCCACGGCAAAAGGCTTCAACACCCGAACATTGACAATCTTCTGGGCGCTCCATGTAAGGTATTGAGGGCGAGCGGCCTCCAGGTAGAAGTCAATGAGCTCCCTGTCAAGCTCATCGTTCGGATGCGGGACTTCAAAGATGTTGGAGAAGGCGTGGAAGATGAACGCCTTTCGAGTCAGTGGCATATCGAACTGCGAATCGATGGTGTTGTTGCAGTCGAACGATATCACCGGCTCGAGCCATAGTATGCTTGGAGTCTCTATGGCCTCTTTTATCAAACGATCCCTGGTCCAGGCAGGGAAGAGCAGCTTTCGGCTCTCAAGGAGATCGTTGGCTTCTTTTTGTTTACGTTCGGCTTCTTCAGCTTCACGTGCCACACGACTGACATCGTCATCAGTATTGCGACTGTTCTTTCTCTTTAACATGTCCGCAATAGTCTCCTTGTCTTCATCTTCATCTTCATCTTCATCCTTTGCTATGTGTTTACCCTTGTTCTTCACACCCGAACCCGAGGCATGACCAGTTGGGGTTGGTTCGGTGGTGTGAGTAGCTTTGGAGGACGGAGGTGGTTTCGATCCTTTCTTCTCTTCTCCCCCTTGTTTTGGAATGGACACGAAACTCGGCAGGCCTTCAATCTTGCTTAGAAAGTCCATGGCCGGGGAGAGTTTTTCAGCGAGGGTGCGCCTCACCGAATGATTAAGGATTGGGTCGTGTGCTTCCAGGATGTTGGAGAGAGCGGCGTGGACATCCGAAACACACGTCTTTATGACTTCCCTCTCGGATCGAAGAGCTTCCAATTGTTCTTGAGAATTTGAAAGCTGTGTGCTCTTGACCCTTAGGGCAGTTGTCTTACTCGCCAGGACGTCCATCAGAGAGTTCTCTGCCGCAAGATCCTCTTGTAGTTTTGCCAGACGGGCATCGATGGAGGCACGAAGTGCCGAGTTGTCGTCGCTGAGATTTTGTCTTAGGGTAGCAAACGAAGTCAACTCCGTCGAGACGAACTTGGCCAATTGTTGAACAATTGGTTCCAGAGTTGTCTTTGTGGCATTGGCGCTTTCCTGCAGAGACTTTAGCAGGTCAGAAGCGTCGGATACTAGTTTATCGACTTTTTCGGTCGCTGCCTCACAGGCTCGGGTGGAGGCGGCTATCGCAGCAGTGGCTGAGGCCGCTGAGTCATGTTGAGCCTTGGAGAAGGCATCAACTATCCTTTGAAGGGCAGCTTCAGATAAGGATGACTGTTGGTTGGAAGAGGAGGCGAGAAGTTGATCAACCTTCTCGTTCAGCTCGTGGAGATGCTTCTTTGTGACTGGAGCATCATCCTCCTCATCACTCTGAACTTGAAACGGACTATAGTAGACCGAATCAAAGTTCAGATGATCACCACCAAGATACTGATCATCGCCATCGGAGGCGTCTTGTGGAGATTGAGGTGGTGGTGAAGTTGGGGGTGTTATGGGTTTGGTTGGTTCAGGTTGAGTGGGTGGGGGGTTAGTTTCGGGTTGTGGTTGTTTATGGGTTTCGGTTTGTTGAGGTTCGGTTACAGGATGGGTTTCGGTTACAGGTGGTGTTTCGGTTGATGTGGTGAATATAGGTGGAGGAATAGGGATAGAGGTTGGGGGAATTGTGGGGTTTATGGTGGGAATGGAAAAAGGGATTGTGGGTGGAGGGGAAGGAACTGGGGATTGGTGAAGTTCCATCTCCGGGGTTGGTGAGCGAGGGGGTGTGTTACCTCGCTGAGGAGATTCGTCTCCTTGGGATCCCTCAGAGTCCGAACTCCCACCTTCGGATTCACTGGAGGAGGAGGGAAGGACGAGCTTTCGCTTTGGTTGGGTCTTCCTCCTTTTCGGTTGTGGGGAAGAAGCAGCCTTCGGTTGTTTGCGCTTCTTGGGAGTAGGTTTTGGGGCTTTGGATGGTTTCTTCCCCTTGTCTGCCTTCTTGCCCCTGGTCACCGGTTTGTCGGCATCATGAATCGATCTCAACATGTCCGGTGTCAGTTCCCTCGGACCAGATGGCCCTAACTCCTTGATCGCCTTGATCATACTGCTTTCTGAAGGCACACTTCCATACATCGTCTCCGGGATGGAGCCAATGAAGGAGAATTTTGAAGCATCCGAGACGATGATCTTCTTGGTATGGAACGTACCAATAGAAGACATCGGTGCACCGTCAGTAGTTGGGACATCAAACCTGTCCATAGCCCATCTTGTGATCAAGATCCAGAACCGGGCTAGTGACACCTCGGAGTGTCGGGAAGCGGAAGATAGGCTCTGAATCAGTTGTTGCCAAAGGACAAATCCATAGTCCAGATTGATTCCGTTGTACACCGCATACATAATCGACAGGAAAAGACGACTGGCCCCGTCCGATCCTGAGCTCCGTTCTGACAGTCCCTTGAAGAGAATTGTAAATAACCCATTCCACTGGGGCGGTAGGCATGACTTCTTGAATCTGGCGACGGAGGTAAGAACTTCCGTGTAGCCCATGTTGTAGAATATGTTGTAGAGCATACCAACCGGAATTGTCTCCGGGTGAACACGCGATGGGTCAGCAGCAAACCCAAGCATTGTGCAGAAGCGGGGACGAGAAATCTACGTCTTGTGTTCCGCCACTTCGAAAAAGACCCTGTCGACGGCCTTGTCGTAATAAGCCGTTGCGTAGACTTGAGATAGGGCCACCATTGGCACCGTTTCAATCCGTGACAGTGCCGGAGCAAGCTGGGAGTATTTGAGACACTCGATGACCGGCGACATGTAGGGATCATAGGCCAGTGGGTTCAGATCAATCACGAGGCATTGCTGAGGACGGATTGGAAGAATCTGAGAAGTAGCATGGACGGAAGAGGATTCAGCCATTGTTGCAGGTTGGAGAAGAAGTTAACCGGGAGAGAGTTTGGATGTATTTTTGCTTTGGAAATTATGGGGCAGTAAAGAGGTAAAAGGTGGTGTTGATGGGTTTTTATAGTAGGTGATAGGAGAGAGAAAGATCGATTCAAATCTCTTTTTGAAATACGGAAGGGTTTTTGAGTGACTGATTGGTGACAGTTGGGACGTGCGATGATCACGTAGGAGAGAGAGTGTCAGATTCCTAGGATCACGCCGCCCAATAAGCGCCGGTTCAGAGAGAGGAACCATTTCTATTTCCACACGCGCCATTAATGCCAGATGGATGACGCTTCAATACTGCACACGCGTCCAAAAGTGCAGAAAAAGCGCGGCCGCTTCAAATTCACGCGCCCGCCTTTTGTACCGTCGTTTGAATTTCTATCCTTTGAACTTCCACCGCGTCAGCACCTTTTTGTCTTTTCCCCTTTTTAATGAGGGGTATTCAATTTAGGACCCACGTGGCTGATTTTTGGCCAAAACTTCATTAGTAATTCCTCAGTAACAAACCAGCCTTTAAAATAATGAGTAACGGAATTGTTGAAAATCTAGGATTTTCGTGCAAAGAGTGTAAAAGATAAAGAAATAAAGCAACTCTATTTGGGATTATCTGTGATGTCAATTATGACACGAAACTGATGATCCCGGGCACGAATCTCATCCTTCAAGATCAAGAGAGACCTCAAAGTGTTAGTGTGGAATCCCGTTGAATTACGATCAAACATTTATTAAAAAATGTTGAAAGGCTTCTTTTAATAAGGCTAATTAAGGGTGGTTTCGCTTTGATTCAACAATTCAATTCTTGATATAAGAACGAATGTGAACAAAGTACTTGTGAGACTGGTGTAGTCTGTTGAACAAGTAGGTTAGAGTTGATTTTTAAGTGACCTGGATAAGTATAAAATCTCAAATAAAAAAAATTATAACTGGATCCCATGGGAGGAAATGTTATGGTGTGTAACAATTTCATTGGAATCAGAAAAAAATTGAGATTTCATGAAGGTACATTCGTCAATTCATTGGTGAAAACTTGATCAAATTAATTTGTCACCGTCAATTCTTTGGTGTTGAATTTTGGGTTTCACTCAGCTCGTAGTGGCACGAAACTAAGATCATAAACACAGATGTTGTGTAACCATAAACCTCAGTGATAGTTTCTGAGAGTCTCAAGGGTTACAATGATGAAACGAATGTTATGAAGAAGTGTAATGGGGATGGTGAAAGAAGACATAGTACCTCTGCTGCGAAAGAAAGGACTAAGCAGGAGACTCTTAACTCATGTGAGAAGAGTGTGAGGTAGCTCACGATTAGAATAAATAAGTTAGCCTTATTGGGAAGACAAGGTTTGTGTATACCAGGTCGTGAAGGCAATTATTCAAAATCTTATGAGGCTTGGGACACATACAGCAGCATGCTTCTAGGGACACTTAAGTAATTTATCAAATATATCCTCATGAACAAACGAACACAAAAAGAAAAAAAAATAATATTTTTGGAGTTTTTGAAATTTATATAAAAAAAATAATAAAAATAAATAAGAAGAAAAACCAAAAATAAGACCTAAAAAAAATTATAAAAGAGTAAAAAAGATAATAAAAACTTGGAAAAAGATTGAAAAACCGAAGCCGAGCGTTCGGTTGGTTTTGGTTCAGGAAAATTTTGAAAAACCGAACCCGAACCTTCGGTTGATTTCGGTTCCACAAAATTTTGAAAAACCAAACCCGAACCTTCGGTTGATTTCGGTTCCACAAAATTTTGAAAAACCAAACCCGAACCTTCGGTTGATTTCGGTTCCACAAAATTTTGAAAAACCGAACCCGAACCTTCGGTTGGTTTCAGTTATAGAAAATGTTGAAAAATTAAGAAAGTTAGATACAAAAGAAAGAAATACTTTTAATATAGAGAGAACCAAATTGGTACAAGAAATATACAACATAGAAAGACTACCTTTGAGGTGATGAGCGAGTCAGATGACTGAACCGAACCTGAACGTTCGGTTGATTTCGCTTCTTACAGTTGAGTTTGAGAGGTAGTGTGAGGGACTGACTCTGATTCCATCATACCTAGCCCTTGCAAAATTTTATTGAATGATGTTTCAGGAAGAGCTTTGGTAAAGACATCGGCCAGTTGATCAGTGGTTCTCACAAAGTGAACTTCGACATTTCCATCTTCCACATGATCTTTGATGAAGTGATACCTCAGTGCTATATGTTTGGTTTTAGAGTGTTGCACTGGGTTATGACAGATCCAAATTGCACTTTCAGAGTCACAATATAGTGGGATCTTCTTCATATTGAGTCCATAGTCTCGAAGTTGACTCTGGATCCAAATCACTTGTGATGTGCAGGATGCAGCGGCAATGTATTCCGCTTCAGCAGTAGACAGCGATACACATGTTTGTTTCTTGGATTGCCAGCTGACCAACTTCCCATCAAGAAATTGACAGCCACCAGTTGTGCTTTTGCGGTCGAGTCCACATCCTCCAAGGTCAGCATCAGAATAGGCTTGAACGAAGAAGCCTGAATTGGATGGATACCATAGACCTAAGGAGGTGGTTCGCTTAAGATAGCGTAGGATGTTCTTCACTGCCAGCATGTGAGGTTCGCGAGGGTTAGCCTGAAATCGAGCACAATAACACACAAAGAACATGATATCAGGCCTGCTAGCAGTTAGATACATCAATGAGCCTATCATTTGACGATAGAGCGTGATGTCAACAGCCGGTTTATCTAGTGAAGGGGTCAGCTTGGTGCCGAATGCCATTGGGACTTTGACTTTTGAGTCTCCCATCATTCCAAACTTCGCTAGGAGAGTCTTTGTGTAAGCTTCCTGATTGATAAAGATGCCTTCGGGTCCCTGTCTTATGTTTAAACCAAGGAAAAAGTTAATAGGACCCATTGAGCTCATTTCAAACTTAGTCTCCATCAACTTTCTAAATTCAGCTGTTAAGCTGGGATTCGTGGAGCCAAAAATGATGTCATCGACATAAATTTGAACTATCATAAGGTGGTTACCTTCCTTTTTGCGAAAGAAGGTTGGGTCAACCGAACCTTGTTTGAATTTGGACATCTTTAAAAATTTTGTAAGCGTTTCATACCAGGCTCTCGGAGCTTGTTTGAGGCCGTACACAGCTTTATCCAGAATGTAGCAGTGATTTGGATGCTTTTCATTCACGAACCCAGGAGGTTGCTCCACATACACAGTTTCTTCAAGTTCTCCATTGAGAAACGCACATTTGACGTCCATTTGGAAAACCTCAAAGTTTTTGTGAGCAGCATAAGCCAGAAATATTCTAACTGATTCTAGCCTAGCTATTGGAGCGAACGTCTCTTCGTAATCTATTCCTTCCTCCTGACAGTATCCCTTGACCACCAGACGAGCCTTGTTCCTTATGACATTACCTTCCTTGTCCATTTTATTTCTGAAAACCCATTTAAGACCAACAACTGAAGCATCTGGAGGCGTTGGAATGAGACGCCAGACTTTGTTCCTTTCAAACTCGTTCAGTTCGTCTTGCATTGCTTGAACCCAATCAGAGTGATCGAGGGCAGTATTCACTGTCTTCGGTTCAACTTTTGATACGAATGAGTTAAACATACAAAACTCAACTTTTGAAAATAAGGATGTCTGTTTCGCCTTCAGTTGAGATCGTGTCAGAACCTTTTCAGATACATCACCAACTATTTGAGAGATGGGATGATCTCTGGTCCATTTGGTAAGAGGAGGGTAATTTGGATCGAAGGTTGGATCTAGTTCGGCATTGATCATCTCTTCTGGCTCAGATTGGCTATCGAAATCAAGTGTCATATCATCATGCTCCCCCTCAATTGATGAGTCTTGAGAAATATGAGGTTCAGGGGTTTCTTGTGGTGCTGGATTTTCAGGCGTTGAAGCACCTTCGCTTGGAGAGGGATCTTCGGTAGGAGAGGTACCTTCGGTTGTTGAAGGACCTTCGGTTGAAGTAGTAGAGCTTGGCTCCCCCTGGACTTGAATACTTGGCTCCCCCTCGACTGATGCATTGTTGGTTGGAGATTCATCAGTAGGCGATTCTCCTTCATGCATTCTTCTTGCAGCATCTTCGACTATCTGCTGCATATTATCTATTTTGTTGTCGGTTGCCCCTGCTTCTGAGAGAGAAGCTTTTTCCGGCTCGTCAAAGAGATCCAGAAAGTTCTCGTACATATTGGCGATTGAGACTGTGACTTGACCAGTTTGAGGAAAGATTTCCCTGGCAGTGTTATCTATGGCCTGTAGTTTCTTGACATAGCTATCGTCGAAGGTCACATAGTATGTCTCTTCAATCCTTCTTGATCGTTTGTTTAGGACCCTGTACGCCTTTGAAGTAAGTGAGTAACCCAGAAAGATTCCCTCGTCAGCCTTGACATCAAACTTGTTGCGGTGTTCTTTAGAGTTAAAGATGAAACACCTTGAGCCAAACACGTGGAAAAATTTCACGTTGGGTTTTCTGTTATTTATTATCTCATATGGTGTGAGCGTGAATCGCTTGTTGAGATAGGACCTGTTTTGTGTATAACAAGCAGCAGAAATAGCGTCAGCCCAAAAATAAAGAGGTAAGGAAGCGAAACTTAACATTGTTCGGGCAGCTTCACACAACGATCGGTTTCGTCTTTCGACTATTCCGTTCTGTTGTGGTGTGTAGGGAGCTGAGAAATTATGACTGATTCCCTTTTCTGCAAGAAACTCTTCAAACTCTTTGTTCTTGAATTCGAGACCATTGTCGCTCCTTATGTTGCGAACGACCTTCTTGAGCTGGACTTCAATTTGCTTGATAAACACTTTCAGCTTTTGAGTCGCTTCAGATTTGAGCTTTAGAAAGAACACCCATGTAAATCGAGAGAAGTCATCAACGATAACAAGAATGTACTTGCTACCACCGATGCTTTCAATAGATGAAGGACCACACAAATCGATATGAAGCAATTCGAGTGGTTCAACAACTTTTGTGTTAATTATGGATGGGTGACTTTGACGACTCTGCTTTCCCATTTCGCATGCAGCACACAAATGCTCTCTGTCAAACTTGAGCAATGGAAGACCCCTAACATGACCTCCAGTGACAAGTCGGTTGATATCTTTGAAATTGAGATGAGAGAGTCTTCGGTGCCACAACCAGCTTTCGTCGGACTGAGCTTTTGATAGCAAACATATGGCTGGGTTTCCTTTGATGGGTTTCATGTTCAGAGGAAACATTTCACCCTTTCGCTCTGACTTCAGAATCACTTTCTTTGTCTTTTTCTCTATGATTTCAGAACCTTCATCATCGAATGAAACTTTGAGACCTGTACCTCCAACAAGCTGAGATACACTGATGAGGTTGTGTTGAAGTCCTTCCACATAGGCCACCTTTCTTATGGTAAATTCACCATTCGTTATCATCCCATATCCCTTTATGGTGCCGAAGGAGTTATTTCCAAACTTAACATTTCCACCATTTGTAAGAGATCTGTATTCCCTAAGCTCCTCTTTCCTCCCAGTCATGTGACGCGAGCAGCCACTGTCGATGTACCATTCTTCGTCAAACTGCTCGTCACTCATAACCTGCAAAAATTAAGCAGATTTAGGAACCCAAAGTTTCTTGGGTCCATGTGAGTTTTTCATGGGAGCAGGAATAGTGAGAGAGATGTCAACAAGATATGTTCGTTTTATCAGAGTTGTTTCATTTTTCTTTTTAATGGTGAAGACTTTTATTTTGTTAGGATTGAGTTTGTTCGCTTTGGACTCAGGTTTGGATTCATCGACCTTCTGCTTTCCCTTATGTTCAGCAGATGGACGAGGTTTTTGAGAACCAACAGAATTAGCGTTAGAGCAAGATGGAGATGAACGAGAGGAATTAGGAAGAGAGGATTTGGATTTGGATGGAGATGTCTTCCTTGCTGATGACTCTAGGTGACCCTTTTGCTTTTGATCGTTGGTGGGATGAACCTTTGAGTCTTGTTCTCGTCTGACTTCAGAGCCGACCCCCTGAGTTCGATTGGAGTTGTTCTTGGAACCGAACCTTTGGTTTCGGTTGAAATCCTTTTCAGAACCGAACCTTTGCTTTCGGTTGGTATTTTCATGCGAACCGAACCTTGGCTTTCGGTTGTTGAAATGATCAGGCTTTCTTATGGAATTATTTTCATACATCAAATTCTTGTCCTTGTGTGAATAGTATGCATTCTGGGAGTGCCAGAATTGTTTCCTTTCAGAAAGGTTTTTCCTGTATCTTAGGTTCCTCTCTATCTTTTTATCCCTCATCTGTTTAGGTTGATGATGAACGTTCGCTTTCGCTTTTGATGTTACCTTGGCTGGTTCCTTTTGAACTTTAGGAGTTTTTCTTTGAGCCGAGGGAGCAGAGGGAATTCCTGAAGAAGATTCAGTTTCCCCTGAGAAAGTGGAAGGAGTATCTGATGAAGTTTCACTTTGAGCTGTTGGCGTTGAAGGAATATCTTCTTTTGCTGAACAATCAACCTCTTGAGGAGTACCTTTTGTACCACTTGTGCTTGGTTCACTGAAATTATCAGGCTTGTTCAAGGGTTCAGGTATGTATCTCCCTTTCTTCATCCAGGAGGTTCTTTCTGACAGGCCGACGGTTTCGTTTCCATTATCAATAGGAGCTTCCCAGAAATACTCATCACAGCCATCAGCATTGTCTTCATTAACAATAGCTGTGAGTTCAGCTGTTTGATGTTCGGTTACCCCAGTGACCTTGTATACCTGATTTGGTGTGGTCCTGACCTTTTGATATACGACAGCTTTTTCTATTAATTTCGGGGACTTTTGTTGGGACAATCTAGCGAATTCCACAGAATTTTCAGAAATAAGATTTTTGTGGTTTTCAGTTTCGCTTTTAACAAATTCTGAGCAGTCAACCGTATCCTCTACAGAAATTTCACTCATGTTTTCGTCCTCGTTAAGCTCAGATGCATTTTCAACATCAATTTTATTTTCTGAGCTTACTTTGGCGTTAAGAGAGTCAAACTTTTGTATGGTTTCGGTTCTCAGTTTAAGTCTGTCGTTTTCATCCAAAAGATTTTTGAGCATGTCCTTGTGGTCTTTGGACTTAATGAAGGACTCAATTTTGTCCAGTCCAATTTTATAAGTTGGGTTGACATCATCAGACGATATCACACTCTCACAATTATAAGCTTCGGCGTCGATTTCATCCTCCTTAAATTCTAGGAAGGGCAAAATCATGCGATGGATCTTTTGGTCTATCTCACAATCCAAGTGAAGTTGAGTAATATTGGAATATAAACGTTTAGCTATTAAACAAAAAACATTTCGTTGTTTTAACAATTTCAAATTGTCTCTCTGCAAATAAATGTTTTCGTCTTTAACTTTAATTAATTCCGACTCTTTTAACTCAATCCACATTCGCCGCTCCTCACTCTTCGACGCCACCCTGCTTAATTGATCAGTCAGGTTAGAATTGGTGACTCGAGTTTGAGTTAAGCTACTATCTAAATGAGAAATTCTTGTATTCACATTTTTTAGTTCTTTCTCATATGAAGATGATGGTACTTTAGATGAAATAAAAACAGATTGTACCTTCTTTATCAGTTCATCGAGCTCATTGAACTGTTGGCTGAGTGGTTTGGCCGTAAAGCACATATCCTCCTGCACCTTCGGTCCATTGCCTCCTCCATCGGTGTTGTATCCCCTCATTTGAGACACTTCAGTCACCATGAAGCATTTTCCACCACTGCTTTCCTCCTTAGCCACATATGCCTTTCCATGAGTGGGCTTCCTTACTTCTTCGTCTTCTGAGTCAGTAGACCAAACTTCGGTGCTACCGAACTCATCGTCATTGACCGAACCCTGCACAATAAGAGCATTTATAGAAGGGTTAGCGGTAGACTTCTTCTTTCTCAACTCATCCAATCTCCTCTGCAGCACAGCTTCCTCATCATTTCCATTGTCCTTTTCAGCCATCTTCTTAAGAACACAGTCCTTAGCGTAGTGGTTCTTGCCACCACAATAGAAACAGCTTACTCCAGAATCGCCGTCTGCTTTCGGTTCCTTTTTGGGCTCCTCAGCTTTCGGTTCATTGTTTGCCTTTTCTGAGCTGTAACTCCCCTGCCAGTTTCTGTTTTTGTTGCTGGGGAATCTCTTCTTTATGAACCTCTTAGGATTGGATACCATCATGGCATAATCCTCAGTTGTGAGATCATATTCTTCCAAGTTGAGCTCTTCATCCTCCACCACAGCTTTACTTTTAGATAGGAGGGCCAACGAACCAAGACTGGAGACAACATTCTTCTCTTGAACCACAATCTTCTCTTGGGACTTTAGAATACCCACCAGTTTCGCCAAAGAATACGATTTAAACTGTTCATGGGCTTTGACTGTGGAAACAACTGCTCTCCATTCAGATCGCAGTCCATTCAAGAAAGTAACCTTTTGTTCGATGAGCTTCCTTTCAATGTCGTGTTTGATCATCTTGCTGAGAAGATGATTGAAGCGATCAAACGTCTGGGTCACAGTTTCTTCGGCCCCTTGCCTGAATTCACCAAATTCAGATAGAAGCAAGGTTTGGATGGAATGTTCAAGATCTTCGTCTGTGGAATACAGTTCGCGAAGCCTATCCCACACTTCCTTCGCCGTAGTGCATGAGCTGACCAGTCTGAACGTGTCGGACTGAAGGGCGAATCTGATCAACCTTAGTGCCTTAATATTGCACTGGAATTTGTCTTTTTCATCTTGCGCAATATTCGTCACGTCCTTGAGCAGATCGTTGTACTCTTTTTGCGTCTTAATAACTCTGGATGTCGCGGAATGAGAAAACGGTCCGTTGATGATAGCTTCCCAAATGAGAAAACCATTGTCTTCCGATCCAATCACATAGTCTTCAAAATGATGTGCCCATACTTCATAGTCATGGGTGTACAAGATTGGAATCTTTGTCGTCGAACCGATGCTGTTGGAAATATTGATAGGGTTTGATTGCGTTGCGTCCATAATGATCGTAATAACTTGTTCAAAGATCAGACTTGTAATAAAGCAGATTAGGGCAAAACAATAAATACTAAGATACGTCAATTAAGATGACGGCTCAATAAATATCGATGATTGCGGAAAACCCTAATGGAAATCTTTTACACAGAAAAGATGTGTATCGATTACACAGCCTCCTGCTCTGATACCAATTGATAAGTTTAAAAAACTAACTTTTAATCTATGAAGATCGATTAGATCTTGAACAAGTATATGAATATTAAATAGCAAGAACACAATATTGATAACAAGGCAGAACGCAACAATAAGAACAAACAGCTTGAATCAAATGTGTCGAATGATTAAATAAAATCCTTAGAAGAGCTCGATTAAGAACATCAACTGTAAAGGATTGGAAGATTACAAGAACGATTACTGGAAAATATTGTTCTCTTGATCAATCGCTATTTCGATAATGTCTAGAATCCTAACCTAATATGCATGCAAGCATTAACTTAAATACTATACATAAAAGGCTCTCGGTTGGACAGGCCCAAACCGGAGAATACAAGGCTAATCTATGAGCCCAAAAGACGCAACATAAATAAAACTATTTACAGCCCAACAGTTATGATCTTTTTAAATTCAATTTCTTAAGCAGAAATGCATTTTCAAAACATCATATCCAAACTTGTTGAAAATGAAGTTTTGAATAATTAAATATTTCATAAAAACCAAAATATATTTAAATGATGAAAATTCTAACCCACCAAATACTATGAAACAAAATCAACAAAAATTAAACCTAAAAACCAAATAGTTGGTAAACATAATATGAAATGAATACTACTCAAACAAAATCATGAAAATCATATATTACTTTTCTTGTTTTGGAATTCATAGTCTTGGCTTCCCTTCCCAGAAGTACGATCAGTCAACAAAACGTTAAACGGATCGGATTCTGACGCCTACATTTGTAGTACATAAAATATGTTAGTTGATCGACTGAAATATAAAAAATGATATTAAATAAGTGTAGTGCTCTTCATATAAGAATGTTACCTGATTGATGTTAATTTTTTTTTCCAATTCAGCAATGATTGTATTATCACCATTGAACTTTGATATTTATATAACAATCAACTTTGTTCTTCAAATTATCATGTGAAATTTGAATTTTGAACGCCAACTTTTTATCCAAAAGTACATTCAAATCAGATTGATAAATCTTCATATTACTCTCCTAAAATAGATAGACAAAAAAAAATTTAGTTTTATGTAAGTAAAGTTAATATCGATAACCTCGTTATACTTTTGAAGCAACTTTTGTGCTGTTTTTTCAGAAGTTTCTTTACGTCACGATCAAATAACGTAAGTGATACCATATCGGTAAAGTCTTGTACTTTAATTGTGGTTTTAAAACTAAAACCATTGATATAAACAAATTTAGTAATATTAAATTAGAAAATTTAACCGAATATTATAAAAGGTTTGTGATAATGATACGATGAATTCAAACAATACAAAATAGATGATTCGTCATGAAGGGACAATAATTTCATGGACTTACTTGAGCTATTAAACTTTTGTTGACATAAACAGGAATGTTGGTATACCAACTGCAATGAGTCGATTGGATGATGAAATTGAAAAAACAGAGTTGGAAATGGAATATATAAAAAGTGATAAATCGCAAAAATATGATATTCAACAAATGATTTCTTGACGATTATATAAAGTTGTAATCTTTATCTATTTAATTTATGGATTTCTATGAAAAATTTTAAGGAAAGTAACAGCTAGCTGATAGGTAGGATATGATTTAATCTTTTAATTATGGAATATATATCTCGTTTGAATTAAAATTTATTTCATTTATTAAATTAAATTCCTCGTTAAATAGAGGTCAAAGGTTATCATTATTAAGTTGTTGATTTTATGGGATTTGATATAAACTCTTTTATGAAAATTGAACGGCCATTAAAAGAAACACTATAAGTTACTTTTAGACATGGTAACGATTAATGGAAAAAGCAGCTTTACTAAAATTGTGGTAGGTGATGTCACAAAGTGATCTAAGGGTGGAAAATCTAAGATCGAAATACAATCAATGACCCTAATTCTTTAAGATAATGTCATAAGGTTTCTCTTTTAACAATATTTAAATATGTGTTTTATATTTTATGAATGTAATAAAGTAGGTTTATTAGTAAAAATATTGTAAGACGTTTGATATCTTAAATTTGATTAAAAGGTAACATAAAAGTGACAGAGGTAGACACTACTAGAAAACAACAGGTTTTGCTACAGAAAAATAGCCGAAAAATTTAAGTAGGTTATAACCTACATAATATCTACGGAATAGGATGTCCTAATACAGTAACGAAATAGCTACAAAATAGCTATAGACGTATATTCGTAGGTATTCCGTTGGTAATTAGCTACAGAATAACTACGAAATAGTGACATAACAAAATTTGTAGGTAATTAGCTAAAGAATAGCTACGGACTACTGACGGAAGAGAATAGCTACGAAATAGCGACGAATTTATTATTATCATTATTATTATTATTATTATTATTATTATTATTATTATTCCCATTATTATTATTATTATTATTATTATTATTATTATTATTATGTTTCATTATTTAAGTCCTAAAACTTTTTTTTTTGAATCGTTTTGTTTTTACATATTTGAAATACAAACAGTTAAAAATCATACTAGTACTAATAATAATAATATTTAGTATATCATGTATTTGTTTAATGATGTTAATTGTGGCTTAAGAACAAACATAGATAGCTTTTTGTATATAATACACATAGTATGGGTTTTAATCGTGCATAAGTTTATGTGTAAGTTTATGTTATGTATAACTCGGTGAAAACAAAGCAATCAAATTATAATTATGTTGTGAAAAAAAATGAAAGGAAAAAAATGACATTTGACCATTGAAAAATTGAAAAGTTAAAAAAAGATCGTAGGTAATCTATAGATAAAAACCTACAGATTACCTACCGATTACCTTTATTTGTAGGTAATCCGTAGATATTTACTAGCAGATTAACTATGGTTTTTTTTTTTTTTTTTGTATTTTCTATTTTTTCAAGGTTAAATGTTGTTTTTCTTCATTTCATTTTTTACGACATAATTATACTTTCATTGTTTTGTTTTCATCAGGATATATATAACATAAACTTATATAAAAACGTTTGCATCATTAGAACCCATTACTTATTTAGAACTTTTTTTATATAAATCAAAGTTATTTTCTATACACAAATACAAATAAGTACACACATTTACATACATACCATGTGTATTTATTATATTTAGTATATCATGTATTTGTTTAATGATGTTAATTATGGATAAAGAACAAACATAGATAGTTTTTTTGTATATTATATATAGTAATGGGTTCTAACGATGCATACGTTTGTATGTAAGTTAATGTGCAGTTTAGTGAGTTTTGTGCTTTGGTTCGAGGAAGTGACATAGAGGATTCGAGAGGATTGCTGAGGAAAGTATGGATAGGTGTGGAAGGTAGTATTGGGCATGTGCTACTGGAAGCACAAGATCCATACTCGATTCAGCCAGAGCCTTGGTAAATCTAAGGAGATTGTGGGAATAATTTTCGAGCATGTTTTGATCGTTGGCTTATGGTATTTTAAATCGATGATGAGCACATATGCGGAAAAAATCGGGTTTAGACTCGGCTCAGGTGGTGAGTCAGTTAGTGGAATGACTGCCAGGGTTTTGAGTTCGCGCTGGATTGAGGAGATGGAAAGCATTTTCCGCACTAGTCCCTATCCCATAGGAGCCAAAGTTCGGTTTGCCTTGGATCTCTTGTATTAGGTGACAAGGAGTTGTTTGGAATTGATTATGCAATCTATTGCATTTTTAGATTTGGAGACTATGTCTTGGGAGGAGTTTGTGACCCGGTTTTGGGCAGAGGTTACTCCAGCTATCACATTTCAGCCCTTGGCGAGTGAGCTAGTGAGCGTGTCAGGGTGTCAAACCATGAAGGAATTGACTTCTAGAGCCTGAGGATGGGAGATCAATTTAGAGCATGTTGGGAAGAGAGGGTCATACCAGGTGCGTATATTGGAGGGTCCCGAGAAGAGACCTAAGGTCTTGGACCATCGATTGAGTGGTCGACAGTGCCAGAGTCAATGCAGCATGTGCGGGAAACGGCACGATGGAGTTTGTCGTTCTAGGAGTATGGGATGCTACAACTATGCTAAGGTTGATCATGTTAGCAGGGATTGTCCTCAAGGGGCAAGCCCGTTATATTTTCTCTGCAACCAAGTGTGCCACAACAGATCTGCCTATCCAAGAAGGAGGGCAGGAGCAGTGAGTTCACCTTCTCCGGCTATTTTGCAAATCTCTGATAGTCGAGAAGGTAGGGCAGGACCCCCAGCAGAGAGGAGTCAGACTCTGCATTGTCAGACAGGAGAAGTCAGGACTCTAACAAGTGATGTTGCGGGTATGTATCTTTTGCTTCCTTTCAGTTTTAGCTGCATTTTGTTGTGGGAAATTTGCTTTGGTTTGGAATATTTGAACGCGTTGGGTAAGTGTATTTCCGGTTTATTTCTCTGCTCATGTTTGGGGTATATCTTCAAGAAATGTTATATGCCTTTTTCATGCCATGAAATGTTAGTGGATTAGTAAGGGTTATTTATTGGGTAGTGGGTTTTAAGTGTTCGGGTATTGTTTTGGTTTTTGGTCTGGCTCGGTCAGGGGCATCGTGTTGAAGACTTATGGTCCGGGTTTAGTAGGATGATTTACCAGCATCGTTAGGGTTTGATGGATTTATCATGGTGCTGGGTTGGCCTTTGGATGCGCTGAAGGAACTGGTCTATTGCAGAGGTTTTGGTTTAAGCATGTGTTCTTTGGACTTCAAGATTTAAGTGTGGTATCATTTTATAGTACTTAGGTATCAATATTGTTGGGATTTGGGAACTGCTCAGCTGGTCTTCAGGGGTTGTATGGGATTTAGGATGGATAGATTTGGATCACTAGTTGTGGTAGGCGCCGGTTGTCAATAGATCGATCATTGGAGGGTAAGAAGGATTAGGAATCCTTCAATTCTAGTGTGTTGCAAGGAATTAGTCGAATCAAAGTGGGGCATAATCATTCAGGTTTTCAGGCGTAGGAATGGGTATGGAACTAGGATGGGTTTCACATCCCCATGGGCAAGGCCCGTGTAATTATGGCAATTCAGGTGGGATCAGGTTGAGAATGTTGGGTCAAGGTTTTGAATCTTGAGTTGTAGGACTTAGTGTGTAGTCAGTAAGTGATGGATATGGGTTTATAGGCTGGGTAGCCTAGTTATTTAGACTCTTGAGGAATGGGTGGTTGGATCAGGTGTGAGACTAGTAGTCTCAACGATGGGTTGGGAACACCTTCCGATTTCAGGAGGGGTGTTTTGAATCAGAGGATTTTGGGAGAACGTCAAGTGTAGATCTTTGGGTCTTGGATTATGAGTTCGGTGCCGAATTGATTCCTAGTGAGAATTCGCATTAGGAATTGCAGGTGTCTATATGTAAGGTTTTCTGTTCTAGAAGTCTTGGATTAAGGTATCAATGTGACAAGGGCATCTATGGAAGGGTTCAGAGGTAATAAATGGTTTCAATTTATTGGTAGGTCAGGATCTTATGCTTAAGTGTGACCTAATATGTGTGGGGTCAGGTTAGTAAGGGGTTACAGATGTTCATATATGTTTCATTATTTGATTGGTGAAAGATTTCTTCGGGTAGTTAGCCCAGGATGGGTCAGTTCGTAAGGATGTGGGAAGACTGCAACATGTATGAAACCAGGAAGTGGTAGGTCGTGGAAGATCGGGTATGAGGTAAGATTGCAGTTGGACCTATAGCGTTCAGATTAGCATCAGGTTGATGTCGGGATGGTTTGGTTAGTTATTGAATGTGAGGCTTTCCTTTGGAAGTCGAGAGGGGCGACGGTGCGGGAGTCTCTTGGCTCAGCAACCGGGCAGGAACCCTATAATTTTAGACGATTGGCATATAATTAGGACCAGGGAGGTCATCATGGATTTTGGAAAGCAGCCAGAAGGCATCCTGCAGTTTCGGGCAGTTTCAGTGTTTTAGGCGGTTTCTATGTTTTGGGAAGTATTAGCAATTTGGGTTTTCGTGTGTATGAGAAGTATCTTGGTGTTTTGGGTAATGCTAAGTCACTCACAAAGGGATTTTTTGTTCTCAAAGTAATTGATCTAACCTTGTTGTGAAGCTCTTGTTTGAGTCTAACTGTTGTAGGGATAAATGTTCTACTCGAATGCTTATCTGAGCCTTCTGTTAAGTATAAGTTTTATGTAACAATATATGGTCAGTGATTTGTTTCCCCTTTGAAGCATTTTTTTGGTTCAAAACACTATGAGGTTGGATTGGTGGTGGTTTGGTGTGAGAGGTCTGATAGGGAATCAAACCATTGAGAGTGTAGGTTTCAAAATTCAGGCGAGATAGGACTGGGTTTTATTCAACTATTGAGGATTTTTTCTTCGCCGGGCATGAAGAATTATTCTAAGGATGGTTTTAGCAGATCAGGATAGGCCGTTGTGTGATCAGAGTTGGAAGGGTTATGATTGGTTTGCTATTCGTTGTGTGAGGGCATGGGTTGTTTCACCACGGGCGATCTGTCGGGAAGTTGGGTCATTGTCCATTTCAGGTCTCAGAAGGGTAGAGGTGGTTTGCACTTGTTCAAGGTTTGGGTGTTATTATTGGGATAAAAGTTTTGGTTTGGGTATCGGTTGCCTTGGGAAGGTTATTTTATGCGTATAATTTCCAATCATGATCATCAAGTTGATTGTTTTGATATGAGTGTTGATAAGGAACGATTTTGAGGACGAAATCTAATTTAAGTGGGGGAGAGTTGTAACATCCGGAATCTAGAAGGTCAATTACGGAAATTAAACCTCATTTATAAAGGCCAGCTCGTCGATTTTGGGGGAAGAGACTCGACATTTTGGAAGTGTTGGTCGTACGTGTTTTTGATGACCAACTCGATGAATTGGAGAGGACCAACTTGACGAGTTGGACGTGGTTTGGGAAACCCTAATTTCGCGGTTATGCACCCTATTTAAAGAACTTAAACCCCATATGTTGGCCTCAATTCCAGGGACCAATGTCCTAAACCCTAACCTCAAAACATTAAGGAAATTTTGAATGTTGTGTTCCATTTTGAGTGCTTTGTGGTATGTTTGAAGCCATTGGAAGGATGGGAAGCTTGGTGAGAGTTTGTATAATAAGAAGGATCTGCTAGATCTCGAATCTTTGCTTCATTTTCGACACTTTTCGGGTAAAAAGTTTCAACCTTAATTTGTGAATTCATAGATCTCCTTCTTAGGGTTCTTTTGTATGTTTTGGTTCAAATGGAGTGGTTGTTGGGAGTTGGACGTCCCATTTGGACAAACCCTTTCAGATATAGGGTCCTAGGGAGCTCTTTTTGCATAAAGTTTCCAAATTTATGGTCTTAAGGGCTCCATGCATCCATTAAGCCTTTCTTCTAGCTTATTTTGAGCTTTTGAGCTTCTTGTATCCTTGCATAAGAGTAAAGTTGGAGATTTTCTCACCAATACAGCTTTAAGGGACCAGATCTGCAATTTGAAGCCTTATCTTGGAGATTTAGTGGCTTAATAGATTAAGTGGGTTTTCTTACTGAAGAACTCGACGGGTCATAGGAGAACTCGACGAGTTGGTTTGGGTTGTCCTGATTCTGATGAAAAGGTGGGGAAACTTGATAAGATGAAGGGAACTCAGCGAGTTGGATCAATTCTTTGTGATTCTGTAGTTTCATGAGAACTCGGCGAGTTAGGTCACCTGGACCGTTAACTTTGGCATTAACTTCGACTTTTGACTTATGCTTTTGACCAAGTTTGTCTTAAGGGGTGGTTGAGGTATCCTAATTTGTATTCGAGGAAAATATGGGCTTAGGATAAGACCCATATGGGATTTGGCCGAATTTGGAAAATTGGGCCAATGGTTGATTAGTGGGCCTTTGGGCCTTTCAGATTGAATTTTGGGTCCTAGTTTTGGACAAGGCTGAGATATGGGTATAATGGTCTTTTTACCCCATGTATGAAGTTAGTTATGGATTGGAACCTAATTGCTAATTTGGTGTTATTTTTGATCTGTTAGATTGGAGGTGTCATTAGGGCAGCAGTTGGGGAATTCCTTCAGGAAGCTTCTGCATTCGAGGTGAGTCTATTTTCATATAATTCGGGGGTCGAAGGCACCAATGTCGGTGCACTAGTTGATGTTTATAGTAAGATGATTGTCTTTGTGATAATTTTCTGGTTTTCCAATACTTGTTGGTATTTCTGTGATTATTTGTGTATGCTATTATGTGGTAGTGGTAGGGGAAATAGACCTAGTATCCAGTTGAAATATATCGAAGGGGAGGCCAGCACCTAGCTATGCTTGACAGTATTTGGTTGAAATAGATCGATGGGGACACTAGCACCTAGATATGCTAGGCAATATCCGGGCAGGGCCCAATGCCGGACGGGGTCCAATGTTGGACCGGGTCTGATGACGGGTGAGGCCCACTATATGTTTATTACATCGTATTTGGTATTTGATGAATTCACTAAGCTTTGTGGTTATGGTTTTCAGTTTATGTTTCAGGTACTCCAATTTTCAAATGAATAGCTTGGGACGATCGCAACGCATCCACCCGTGGTTTCCGCAAAATGTGATATTTGGGATTTAACTCTGATAATTGTTTTATTTGAAATGCTTTCCAATGTTTGAATAATTTACAATAGTGTTTTAAATATAATAAAAATGAAATTTTTAACCTTGATTTTTGGGATGTTTCACCATTAATCCGAAAAATTCACAAATATCAAACTCCAAAAGATATGATCCAAACTTGTCAAGTTGAAGTTGTAGAAAATGGGTTGGTTCATGAATTCAAATATTCAAGATGCAAGAAGATGAGAAAGAAAAAGAAGAAGGAGATTAAACATAAGAACAAGTGGGTTTATTCAGAAAACTCATCAAATGTTGTTGTGAAGCTGAAAAACATGAAGCAAATTTGGGTTCCAAAGCAACAATCTCCAAGTGTTGCAATGAATTTGAAGTCAAAACCCAAAAGTGTTGATGGTTCTTATGAGGATGTTCTTAGATCGTTGAAGAACATGAAGAATGAGTTGTACAACACGCATCATGGGTGGTACAAATTTCAAATTGTAGATTTTATCGTTCCAACAAAAGAACCAAGATCTTCAAAATTTGAGTCGTTCGTTGCAAATGGAACTCGAATTGTCAAAAAGGTATCACAAATTCTCAAATGGATTCCAAAACATCTATGATTTCGATTCGTGTTTTACGTTTTTCATTTTTGATAGATTTGTCTCATTAGATAAAATCTTTTTCTACCCCATTGATTGGTCTAATTAAATTTTTTCTATAGATCAAATCAAAGCATCAAATTCATTGAAATTTTGTTCTTTTTAGCCCAAACATATCTCGATCTTATTACTATTCATCTATCTGATTTCGAAGCCCAACCCAAACTGATATGTTACTGTTCATGTACCTAGTTTCATATATTTCGTTCTTATAAGTGGCGGAGGCAGTAGGGGGCAGGCAGGTGGTCCCCCCCCCCCCCCCCCAACTTATCTAATGATGTCGTACCCTTGACGAAGATAGCTCCAATTCTAAAACCATCCTAAATACTCCTATAATGAAAAGAAAGAAGGCAAATTCATCTATACAAGTCTCTAATTCTATTTTCTAACAATATATATATATATATATATATATATATATATATATATATATATATATATATATTACAGAAAATAAGAAAATACATCTCCAATCTTATAAACAGATAAGTATGGTAACTGAAATTTCAAAAAGTTTTAAAAAATTATGAAAACCCTCGACACAAATAAAAAAACAAGCTGAAAATCTTCCAAATAAATCAAAATCCTTTTTCAAATGGTTACCATCGTGTGCCATCGTCATTCCAACCCTTGATATTTTGGAAGGACATCGTTTCCAGCCTTACCATTTGTTCATCGTTCAAAATGGAGATCCGACCAAAACGATCATCGTACCTAAAGGCTTCGATTATGAGCTCTATAACCGAAAAGATATCAAATGGATCTTAGATCCTAAAAGTCTAGTAGCGTTTCCATCAAGATTCTGCTTGTTGCTGCTTAGTTCTCCTCTCCAAGAAAAAATATAGTCGTCATTGCTACGTAAGATCTAACTTTCAATATACAAATATTTTTAAAGTCTTATTTACTATGTGTGGTTGTGTTCATAGTTGGGAATCGGAGAAAGAAACACTGAAAGTGTAGATAAAATAAAAAAAAAGTAAACCATGTCTGAAAAAAAGGCTGTATCCCATCTATTCTTGTTTGTTTTTTTAGTTGTATCTACAATTCTTTTATTATTTTATTTGAGACATCCCCAAAATCTCGGCCAGAAAAGACCGATTTCATTTATGCTTTTTAAACATTTTCAGAGTAAATCCTTATAGTTTTAAAAGAGATGCGGAATTTGTTCCCAAAAACAAAACATGATAAAATAGATATTTATCAAAACATTTCGTAAAGAAATATGATTTCATTTCATAATCAAAAGTCAGGATGTCATGTTCCGGTACAGATCATAAAGCATAAACGATAACATTACAAGTCATTCAACAAATATATACATATACAGACTTGTAAACAAAACAACATGATGATTCGCCCATCTTAAGCTCATGCGCCACTTCCTGTAATGCAAATAAACTGAGTGGGTCAGGCTTGGGAGCCTGGTGAGCATATAGGGTTTTCAAACCCACAATAATTATATTTAATTTCAACAATCCACAATAAACCCGATTACCCATTCCCGTTATCGACACCATTACGTTCCTAAAAATAACGTCTATTATAAGGAACCTATTTTAGGATTTTTCATCGGGACGGACATCAATACAGAGGGACTTCCTCAACAATAAATGTCCTAAAGGCAACCATGTGGGGGATAGAGTACACTGATGAACACGTCGTTCACAACACCTACAGGTAATGAGTCTGCTAGTGTTCCACAGGACAGTCTAGAATAGTCTGTGGTCGTCATCCATACTCTGCTGAATGACTAGAATAACACCAATAACACCGATGCCTCTCATCTGTTTATTTCACACCAATTATCTACCCATGTTCTACCCAACATATTAGTAGATAAAAATAAACATTTTTATACATTGTTTAAAAACCTGTATAGCATGCTTTAATCAATACATATTCCACATAACAGATGAGGCATACACACATAACACGTATTTCATAGAGAATATATCAGATCTATGAGATAGAAGAGAGTGAATATACATTCACACATATAACCACAAAATATTTACACGTAGCACGTATTTTATATTAAATACTTCATAATATTGCGTTGGAAAGAAAATAACTACACACTCACTTGATCAGAAGATGATCTGACAGCACTACGGCTTATAGAAGTAGTGTCTCTCCGTAGATCTGGAAGATCTTCACAAAAACCGGGCTCCTCGCGGGCAGGGCTTCGGCTCGGGAATAACGCTCTTCGGGATCCTCGGGGCTTTCGGATCTTGCTTCGGGGCTCGGGAATATTACCGGGGCTTCGGGGTATAAACGGCACGCAAAACGAGGTAAAGGACTAAAGAGAAAGAAGAAATTGTGAATGAAATCCGGCTGCCTTTGGATCCCCTTTTATAGTTGTTGAACCCTCGCACGTACGCGGGGCGTACGAGGCTACGCGGGGCGTACGCCAAGGTGGTCGTCATCGCTTACGTCGTTGGTCCTCTACGTCATTGCATATGACTCCGGAGTACTCGAGTGACCCTTCTCTGTACGCGGGGCGTACAGCAGTACGCGGGGCGTACTTCGGATAGACCGGCTGACTCCTTTTCGAATAATATCGGAGGTCTAATTAAAAATAAATATTTAATATTTAATAAATTTCAAAAATTCATATCTCCTTCATACGAACTCCTTTTTCGACGTTTTTTTATATCCACGCAAAGGTGAGACTACGCTGTACAACTTTCATTTAGACTCCGTCGGCTAATTTTGATTTTATTTTTGTTAATTATTTTTAGGAGGTCGGGACAGAAAATTTCGTTATAAATTCATAACTTCTTTGTCCGACGTCCATTCTCGCCTAACTTTTCTTTGTTTCGCTACTAACAACAAGATCTTCGATTCTCATTTAGATTGTTTCGGCTAAAAACCGGTCGATCTCAAATCGAGTATTCGGGCTGCATACTGCTAAGTCGAAACTTAGAAAAATCATAACTTCCTCATACGAAGTCAGATTTGGGCGTTCCTTTTATGCACGCTCTTGGTTTAACGAAATCTACGAATTTCGTTTAGATTGCTAAGGCTAAATATCGCTCTATCTTAAATTTATATTTTACGTCACTCGGCGTCGTGCCGGTTCTGTCGCGAAACTTCGACAGGTCATAACTTCTTCGTTATAACTCGGATTTTGGCATTCCTTATATCTACGGAATCCTTGTTTCAACCACTACAACTTTAGGCAAAGATGTCGGGCTTATCTCACACTTTAATTTTGATGCTTATTTTATTCTTAATTCATTAAATTATAAAAATTAAGAAAACACACACATAAATCACATAATTCAAATAATTCACAAATAATACATTTTATTATTTCAAATTAGGGTTACAAAGGTTAACCTAGACTATTACATTGCTAAAAATGGCAAGTCCAGAAACACGGGCGTTACAATTCTCTCCACCTTAGAATGATTCCGTCCCCGGAATCACACATCAGCAAACAAATGCGGATAGCGACTCATCATGTCACTCTCTGTCTCCCAGGTGAGATTTGGCCCATTTGTGTGTTTCCATCGGACAAGCACTAACTCAACCATCTTACGTCACAATTTCTTAGTCTTTCGGTCAACGATTGTCTCTGGTTCTTCAATCAACCTTTTGTTCTCATCGATCCTCAACTCCGAAAGTGGAATTATGTCGGGAACTTCTCCCGTGAACTTCCTCAAACAACACACATGAAAAGTGTTATGAATTCCATCCAGTTCTTCGGGTAGTTCGAGCTTGTAAGCTTGGTTCCCAATTCTCTGAAGAACTTTAAATGGTCCAATAAACCTTGGACTTAATTTTCCCCTTTTACCAAATCTTATAAGTCCCTTCCACGGCGAGACTTTAAGCAAAACCGAATCTCCAACTTCAAAAGTTATCGGTCTTCGCTTTTTATCAGCATAGCTCTTTTGACGGTCATGAGCTGCTAACATTCTCTAACTAATTATTTTCAACTTTTCAGCAGTTTGATGGACTATCTCCGGCCCCATAAACTGCTTTTCCCCAGCCTCAAGCCAACAAGACGGCGTACGACACTTCTGTCCATACAATTCTTGATAAGGTGCCATCTTAATGCTCGAGTGGAAACTATTAATGTAGGAAAATTCTACCAATGGTAAATGTTCATCCCAATTACCTAGGAATTCCAAGGTACACGCTCTCAGCATATCATCAAGTGTTTGTATCGTCCATTCGCTCTGACCATCAGTCTGCGGATGGTAAGCTGTACTTAAACACAACTTGGTACCCAATTCCTCTTGTAGACTTTTCCAAAATCGTGAGGTGAAACGGCTATCACGATCTGACACAATTGTTAACGGAACACCGTGAAGCCTCACAATTTCCTTCACGTAAGAATTCGCAAGCTTTTCCATAGACCATTTCTCCTTGGCTGCTATAAAATGTGCACTCTTAGTGAATCGATCAACGACCACCCAAATCATGTCGTGACCACTTTTTGTTCTGGGAAGTTTAGTGACAAAATCCATAACAATGTCTTCCCACTTACCCATAGGCACAGGTAAAGGTTCTAAACTCCCGTATGGTTTCTGATGTTGTGTCTTTACTCTCGCACAAGTCACACACTCCGCCACATACTTCGCAATGTCGAGCTTCATCGTCAGCCACCAATAATAAGGTTTGAGGTCCCTATACATTTTTGTGCTACCAGGATGAATCGAGTACATGGTTTTGTGAGCTTCTTCCATCAAAAGATCTCTGACTCCTCCTGTCTTAGGTATCCAAATCTGATCTTGGAACACCTACAGTCCGTGACTGTTTACACCGAACACCAACGTTTTGCCCAAACGTTCCTCATTTCGGTCATTCTTCTTAGAAGCTTCACTTTGAGCTTTCTTTATACTTTCCAAAATAGTCGAGACAACTTCAATTCTCAACGCTCTTGGCCTTTTCCTTTCAAGATTGACTTTCCGACTGAGAGCATCAACGACAACATTGGCTTTACCGGGGTGGTAAAGTATCTCATAGTCGTAGTCTTTAAGTAATTCCAGCCAGCGTCGTTGCCTCATATTCAATTCTTTCTGACCAAAGAGATATTGGAGACTCTTATGATCAGTAAAAAGTTTGCACTTCGTGCCATAGAGGTAATGCCTCCATATTTTCAGAGCGAAAACTACCGCTGCCAACTCCAAATCATGAGTCGGGTAGTTCTTTTCATGCTCTTTCAGCTGTCGAGACGCATATGCGATCACCTTATCCCTTTGGGTCAAAACGCAACCCAATCCAACCCCAGACGCATCGCTATAAACAGCGAAGTCTTCAACTCCATCGGGTAGAGAAAGTATCGGTGCCTCGCATAGTTTCTTCTTTAGCTTCTCGAATGCTTCTTTATGCTTATCATTCCAAGCATAAGTAGCTCCTTTGTGGTTCAAAGCTGTTAATGGACTAGCGATCGAAGAAAAGCCTTGGATAAATCTTCGGTAATATCCGGCTAATCCTAAAAAGCTTCGGATCTCGGTGGGACTTTTTGGTTGTTCCCACTTCATCACAGCTTCGATCTTCGCTGGATCAACCATTATCCCTTCTTGGTTGACCACGTGACCTAAGAATTGGACTTTACGAATCCAAAAATCACATTTGGAGAACTTCGCATACAACTTCTCCTTCTTCAAGACTTCTAACACTTTCCGCAAGTGTCTGCCATGCTCCTCTTGGCTTTTCGAATAAATCAGAATGTCATCTATGAACACTATAACAGATTTATCAAGAAACGGGTTACAAACTCTATTCATTAAATCCATGAATGCTGCGGGAGCATTGGTTAGTCCAAACGACATAACCAAAAACTCGTAGTGTCCATATCGTGTTCTGAATGCAGTCTTCTCTATATCCTGCTCTCTTACTTTCAGCTGATGGTATCCTGACCTCAGGTCGATCTTTGAAAAATAACTTGAACCTTGTAGCTGATTGAATAGGTCATCAATCCTCGGCAACGGATATCTATTCTTTATTTTTGCCTTATTCAGCTCTCGGTAATGAATACACATCCTCATGCTTCCATCTTTCTTCTTTACGAATAACACCGGAGCTCCCCAGGGTGATGAACTAGGTCTAATGAAACCCTTGTCCAATAACTCCTGAAGTTGCATCATCAGCTCCTTCATCTCCGTCGGTGCCAATCGATAAGGTGCTTTTGCAATTGGCGTTGTTCCGGGCAACAAGTCGATACGAAATTCTACTTGTCGATCGGGCGGTAATCCAGGAAGATCTTCGGGAAATACTTCCGGATAATCACACACAACAGGAATATTTTGCATCACCTTCTTTTCCTTCTTAGCATCGATCACGAATGCTAAGTATGATGTACACCCTTGGTCAAACATTTTCTGGCTTTCATTAGAGAAATGAATCCAGAATTTACTCTGCGTTTATCTCCATACACCATAAACGATTCCTTCCCAGGCGGATTCACTTTCACTATTTTCTTCTTGCATAAAATTTCAGCATCATTGGCGCTAAGCCAATCCATTCCCAAAACGATGTCGAAACCATTAAGTTCAATAGGCAATAATTCCTCGTGGAACTTATTCCCATTCAAGTCAATTAAGATGTTTTTCATACGATGGCTAACAGGTACAAAGTTGCCACTAGCAACTTCGACTAATAAAGCATTATCAAGTCTAACAACAGGCAAAGCTAGTTTTCTACCAAATTCGTGCGATATAAAGGAGTAGTTGGCTCCAGAATCAAATTAAATTTGGGCAGGCAATTTGTTAACGAGAAAGGTACCTGAAGCGACATCAGCTTCATCTTTAGCAGCTTCCAGTGTCATCTGGAATGCTCTCGCCTTTGGCTTTGGCGGAATGTTGGGTCTTGCTGCTTCCTTCTTTTTCGGACAATCCCTTGAGATGTGCCCCTCCTCACCACAACCATAACAAACATTTTTGGTGAAGGTGCAGTCGTTGGCATAATGCCCTGGCTTTCCACATTTGAAGCATGTGGTTTCCCCGCCACACTTCCCATGATGCTTCTTCTTGCACTTGTCGCACCATTTCGCCTCAACCTTTCCTCCACTTCCTCTCGAACTAAACTTCGAGAATTTACTTTTCTTGTTGGACCCTGAAAATCCATCGATTTTCCTCTTCTCACCAACCTCTGACCTTTCCAGACCTTTTTCCCTGATCTGGGTCTCAACATTTCTAGCAGCCCAGATGGCAGCTTTCAATGTGGTTGCTTGCTTAACCATTGGACCATAGTCCGCTGGTAGTCCAAGGGCAAACTTGTTGACCTTAGAGAGTTCTGTAGGCACCAAATATGGGATAAACTTCATCTTTTCCGTGAAACTTGCAGCGTATTCAGTAACGCTCAATTTCCCTTTCTTCAAATTCTGAAACTCATTACTGATTTCCAGAAGGTCCTGCTCGGAGCAGTATTGCAGTTTTAGTTGTTCCACAAAGTCTTCCCAAGACATTTTGCTTTCTTCTCCCTTGGGCATAGAGTCAGCTAACAGCTTCCACCAACTCAACACGCCAGATTTTAGCAAAGCGATCGCAAGAGCGGTCTTCTGCCTGTTGCTGCATTCGCAACTTTCAAACATAGTCTCCATTTCGGAGACCCAATCCATAACTTGGTTTGGATGCCATGAAATCCTTATACTTGCACCCATGACCATCATTTCCTCCATACTGGTTATTGCGTCTAACCACTGGTTATTCGTCTTGACCAATGATCCCACTAAAGTTTTCTCCTTCAGATTGTCCTCCATTCTCCTCGGGCTCTTCCGCTTGAATTGACGGTTCTTCACGATGTTGCCTAAGCAGGCGTCTTGTTTCTTCCATCTGACGATCCAACATCATTTGAATCATCATTTGTACACCAGCCATTGTTATCGGCTCAGGTGCATGAGCTACAACAGGTACTTGTTGATTTACAGGCGGTTGATTCCTGTTTTCATCAGCATTTCCAACTCCGCTTCTTGTTCTCACCATTTTTGATCTACACACCGAATAATTTCACCTTATTACTCCAAACGATTACATGCTAGTTCTAATATCGTACACATACGCTTAGAATCCTAAACACATCAACCTTCAGATTTGGTTGGCAACAAACCGTAGATCCGAACAATTAATATCATGTATGGCAACATATAACATTTAGCACATAAAAGCATTTTAGGCAACTTTCGTAAAATAAACTAGTGCTCGTGTCTAAAATTTATCAGACACACATCTCACAATCTCCACTTAGCATCCTAAGTTTAAGTCTAGAAATCCTACAAATTCCTAGTTCGCTTAAACTAATGCTCTGATACCAACTGAGACATCCCCAAAATCTCGGCCAGAAAAGACCGATTTCATTTATGCTTTTTAAACATTTTCAAAGTAAATCCTTTTAGTTTTAAAAGAGATGCGGAATTTGTTCCCAAAAACAAAACATGATAAAGTAGATATTTATCAAAACATTTCGTAAAGAAATATGATTTCATTTCATAATCAAAAGTCGGGATGTCATGTTCCGATACAGATCATAAAGCATAAACGATAAGATTACAAGTCATTCAACAAATATATACATATACAGACTTGTAAACAAAACAACTTGATGATTCGCCCATCTTAAGCTCATGCGCCACTTCCTGTAATGCAAATAAACTGAGTGGGTCAGGCTTGGGAGCCTGGTGAGCATATAGGGTTTTCAAACCCACAATAATTATATTTTATTTCAACAATCCACAATAAACCCGATTACCCATTCCCGTTATCCACACCATTACGTTCCTAAAAATAACGTCTATTATAAGGAACCTATTTCAGGATTTTTCATCGGGACGGACATCACTGCAGAGGGGCTTCCTCAACAATAAAGGTCCTAAAGGTAACCATGTGGGGGATAGAGTACACCGGTGAACACGTCGTTCACAACACCTACAGGTAATGAGCCTACTAGTGTTCCACAGGACAGTCTAGAATAGTCTGTGGTCATCATCCATACTCTGCTGAATGACTAGAATAATACCAATAACACCGAGGCCTCCCATCTGTTTATTTCACACCAATTATCTACCCATGTTCTACCCACCATATTAGTAGATAAAAATAAACATTTTTATACATTGTTTAAAAACCTGTATAGCATGCTTTAATCAATACATATTCCACATAACAGATTAGGCATACACACATAACACGTATTTCATAGAGAATATATCAGATCTATGAGATAGAAGAGAGTGAATATACATTCACACATATAACCACAAAATATTTACACGTAGCACGTATTTTATATTAAATACTTCATAATATTGCGTTGGAAAGAAAATAACTACACACTCACTTGATCAGAAGATGATCCGACAGCACTACGGCTTATAGAAGTAGTGTCTCTCCGTAGATCTGGAAGATCTTCACAAAAATCGGGCTCCTCGCGGGCAGGGCTTCGGCTCGAGAATAACGCTCTTTGGGATCCTCGGGGCTTCGGATCTTGATTCGGGGCTCGAGAATATTACCGGGGCTTCGGGGTACAAACGGCACACAAAACGAGGCAAAGGACTAGAGAGAAGGAAGAAATTGTGAATGAAACCTGGCTGCCTTCGGATCCCCTTTTATAGTTGCTGAACCCTCGCACGTACGTGGGGCGTACGAGGCTACGCGGGGCGTACGCCTCGGTGGTCGTCAGCGCTTACGTCGTCGGTCCTCTACGTCATTGCATACGACTCCGGAGTACTCAAGTGACCCTTCGCTGTACGCGGGGCGTACTTCGGATAGACCGGCTGACTCCTCTTCGGATAATATCGGAGGTTTAATTAAAAATAAATATTAAATATTTAATAAACTTCAAAAATTCATATCTCCTTCATACAAACTCCTTTTTTGACGTTTTTTATATCCACGCGAAGGTGAGACTACGCTGTACAACTTTCATTTAGACTCCGTCGGCTAATTTTGACTTTTATTCATTTCGCTACTAACAACAAGATCTTCGATTCTAGTTTAGATTGTTTCGGCTAAAAATCGGTCGATCTCAAATCGAGTATTCAGGCTGCATACTGCTAAGTCGAAACTTAGAAAAATCATAACTTCCTCATACGAAGTCAGATTTGAGCGTTCCTTTTATGCACGCTCTCGGTTTAACGAAATCTACGAATTTCATTTAGATTGCTAAGGCTAAATATCGCTCTATCTTAAATTCATATTTTACGTCACTCGGCGTCATGCCGGTTCTGTCGCGAAACTTCGACAGGTCATAACTTCTTCGTTATAACTCGGATTTTGGCATTCCTTATATCTACGGAATCCTTGTTTCAACCACTACAACTTTATGCAAAGATGTCGGGCTTATCTCATACTTTAATTTTGACGCTTATTTTATTCTTAATTCATTAAATTATAAAAATTAAGAAAACACACACATAAATCACATAATTCAAATAATTCACAAATAATACATTTTATTATTTCAAATTGGGGTTACAAAGGTTAACCTAGACTATTACATTGCTAAAAATGGCAAACCCAGAAACACGGGCGTTACATTAGTATGGTAGATTTAAGCTATTATTCAACCTTTTATGTATTAATCAATTTTATGTGTTTATTTTTTAGTCTTAATTGTGTAGGGTATATAAATTGAAGAAGTATTGCGTTCCATATGAATGAAAGAGAGTAATTTTTTTTGGTTTATCTGATTATTAAGGGTAGAAAATTAATTTGTTATATTATTTTATAGAGCTTTGTTATATGGGTGAATTTATTTTTTGAATTTGTTCGGTTGTTTCATTCCCCAGTTTCATAGTTTAGATGTAAGCCACCCTTATTATAGGATCCTGGCTCCGCCCCTAGTTCTCATCAGTTCTTGTGTTTCGCATTTCTTCTCTTACTGTGAATCAAACGTATCAAACGTATAAACACGTTCAAAAGCTTCGATGTGTTTAACGGAATAATAGAAATCGTAATCGAAGTTTCATTTTGTTTAGGTCACTTCGATCGTGTCTTAATATTTGGTGTTTAAAATCGATTTCGACTAGAACTTATGCTTAACTGGAGTTGAATTCGATTTTGACTGGTCTTACTTTGATCGATTGAAATTCGAATAGTAGTTCTTGGAGTCAATTTATGTTTTCATTTTGAAATCTTCTGAAAATCGTGTCTGATTGAAAGTCAAAATCAAGTTTTGATCGTTGTTCTGATGTGCGAATGCTGATGGGTAGTGAATTGAAGTTTCGATTTGAGTTGACTTTTTCGAGTCAAAATTAATTTGACTGATCTTGATGTCAAACTGGTGATGAAATTGATTTCGATGCCTGAGAATTGATTGAGCTTTCGAAATACAGGTCATGGATTGGAGTCGAGACTAGGAGTCGTTATCCTGATTATGAAGGTTTAGAATTTCAATTTTGAGTCGATTGTTTTGGTGTGGATGGTCAGGATAAAAGATACGAGGATTGAAGGCTTAATTTCAAATTTCGAATGATTGATTATATTGGCATCAATAGTCGAAGCCTTGGAGATCGGTATTGATGTTTTGGGGTGACTACAATCGAGTACTTGGTATCAGGATCGAAGATGACGAACATGTTCGATGTGTTGATCTCGAGTTGTTAAAAGCAAAGACTGTAATTAAGATATCGATGGTCGATGGGATGTAAAAGTTTTAATGTCGATGGGTTGATATCGAAGGATCTTTTAGCGAAGGTTTGGATATTGGTGTGATGTCGAGGGACTGTTAGCCATGATCAAACGCTTTGAGTTGATTTTGATTTCGAAGATTTGGAATCAATGACGAATGGTTGTTGATACCTGAAACTCGACACATTCGACAGAATGAGTGCAGTGAATGAAGGACTAATTTTGGGTTTGCATATTGTGATTCGATTTGAATTGAACACTAGAAGCGAAGGCAGTGTATTTAGGGATTCGATTTTGGTGTCTCACTGTGTTAATGTCGATGATAGCTTTTCAATATGGATGGGTTCATTTGTGCTTCTTTAATGAAGGTTTGATGTTCGTTAGCTAAGGGTTATAGTTCATTGACGAAGGCATGTACATGAAAAGCGAAGACCTGGTAACCAAGTGAATTAGGGAAAAAACATTCATTTTTGTTTTGGGACCCTAAACTATTAACGATTTGGCAGAAACGGTCCACATTCGACATTGAAGTGAAAACAATTTGTGAAGAATACGTAAGTTCTCATTTAGTCATTACAGTTTCGAAATGTTGGCAAAAACTACCGAACTTCGAAATAGAACTAATCATTCTGATAAATGGAGAAATTTACAGTTCAGCCCCTGTAGTTAATGCGAATTGACACATTATTCACAATTTTGCAATTGGGGGAGTGTTTCGCATCTTAAGTTGTTTTTGACGCAACGGGTCCCTACAGAATTCTAATATTGGCAGTTTTTACCCAGATTTTCAAAATTCTTGTAACTCTCACCCAAAAGTTGGAAATTTTCACAAAATTGGAAATTTTTCATAACTTGTTCGTGATTGTTTTTCCATGCAAGTTTTTTGCAGTTTCATTTTTCACACACATCAAGGGGGAGTTATGTGAAGATTATTCCTTGGGCGCTTCTCACCCTTAATAGGTTTTATAATCATTTTTTTATTATGAAAATGGGGAGAATGAAGAGTGGGTATTCGAAGCTTCTAGTACACATTTGTGGATTTGAAGACCGATATCATTTCGAGGGGGAGTTGGTCTTGATCACGTGATCTCGTTGGATAAAGCCTAGACATCCAATCCTAACTTTGAGGGGTAGAATGTTAGGGTGCAAAGTCACGCTTGGATGTAATTTGTGCTTACCCTCTTGTATTGTGTAATGAGTTGTCTTTCCTATAAAATAGGAAATGAGTGACACTCATTTATGTAAGGAACATTTTGTGAGAGCATTAGTTTTAGAGAGAGAAATTGTAAGACCCATTTGTACACTTTCTATCAAAAACTAATGAGAGCTTAAACCTAGATTTATGTACTCTCTTTTGTTCTTCATATTCATGATTCTTACAATGATTCACTAGATATTTCATATTCCGCATTTGTCATCATAATCAACACCACTACAAAAACTCTATGTACTCACCAGGTTTCCCAGTCTGACCCACTCAGTTTATTTTTATCGTTGGTGTCTATACGAAGATACATTACATTGAGAGATTAAAGGAGATTTAAATCATTAGTGTAAATTAATGTAAGGTCTGTTTATGCTTATGTTTCTGTATTGACGATGACATCCCAAATTTTTAATATAAACAAAATACATTTCTTCAGAAATGCTTTGATAATATCTTCATCATGTTTTCTGGGAACAAATTCCGCAATATTATTCTTTAAAATGGATACTCTGATTTTTCAATAAGCATAAATAAATTTTTTAAATGAGCGTGAATCTGGGGATGTCACATTCACCATTTGTTTTCACACTTCTTTATTTTCCTCTGGTGGTCAACCTGTTGGAATCACATCAATACTTAGACCGTCCTCATGAAAAAACTCCTCCATTTTTGTATCCACTAGAATCACATTGACACAAAATGGACAAAGCAATATTTAGGTCATCTTGATGGGAAATCTCCATCGCTTTCACATCCTCTTAAACCATAATCATATCTTCACACTTAGCCTCGTCCACCTTGATTTCACTTTTCATCATCATGAAACTTGGCTTCTGAACCTTTTCGCCTACTATTGGACACACTGTTGTAGATAACATATGTTCTTGGAATTCTATCTGCGGTTCAATCAAAATCACCTCATTCTCAACAATTTTTTTCACATTAACAAAATTGTTTTCCTACACGATTGGCACCACAGTTTTAGTAATTTCGACCCTGGAGTTACCTCGTTCTATAACTTCTTCAATGAATTCCTCCATTTCCGCATCCTTCTCATCTCTAATCATGACATTGTTTTCTTCAATATTTACTTCAGCAATTCTGTCTTCAACAAAAAAAATTAATTGCTTCCTCCTTGAATTTTTGTTCCACCTTGACGTCAGCAACATCAACTTGATCATCTAATGTTTATGAAGTTTCATGTACAAAAACTACATCAATAGTCTTGGCTTCATACTCTTCCACTTCTTCTTCGATCACAGAAGTCTTTGTCAACGTCTCTGCCCTTCTGTTTTCATTAAGAGTCTTCAAGGTCATTAGCGCATACTTCTCTTGATGTTTTCATTTCAAATATTCCCAAGAAGAGAGTTTCCCATTTCCTTTACAAGCTCTTTTTGCTTTTAACCCTTCGTACCATAATTCAGCTTCACCATATAACCTTAGAATTGCATATTTGTAACTCCATTCATCGTCCATTCCTTTGAACTAAAATTTCTTTCAATCTCTTGCTCCTTATCCAAATATTTTTCTAGATTGAATCCTCCAAGGAGTTTAAGAAATTCGTTCAACTTTAACTTTTCAACCAACCTGGGTTGCACACGCCTAGGTTGCCTTAGACTTGATTCTTTAGTTATATCCTTCATGGCTTCACGAAGAAAAAGAAGAAACTTCAGATCATCCCAATCCATCTGGAATTGACTCTGGATAACACTTGGCAGGAACATTTGGCAAGAAATATAATAACATCAAATTTTTGCTAGAAATCAATAACAACAAATCAACAACACCTCGACAAGAACTTTTTGGCTCCTAACCGAATTGTACTTTAATGCACGCAACAAGATTTTTTTTAAGAACAAGAACTTCAACAACAACAAAAATAATCAACAAAAACCAGGTAGGAGCTTTTGGGCTCTGATACTATTTGATGCGTATTTAGACCTCTCCAAGAGTTCAACAATACGAATCGGATTCCTAACACAACGATTGATAATAAATCTAGAGTTTGGGATTGAATTTGCAGCGAAATAACAACACAAACTAGAAAAATGACAAGAATAAATAACATAAAGACAAGAACAATAGAAGAATGGTATGAAGATCAAACTAGACCTATAGCTTGAAACTTGAGTGAAAACAAATCAAGACCTATTGATTTTAGTTCGGAACCAAAATCAGGAGACACGTCCCAATAAAGATCAAAGTTAGAATCAAACACAACTATTCGAATCAACACAAGTTTAGTTTTATATTTCAATCAACAACCTCTCTTGCTTATAATTGAAAGATAATGGCTTTATATACGCTACAAATATAATGGTAATAATAACTTAAAGACCCTAATGGCTATGCCAATTAATGTCTTATTTAAGATGCTAATAAAAAGATATTAAAAGTTAATAAAATATTCTTGGAAAATAATGTTCTCGAAGTAGTTGCATTGGTAAATGGTGTCTTGGGAGAAATTGTCTTTGGAAATGGAAAAGAGCACTTTAACTCCCAAGGATTCCTGAAAAATGCCATGCGTAAAGTAGTAGCATCGAAACCTAAAGCAATTCGCAACCAAGTCATTATTCACATCCATATGTCCCATTGGTACTGTCATAGCCTTCGTATCCATTTCCCCCTCACAAACAGACTCCCCCTTGGATCGAGTCACTAGAAAATGTAAACTTAACCTCACTGCTATAACCCGGATCACAACGATCACCAAAACCATATGATAGGTTGCGACCATTCGCAATCAATTGTGCTCGATCGTATCCAACAACCAATCGTAGTTGTTCGCATCTATCTAATACCCGTTCGCATTCAAAGCTCTCCTCACATCCACATTCCAAAACATGGCACTGTGAGTCATTGCGATGGTTCGCAACCAATCGCACCCGTTCGCAAGATAAGGTTATTTTGGAGCTGACAACTTCAATTCTCATTGTGATTGAGGTTCAGGCCCAATTAAGTTTGGAATGATAATAGAGATTTGAAGGGCCACTATCCAAATATACAGTAGACCCTCCCTCTTGAAAAGTATTTGAAATTAATTCCAGAAGTCCATTATCATCAAGATACGATGAAAAGAAACCAAACTTCCTCCATAAGGTATTCGAGAAGTAACCCAAAAATTTAGAGTCACAGTCTGAAACATTCATCTTGTAATCTTTATGCAAATACTCAACCTTTAAAAATACTTTGGTCCAAAGTAAATGCTCTTTCCATACTTCTAATGTTTTTTACGTTGCAAAACGAGCAACCAATCCATCACCATGGGCTTCTCAAACTAACCATTCAGGAATCATACAACTTGGAACAAAAACTCGTTTCCCACTAAATAGAAAACTATATTGCAACAGAAACTCTTCTTAAGCACCTTTAGTACATTCTGTAAGATTATCCAAATCACCACCACCACCATAGTAGTTCTTAATTTTGATAGGAATACTAAAGTCTTCTTTGTTTTTGATTTACTTCCTTGCTTTTTCTACCTTGTCCTTCGAATTCCATTCCCATTTGAAACAACAAGGAAAGAACTTTTTTCCGCTTCCTATAGAATCTTTGACATCTAGGGACTTCAAACACCTATTCAAAATTCACCAAATATTCTTCTCTGTTTTTGTAACATACCATAACACCATAAGGTATACATTCATGAACTTTAAAAGATAAAAGAGAGTTGGACATATCAACATAGGAGCAACAACCACATGTTTCTTATTAAACCCCAACAACATCATAACAAATTGAAGTCGATTGCAACAAGATTGACTCATTTCTAATCGCAGTGACCTCACAGTTCCAATCGTAACGATGTTACTGTTCCAATCACAACGACATGACAAATTGCAACAATATTCCTTCCTTCTGTTTGTAACGAATCAATTGACAAGATTGCAATGATAATCATTCACATCGATACAATTGACAAGATCGCATCGATACAATTGATAGTGCCTCACTTCCGATTACAACGACATCACACTTCCATTCGTAAGGATGTTACTATTCCGTTTGCATCTACATAACCATTCGCAATGATAATGACTTTTCCTTAATCGCAACAATGCCTCTACATGTAATGGATTAGAGTGATGTTGGCTTCTCTTCCTTACCAGTTTTTCTTGCCTCCATCTACACGCATTTTCCTTCGAACAACTTGAAGAACTTGCATAATTTAATTTCCATTGTATCTTCAATCTGTGGATCAAGAACCATTTTTACGCCTTCCCTGATCAAAATAAGGACCCTGCGAATAACCTTGTTAAAATTAAAATGGTTAGCATCAGTCTTTCGAACGAACCAAGGATGATTCATCTTAGTAAATTGTTAAAGTAAACCACAAGAATAAGAACCCAAACATCATTAACCTCTGCCCATGTGAATACTTGGGACTTGAATCTTCATGTTGATTTACTCTTTTTTTGCTCTTTGAAAGATGGTTTGTAACAGAATAGACACATCCTTCCTCGTTCTCTCATCACCATATGCAAAGGAAAGAGAGAGAAGACATGAGATTTCCAGAGTTAAGATGTAGACCTAACATAGGGATAGATGGTTGTGGTTTGTTAGCGGCAAGTATGGAAGTGTGGGAATGAACAAGAGGATTCTTGTGGTGTGGATGCATTGGGTTGAGATCAAGGGTCTCCTTTCTTTGAATTTAGTTAAGATCCGATACTAGTTGATTGTTCCAGGTGATCAAGGAAGGTGAATTGGGGGCGACAACTTTTGTTGTCTCTGATGTATCCCGACTATGAGAACATTTCCCCTAGTATTTATGACTGATCCACACGATGAATTGTTGGTTGGGGATTTACAGGCAAGGTGTGTGGTAGTCCATTTGTTTCTGGATAGGACGTTGGTGTTATGAATCTATTGTTAGAATTATTGTATGTGCATCTGCATGGGATTCTTGATGTTAGAGGTGGTTATTATTACGAGGTTTCTGAGGTCTGTAGCTAAGATTCGAAATCTCTTTAAGTTAACTTGGTCTTTATATGGAATATCATCTTGTGTTTTATTATACATTCCAAGGGTCAGGAATGATATGTATCTGTTTGGGCCGATTTGATTTTTGGTCGGCTTGCAATGTAAGAAGGTAGTAGTCCGAACAATATGTGAAGGAGAACTAGGTATTCTGCTAGAAAGATCCTCGATCTATTCGAACAATTGGTTTTGGAATAATGGGTCACAAGAATCTGCGGCTCGGTTATGCGAGACTTTTGTCCAAGATTTGGTAAAGTCGGGGGTGTAGAGTAAGTTGTCATCGCATGTGATCATGAATGTATGAATTGTCTTCAGGGCAGGAAGTTGTTTGTCAAGGGGTTCATTGTACCCATTGGTTCCTTACGGGAATGCCGATGTATAGATTGAGAGGTGTTTGAGTCGCTTAGGTTAAGAATCAGTTGATATCTATAGTCTATGCTAGGGAGTTGTTGATCAATAAATCAGCTTCAGAGATTAGTATGTTTAGTTCCACATGGGTTTTGTTCAACAATGAATTGAATCATTGGATTAGTTATCAATACATTCTAGATCGTTGATTATTTCGTTCATCTTTGAAATCTGTACATTGTATGTTTTGATTTTGGGGTTTTAGTACCCCCAATTGTTGGTTATCGAAGTACTATTCATAACAGGCACAAGTTTGGCAGATGTCCTTGTTTATTGGAAGTTTGAATGTTGAGGCAAGGTTGTTTAGTGTTTCAGGTGTGGCTTTGGATCTACGTAGAATCCAATTTTGGCATGTCGCGACGGAAGGGATGTTACTTTGGATTAATCCAACCAAGGTTTTAACACACATTTCTGGATAACCATGGAAGCTTATTCGAGATAGTTACGTATTGGTAGGATATGTTCTGTTTCGATGGTTCATGTGGATGTTTCTATTAACGATTAAGATACTTCATTTCATTAGACCTTCTAGTACTTCCATCTTTGGGTAAGTTCATGAGGAAAAAGGAATGCAATAGATCCAGGTTTGGTTTTGGGTTCTCTTGAAGGTGTGTGTTATAGTAAGTTCATTAGATATTTTCGGGAGGAGTGAATGTGGACTGAGTATGATAGTTGAGGATACTTGGATCGGGTTATTGTCATGTTTCTTATTTGGGTTACAACTTTTAATTTGGAACAAGATTACGGCTTCCTATCTCATCCTCTGGCTGTATGCGACCATGTTTTCAACAAATTTTGAATTGGTAATAGACTGTATTGTGAAAAGAATTGTGCGTGATAGAAGGGTATGACTCACGTTGTTTTTGGTTAGCATTGAGAGGGATGTTTATTGGGTCCATGCAAGTCAGTGGATTGATCGTTAAGTATCTTTAGGCCTATGTGGTGCTGGTCATGGATCTTTAGGCCCGTGATGGAATTAGAACAAGATTGGGGTAGTATCGTGAGCTTATCGTCTTAGTGTTTAGAACATGTCACGATGTATCATGACCCAGTGGTTGTATAATTCATATGGGTGGGACCCATTAGTCATTTTATTGAGACTCTTAGGTGAGTGGGGTGGTTCGTAACATTCACTAACTAGATGAGTAATTGTGGGAGTTTTGTGAGTGTACGATTTGGCTCGTATCCTTCACTAGATTGAGTTTGACCATTTTAGGAAGGGAGGTGAGACTGTGGGAAGGCCAAAACATTCATGGGGTTAAGGAAGGTTGTAGGCAAATTTAGGGTCGACTGCGATTTGAGGCTACAGCTAGGTCAGTAACATTCACCTAAAATGCAGTGGACTAGCTTTTATTCATATGTCAGTCGGTTATGTCATCCCTTGAGGACTTTTGGAGCCATGTTGGCGAACATTATAAGGTAACATTTTTTCAATTAGTCTCTCAGGTGGAGTCTCGATACACGGCCATGCTTGAAGTTGTCAGTCTCAACGGACGGTTAGGAATTCTGCATCTCAGTTTAGCAGAAGGTCAGCATGGAATCAAGAGATCTCAGGTAGATCAAATATGCAAATTTGTGGTTATCAGAATCTGTGTTATGTATTGGTCTGGCACCTAGGGTGAAACTTGCATTGGGATTCACCTTTTTTTCAAATGAAATGTTCTAGTCGTGATGAAAAGATAGGAATTTTGTCTTTCCAGTGGTCAACAAAATAATTCAGGGTCGGAAGAGTTTAGTTTGGTTCGGATTGTGAATTGGAGTTTTTATGGGTGTAGGATGTGATGACAATATCTGTTGAGAAGACATACACTGTTTTGGGTTCCTAGTTTTCGAGGAAAGTAGTTAGGTTTTCTTTCGATTGCTGAAGACAGAGTTATAAGGTTTATTTCTTTGCCAATAGGCTTGATTTCTGCTAAGAATGGGCTCTAATAACGGCATGGAAGAGGTATATTATTGAGTGTTTTATTTCTAAGATTTATTGAGTGACTCTACGAGTTATGCGTCCAACTCGTTGAGTAGAGTCGAGTTGACCGCGTGGGATTAATGAATGGACTCGACGAGTCGAAGAGCCGACTCGTGAGTTGGTGTTGTGTTGTTAAACCCTAATTTCTCGGGGTTGGGGCCTATATAAGGGAACTTATGCCGCCATTTCTACCTCACCAGTTACCTAACCTTCCTGTGTAAAACCCTAAACGTGTGTAGTGAGCTAAGAGAGTCCTAGAAGCTAATGTAAGTCCCAAATTTACTTGACGTATCAATCAGATCCAATTAATGGTGCGGAATCCCATTCAATTGGATGGTGCAAGATCAAAATAGAGAAGGAGAAGAAGAATAAGATGAATCTTTAATGTATTTATGATAGAAGATAAGATCCAATACAAGATTCACACACACTTGTACCTTTTTTAATTTCTCTCTCTAGATCACCTTAGAGTACACACACTTAAGCTCCTTTCTAGCCAGTACACTTTTATGAATCCTCTAACACTAGACAAATATTTATATGGAACATGAGCTGTGAACAGGTTAACGGTCGTGAACTAGTTCACGGCCGTAAGCACCCATTGGGCCGTGAACATACTTAACCTAACACACAACATGAACCGAAAACTATTAAGACTTAGAAAAGCGAAGTATAAACCAAATTTTAGACCCAAAAATCCCCCCTTGGTTTATAGCTTTGTTTTCTAAATCACCCAAGAAACTCCCCCTAAAAAGTAGCTGGCTTTTCTTGTCAATCTTCAGTTGGAGCTTAGTTTCAGCGATAACCTTTAAATTATTCACAGCTTCAAGATGAACTTGATGAATCTTCAATAAAAGACTTCATCTTGAGCAGTTGGGCTTTTCTTCAAAATTTGACTCTGAACGCACAATGGGTGAGGTGGCTTCTTGTAAAGATTCTTGAAAAATTGCGCTTTCAGCTTGAGAATCTTTAGAGAGAAAAACATAGAGAACGAATCTTCTGGATCACTTCAGCAGGTACATAGATAGCAGCAAATTGATTGAGGAGACTTCAATTCAATCTGTCACATAATCTTCAAGTGCAGCTTCACCTTGCTTCTGGGGTTGAAAGATTGAATGTTGAAAGAATAATCTTCATTTCTAGTTCCTTCGAATGAATGTTCTTGAATGATCACCGAATAATCTTCACCTTGCTTCTGGGGTGAGGTGGCTTCTCGAATGAATTTTTCTTAGCACACTAAGAAAAATAAAAGTAAAATACGCTCAAAAACAATATTTTTGGATTTTTTTGAGTTTTCTAAAAAGAAATAAAAATAGAAAGAAACATATTTTTGTATTTTTGAAATATTCTAATTTTTTTGTTTTTTTTAATTCTCCCCCTAAATTTGTGAATATAAGAAATGTGAACAAATTTAATCAAAAACAAAAGTAAAATACAAAAACTTTTGGGATCAAAGTTGTCAGGCAAATTAACTTGCCCTTTATCACTAAATCTCATATCATTTCCCATATGATACCTACCAAAGAAAGACATATTTTTTAATTTTTGATTTTTGATTTTTTTTTATTTATCCCCTATAAGTTGAGCATAGGGAAGAAATAAAATAGATGCGCAAAATTAAAAGAAATTTTGTCTTAGAAACAAATCATTTTAAGAAAAAAAACTCAGGAGCATCGAAAGAATTCGAACCGAAAGTCAGCAAGTGAAGACGCAAGCATCAACGAATTCAGCCTTAGCTGTGTTTCAATCTCCGAACAAATCCAAAAATTCATCACATCATTAAGAACAAACCCCATTTTTGATCCTCTTCCTTCTTCCTTTCCCGCAAAGGACACATACTCTCACTTAAAGTTCTGAGTGTTGTACAGTTGAGAGATACCTCCTATCAAGAGCCTGGAACAGCTACTATCAACAAACCGAAGTTAGATGATATGTCTCCATAGCTACTCCAACATTGAGTGGGATGAGTTGGTCTTTGGAACCTAATCCATTTTGAAACTGGGTTGACCTTTGTCATCTTTGAAAGGCACTCTCTCCCATGACATATCCTGCTTATCACAAACAGAAGATGAAGAAATATTAGAATCATTAGAAGATTTGGTAGAGTGAACCTTCAGAATCCATCTGTAGTCGGGTTTGACCCATTTCTTATTCGATCGGATAGATGCCTTATCACTTGCTTTTGAAATAGAAGTCGGTCGTCGATATGGATTTAACCAAACTGGTCTTGGCTTCACTGGAGCATCTCTTGAGCTTGGCTTCTTGGCCGACATTCCCTTCTTGTTGTTGGGATTTTGATTCTTGGCCTTCTGTGCGTTCCAATGACCATTGTGTAAATGAGACCTTGCATGATTTCCTTTGGCGGATCACCCTCTTGCCATATTTTTCCACCCTTATGCATAGTAGGGAACATGTGCGCGATTTAGATAGTTTCTGGCAATGTGTCCAGGTCTTCCACGGTGAAAACATGTCTTTTCTTCACATAGGAATTGTTTCTTCTTGCCCCTGGTGGCGTGCCCTTGCCTTGTCTCTGATTGTTCCCACAAGCACACTTGCAACAGGCACTCTGTTTAGCTTGAATTGGTGGCATGTATTTACCAATAGCAGGATGATCAGAAGTAACTAAGTTAGAAGCAACATATTCAGAGTTAAAGGAGTCATTGGTTTATTTAATAGTGTTCTCCTTATTCTCATCTTCCACTACTTTACCAGCACAGGAAGTAGAAACATTAGTATCTTTAATCTCAACACCCTCAGTTGGCCCTGATTGTCCAGTCTTAACTGAAGCTGGTGTAGGGGTTTGGCCATACTGGGCAGGTATCTCTTCCTTGTTCGTCTCAAGGGGTGGGTTATAGTTGTCATTGAAAGGAGGTGGGACACTATGTGTGACATCCCCATTTTTACGGCCAGAAAAGACTGATTTTGACTATGCCTTTTTTAAAAAAAAATCAGAGTAACTTCTTAAGAAAGTGTTGTGGAGTTTGTTCCCAAGACAAAATATGATACAAATTTATCAAAACATTTCTTACAGAAATGCATTTTCATTACATTACAAAAACACGGGATGTCAATTATCGATACAGATCATAAGCATAAACCAAAATTTTCATAGGCCACAAAACACAATATGGCCTCAAAACAACATAGGCCTTACAACGTTCCATTTATTTTCTACTGGCCTAAAATCCATATTCTCTCGTCAAGTCATCCAACTATGCTTTTTCCACAACCTGTAATAAAAGAAACTGAGTGGTTCAGGCTGGCGAGCCAAGTGAGCATATTGGGTTTTCTACCCACAGTAAATAAGTTTATTATTTCAACAATCATTAAACCCGATTACCCATTCCCGTTATCCTCACCTTACATCCCTAAAGCATCTCTCATAAGGGACCTATCCTAAGGAATTTCATCGGGATGGACACTACTGCTAAGGGGATTCCTCAGCCATATGTGTCCGTAAGGCAACCATGGGGGGATGGAGTACATCGGTGAACACATCGTTCACAAGCACCTACAGGTTGTGAGCCTGCTAGCATTCCACTGGACTTCCTAGAAAAGTCTGTGGTCGTCATCCATACTCTGCTAGATGACTGGATCAACGTCAACATCGAGGCCTTTAATCATTTTATTTCATCACACACCAACTATTTCATTTATCCATGTTTTACCTGTCACACCCCCAAACCTGAACGGCGGAAACGTTCGGGGGCGGATGACTTCATGTGGTAGCGTAACAAATGAATACATAGTAAAGAAAGCAATACAACCATCATATATATAATTGAAAGTTTACATTAGTCAAATGTTACATGTTCAAAACTCAATTACAATATGATGTCAAAATACGAGATTAAACTGGCGCCGCAGCATCCCTTCATTAAAAGCGAAATGAATACCTAAAATTACTGATTTCCTGGGACATACAAGTAATTTTGAAAGAGTAGATCAGCATTTAAGCTGGTGAATTTCATAAGTATTTAAGTGACAATGTTTGAATGAAATGAAATGTTTTATCTCTGTTTGTTTGTGTTTAGAAAATCCTATATTTTCTACTAGTATAAAAGTAGTCTTCACTCAAGACAAATGTTTGTTTCCAAAATGTATGTAAATGTACAATAACCAATAAGTTTGAAAACCTTGTAAATCAATGCATTTTTAATACCCCTTGTGAGTTTTATAACCATACTATTGACTCTGAATGCCTATACACAACGTTCTTCAGGCGTTGGAATGTTATGACGTTTGTCACCCCAAACGGTGGACTGCAGCTAACAGTCAGGGCACGGGTTGTCAAGCCCGTATAGATCTATACACAAACACCACGCTCCCCCTCCAAGGGATTCAGGTATATAATACAGGACTTGAAATGTGTACTTGAACGTACATGAAGTTAGTGTCTCACAAAACTGTGGTATAAAAACAGATCTGTTTGTTAAAATGTTACGTTTGTTCTTGTATACGAAAGTAAACTTCTTGAAATATGTGTTTCTAGTACATAAGAGTTAGAAATCTGTTCGTAAAACTATACCTATTATAGTTTCCAAAAAGCGTGTCTTGTTTGTTTAGAAATATTGAGAAAAGGAATCACTTGTTTATGAAAGTATAGATTTTTGGTGTAGAGTCTAGGATAGACAAGAAAATCTAAGAACAGTTTAGTTTATACATGCATTACAACAACATTATATTTTAAAAGGTACAATGCTATTGTGACATATGTTATATATATAAAAGTTCCTTTAAATGTTTATAAATCGCATGTGATTTGAATATATAACAGTATATAAAAGAGTTTCTTTATGTAACACACGATAATACTCGTGTGTTTTACTTGTAATCCCCCCCTTGAAAGCATATAAAAGTATTTAGAATAATTAAAACGGTTGATTAAGGGGTATGAAACTCACTTGAAAGTTTTGGAGATAGCGAGATGGAAAACCGGGCAGAGTTTCGCCTCGGGAAACGGATTTTCCTCAGGATTCTCGGGAATCTCGGGAGCAAAATCAACCTTCGGGACTTGAGCCAAAAAGACCAGAGCTTCGGGTTTGAATGGACACGGAAAACGAGGCAATGTTGAGAGAGAGAGAAGAGAAATGAACCCTTTCTTTGGAAACCCTCGCATCCTATTTATAGAAAGGCTGGTCTGCCTCGGTACACGGGGCGTACGCTTGTACGCAGCGCGTACGCGTATGTCATGCGTGACCGAGGCCTCGACTGCCTCGGTTCGGATGGGACGGGTTGCTGGGTACGCGGGTCGGATGGGACGTCGGGTCGGACGGGTCGGGGCTTCGGACGGGTCGGATGGGTTGGTTTCTTCGGATAGTGCGACGTGGACGATCAGAGGCCAATCCCCTCGGTTACGCGGGGCGTACAGGGGTACGCAGCGCGTACCTCGGAGGAGGATGCTGACTCCCCTTCGGATAATATCCGAATTTTGATTTAAATAAATAATTAATTTATTTAATAAAGTTCAAAAATTCATATCTTCTTCATACGAACTCCGTTTTCGATGGTCTTTATATCCTCGCGTAGGTGAGACTACGCTCTACAACTTTCGTTTAGACTCCGTCGGCAAATTCCGAAATTATTTTATTATTATTTATTAAAAATCCATCGCGTTTAAGGAATTTCTTAGAAAATTCATAACTTCTTTATCTGATGTCTGTTTTTGCCAGACTTTTTACCGCTGGAATACCATTGACGAGACCTTCGATTCTCGTTTAGGTCATTCCGGCCAAAAGTCGCTCGATCTCCGATTCGAGTTTTTAGCTGTCTGTTGCTAAGCCGAACTTGGAAAATCATAACTTCGCTATATGAAGTCGGATTTGGGCGTTCTTTTCACGTACGATCATGGTTCAAAGACATTTAATCATAGAAGGAAATTAAATAGAACTTATTTGTACATTTTATTATGAAAGTAAATTATTATTATTCAGAAGTGGTTTCAATACTTGACCCATTTTGGTCGTTACAAGGAGTTGAAATATTGGGTTGTCACATCATCCCCCCGTTAGAGAGAATTTCGTCCCGAAATTTAAAGTAGTAAAGATACTTGTGAACAAGAAATAGATGAGGGTACTTTTGTTTCATCTGATCTTCGCGTTCCCATGTGAATTCGGGTCCCCGCTTGGCGTTCCAGCGAACCTTCACGATGGGTATGCGACTTTGTTTTGTTTGTTTGACCTCTCGGTCCATGATTTCTACTGGTTCTTCCACAAAGTTGAGGCTCTCGTTGATCTCGATCTCGTCGACTGGAATAACAAGAGTCTCGTCGGACAGGCACTTTTTCAAGTTTGAGACGTGGAAGGTTGGATGGATGTTACTAAGTTCGCGCGGTAGGTTAAGCTTGTAAGCCACAGGGCCGATTCTGGCAAGAATCCTGAAAGGCCCTATGTATCTTGGATTTAGTTTCCCATGCTTTCCAAATCGTATTAAACCCTTCCACGATGAGACCTTTAATAAGACGTGGTCTCCTACCTGGAATTCCAAAGGTTTCCTCCTTTGGTCAGCGTAGCTTTTCTGTCGGTCTCTTGAGGCTTTCAATCGTTCACGAATCTGAACGATCTTCTCTGTTGTTTCACGTATGATCTCCGGACCTGTGAGAGTGCTTTCAGGAACTCTTCCTCTAGCTAACTGGGTATCGCCAACTTCAGTCCAGCACAGAGGGGATCTGCACTTTCGACCATAGAGGGCTTCAAACGGAGCAGCCTTTATGCTTGTATGATAACTATTGTTGTATGAAAATTCGACAAGGGGTAAATGAATATCCCATGCCTTTCCAAATTCAATCACGCAGGCTCTCAGCATGTCTTCTAAAGTTTGTATTGTTCTCTCACTTTGTCCGTCTGTCTGTGGGTGGTAGGCTGTACTCATGTCTAGCCTAGTTCCCAGGGAACTTTGTAGTGACTGCCAGAACCTTGAAGTGAATCTACTATCTCGATCGGAGATAATGGATATCGGAACACCATGCAGTCGCACTACTTCCCTTAAGTAAGTTCTTGTAAGCTTCTCCATTTTGTCAGTCTCCTTGATGGGTAGGAAATGTGCGGATTTGGTCAATCTGTCGACAATGACCCATATGGTATCGAGTCCACTTGTCGTCTTGGGTAACTTGGTTATGAAGTCCATAGTAATCCGCTCCCATTTCTATTCCGGTATCTCTGGTTGTTGTAGTAGTCCTGACGGTTTCTGATACTCGACCTTAACCTTAGCGCAAGTAAGACATTTACTCACGAAGGTAGCAATTTCTGCTTTCATGTTAGGCCACCAGTACAGTTTCTTAAGATCCAGATACATTTTATCTGAACCCGAGTGAACGGAATATCTTGAGTTGTGAGCCTCGGTCATGACTACGTTTCTGAAACCACCATGATTTGGGGTCCAGATTCGGTCCATGAGATAGTAGGCTCCGCCACCCTTGACTTCTAAATTCTTCTCCATTCCTCGCAGGGCTTCACCTGCCACATTTTTAGGTTGTAAAGCTTCCATTTGTGCTTCCTTAATTTGTGTGGATAAGTGGGAATGGATAGTCATGGTCAGAGATTTGACCCTCCGAGCAGTGTATTCCTTTCGACTGAAGGCGTCGGCTACTACGTTGGCCTTGCCAGGATGATAACGAATTTCGCATTCGTAGTCATTTAGTAATTCGACCCATCGTCGTTGGCGCATGTTGAGTTCTTTCTGATCGAAAATGTGTTGAAGGCTCTTGTGATCGGTGAATATAGTACTCTTTGTTCCGTATAAGTAGTGCCTCCAGATCTTCAGAGCAAATACCACTGCTCCTAACTCGAGGTTGTGTGTCGTATAGTTCACTTCGTGTGTCTTAAGCTGTCGGGAGGCATAAGCGATAACCTTCCCTCTCTGCACAAGAACACAACCAAGTCCTTGATTTGAAGCATCGCAATACACTACGAAGTCTTCTATCCCTTCGGGGAGGGATAGTATCGGTGCGGTGCACAAGGCCTACTTTAGTGTCTGGAATGCCTTCTCTTGTTTCGCTTCCCAGTCAAAGGCCACACCTTTATGGGTTAATGAAGTAAGAGGTTTCGCAATGCTCGAAAAGTTCTTTATGAATCTGCGATAGTAGCCAGCTAGACCTAGAAATTGACGAATTTCTGTAGGTGTCTTTGGTGCCGACCAGTTCTCAATAGCCTTAATTTTGGAGGGGTCCACGTGTATACCTTTCTCGCTAACAACGTGACCTAAAAATTCGACTCTTCGAATCCAAAATTCGCATTTAGAGAACTTCGCATAGAGTTTCTCCGTTCACAGTGTTTCTAGGACTTTTCGTAGGTGTTGACTATGCTCTTCCTCACTTCGAGAGTAGATAAGTATATCATCGATAAAGACGATGACGAACTGATCCAAGTAAGGGCGGCATACCCTATTCATTAGGTCCATAAATACTGCTGGTGCATTGGTTAATCCGAACGGCATCACCACGAATTCATAGTGTCCATAACGAGTTCGGAAGGCTGTCTTTGGAATGTCCCCCTCTAGAAGTCGTAATTGGTGATATCCGGATCGCAGGTCTATTTTGGAGAAGTAGTTCGCCCCTTGAAGTTGATCGAATAGGTCGTCAATACGGGGTAGAGGATAGCGGTTCTTGACAGTAAGTTTGTTCAGCTCTCTGTAGTCGATGCACATACAGAACGATCCGTCTTTCTTCTTTACAAACAAGACCGGTGCTCCCCAAGGTGAGAAACTTGGTCTTATGAATCCTTTGTGAAGGAGTTCATTAAGCTGACTGGAAAGTTCCTGCATCTCTGCTGGTGCAAGACGATAAGGCGACTTCGCTACTGGGGTAGCTCCTGGAATTAAGTCGATTCTGAACTCGACTTGGCGTTGCGATGGTAATCCTGGTAGTTCTTCTGGAAAGATATCGGGAAAGTCGCGTACTACCGAGATGCTCTTTACGTCCTTCAGTTCTTGACTTGTATCGACGATGTGCGCTAGGAATGCTCGACAATCCTTCCGCAAGCACTTTCGAGCTTGGATGCACGAAATGATGCGAAGGTTTGCACTAGATTTGTCGCCGTAGATAACTAATGTTTCGTTGTTAGGGAGGTTAAGACGGACAGCTTTCTCAAAGCACATGATGTCGGCGCGAAGAAGACTCAACCAATCCATGCCGACTATGACGTCGAAACTTTTAATTTGAACCGGCATGAGATTGATTGGGAAAGAATGGTCGTCTAATGATAACATACAGCCCATGTATATGCAATTTGTGTTTTCGGTTTTTCCATTGGCCATCTCTATAGTGAATGATTTTTCTAACTTGCTAGGTTTAGGTTTAAGTAAATGAATAAAGTTTTGACTCACGAAGCTTCTCTCCGCTCCACTATCGAATAATATGCATGCGTATGAATTATCGAGAAGGAACGTACCAGCAACTATAGTTGGGTCAGCTACAGCTTCGTCGTGGCCTATTGCCAAAACTCGTCCTACACCTCTGGTGCCTGCTGCCTTAGGACAATTTCTCATGTAGTGGCCCACCTCGCCACAACCATAGCAAGCCTGCCCTACACCCGCACCGGGAACTTGAGTGATCGGGTTTGCGGGTTCCTTGCAGAAACGGGCTGTGTGTCCTTTCCTGCTGTAGTTGGCGCACTGCATATCTCGACAAGGTCCATGGTGGTGGTAATTGCATTTGGTGCATTTTGGGAGGTTGCCTATATAAGGCTTTGTTGGGTAGGTATTTATAGGGGCTGTAGCAGGTACAATGGCAGCATTTACTGACACCAGTTGTTTCTTTGCGGATTCTTGGGAAGACCCACCCTTCCCTTTAATCCATGCTCTCTTCCTGCCATTGTTGTTGTTGTTGTTGTTGTAGTTGTTGTTTGCTTTCTGTGGTGCTGGTGCAGAAGTGGTTGAGTTCTGATGACCTCCGTAGTCGATCAGAGATTGTGCCAGTTCCTTAGCACTTTCAAAGGTGTCAGGTTTAGAAGCTAACACGCTTGATCGCATTTGGGGTGTCAGTCCCCAGATGTACCTTTCTATCTTCTTGCTCTCAGGAGCAATCATATCAGGACAAAGGATTGCCAGTTGGCAGAATCTGTTGGTATAAGTAGCGATGTCGGTACCCACCATTCCGAGAGTCCATAGCTCATGTTCAAGCTTTTGAATTTCTCCCCGTGGGCAGTATTCTCTCATCATCATGGCCTTCAAGCTCTCCCAGCTTATGGAGTTTGCCACGATTAGGGTAAGTACTTTAACGTGGCCATTCCACCAAGTTAAAGCTTTATCGAGAAGGGTGAAAGTTGCAAATTTGACCTTGCTGTGCTCGGGGCAGGAGCAGATTTCAAAGACTGCCTCCGTCCTTTCAATCCACTGCCTCAGGGCCATCACACCACCAGTACCATAAAACATCCAGGGCTTGGCATTAGTGAAGTCCTTATAGGTGCATTCTCGAGGTGGTCCATGACTCTCGCCATGGTTGGATGGGTGTGTGCCAGATCCCGAGCCATTAGCACTTGAGTTATTGATCTGTGACATGGCAGCTGCCACCGCTGCGGTGACTGCTGCTTGAAACATTACAGCATCAAATTGGGGTGGTGGAGGTGGTATAGGTGCTTCCTCACCGTTGTTTCGCCTCGGATTCCTACGCGGAGGCATCCTTCAACTATAGATTGAAAAGACAAGGATAAGAATTTCATAGAATGGAAAATGTATGTGTCTCATGAACTAAATCGCTATAGTTCAACAACAGATGATAGTATGAGTCTTAAAATAGAAGAATGAAAGTTTATTCGTAAGACTGAAGGTATGAAACAAGTATTTGGGTTCACAAGGACCATTCAAGGTTCGAACGGAATACTCAACATAGTAGTAATAGTGCCACTTATATTAATATAAAAGTCGTTACAACGATCATGAAAATTTGACCCCTATAAGGGTCTCCGATTACAAAGTTCGAGAAATTTAAAGACTTTTAGCCGAGGTCCTAAGCTATAACAAAATTTGAGTCCTTGACAAGCACTACTTGCGTCGAAGGTTGCGCTTGGAGCTTGACTCCGTATCTGATTGCTTTGACTCCATTAGACGCCTATCGAAAGCGGCTTGTTGTTCCCTTAGTTCGGCGAGGGCTGCAATCATTTGTGCTTGAAACGCTTCAGCTTGGAATTGGGCGTTGTCTTGCATCTTGTCCAGCCTATGGATGTCAGAAGTGTGAACCTGCACTTCCACGTTGATATCCCGGAGTCGACTAGCTTGTACTCCAGACTGATAGGACTGATTGGCTAACTTACCCACCATTACCGGGAGTGCTCGATCAGCCGAACCCCCGCCGCGGACATCATAGAAGTCCCGGAACATGCCGTAGGGAGGGCGTAGGTTTTGCTGTTGGCTCCAATGGTGGAGGTGACTTCCCCAGACGGGAGTCGGTCCTTGAAAGTTCCTTACGAAGACGGGAGGCTGAATGGGTGGTGGATCGATAACTTCCGGCTCTGAGTCGGTACCGGAGTCATCACCCACTTATATGGGTTCCTCGTCCTCTTCGGGATCATCTTCGATCCATCCTCCGTTGCCTTGGTTGGGAAAGTAGGGGTCGCCAGGGTGTTGAAATCCAGCCATTTGACTGTACGAGAAATGGGGTTATAAGAATTGAATAAAGTCGGAACATGTAAAACATGTAAGTTTAACTAGTTTAGATAGCAAATACTCCTATAGTATTTAAGTTCTTGTGTTTGATTCTTGTAATGGTTTGGTAAGTTTTGACTTGTTGCTTACTACGATCATTCCTCGATATACGTTGGTCCAATTTTGGGCAAATATAGTTGATCATGCTATATTTGTCCAAAATCTGATTACATATATCGAGTCTCAATCGTAGTGTCAACTTGTCTAAATACTTGTATAGTTGTATAACATGAAAATAGTTTGTGGTATGCATGTAATTGTACTTAAATGAATTCTCAAATTAAGTTGAACGAAATTTTGCTTAATTGCAAAAAGAACATTTGTTTTGTCAGAGAGTATTAGTCCCTTAAGCATTTATAGTTTGTATATCTTATGTGGTTCGATATACTTAGTTCACTATAAACATTGCTCTGATACCAATCTGTCACACCCCCAAACCTGAACGGCGGAAACGTTCAGGGGCGGATGACTTCATGTGGTAGCGTAACAAATGAATACATAGTAAAGAAAGCAATACAACCATCATATATATAATTGAAAGTTTACATTAGTCAAAAGTTACATGTTCAAAACTCAATTACAATATGATGTCAAAATACGAGATTAAACTGGCGCCGCAGCATCCCTTCATTAAAAGCGAAATGAATACCTAAAATTACTGATTTCCTGGGACATACAAGTAATTTTGAAAGAGTAGATCAGCATTTAAGCTGGTGAATTTCATAAGTATTTAAGTGACAATGTTTGAATGAAATGAAATGTTTTATCTCTGTTTGTTTGTGTTTAGAAAATCCTATATTTTCTACTAGTATAAAAGTAGCCTTCACTTAAGACAAATGTTTGTTTCCAAAATGTATGTAAATGTAAAATAACCAATAAGTTTGAAAACCTTGTAAATCAATGCATTTTTAATACCCCTTGTGAGTTTTATAACCATACTATTGACTCTGAATGCCTATACACAACGTTCTTCAGGCGTTGGAATGTTATGACGTTTGTCACCCCAAACGGTGGACTGCAGCTAACAGTCAGGGCGCGGGTTGTCAAGCCCGTATAGATCTATACACAAACACCACGCTCCCCCTCCAAGGGATTCTGGTATATAATACAGGACTTGAAATGTGTAGTCGAACGTACATGAAGTTAGTGTCTCACAAAACCGTGGTATAAAAACAGATCTGTTTGTTAAAATGTTACGTTTGTTCTTGTATACGAAAGTAAACTTCTTGAAATATGTGTTTCTAGTACATAAGAGTTAGAAATCTGTTCGTAAAACTATACCTATTATAGTTTCCAAAAAGCGTGTCTTGTTTGTTTAGAAATATTGAGAAAAGGAATCACTTGTTTATGAAAGTATAGATTTTTGGTGTAGAGTCTAGGATAGACAAGAAAATCTAAGAACAGTTTAGTTTATACATGCATTACAACAACATTATATTTTAAAAGGTACAATGCTATTGTGACATATGTTATATATATATATATAAAAGTTCCTTTAAATGCTTATAAATCGCATGTGATTTGAATATATAACAGTATATAAAAGATTTTCTTTATGTAACACATGATAATACTCGTGTGTTTTACTTGTAATCCCCCCTTGAAAGCATATAAAAGTATTTAGAATAATTAAAACGGTTGATTAAGGGGTATGAAACTCACTTGAAAGTTTTGGAGATAGCGAGATGGAAAACCGGGCAGAGTTTCGCCTCGGGAAACGGATTTTCCTCGGGATTCTCGGGAATCTCGGGAGCAAAATCGACCTTCGGGACTTGAGCCAAAAAGACCAGAGCTTCGGGTTTGAACGGACACGGAAAACGAGGCAATGTTGAGAGAGAGAGAAGAGAAATGAACCCTTTCTTTGGAAACCCTCGCATCCTATTTATAGAAAGGCTGGTCTGCCTCGGTACGCGGGGCGTACGCTTGTACGCAGCGCGTACGCGTACGTAATGCGTGACCGAGGCCTCGACTGCCTCGGTTCGGATGGGACGGGTTGCTGGGTACGCGGGTCGGATGGGACGTCGGGTCGGACGGATCGGGGCTTCGGACGGGTCGGATGGGTTGGTTTCTTCGGATAGTGCGACGTGGACGATCAGAGGCCAATCCCCTTGGTTACGCGGGGCGTACAGGGGTACGCAGCGCGTACCTCGGAGGAGGATGCTGACTCCCCTTCGGATAATATCCGAATTTTGATTTAAATAAATAATTAATTTATTTAATAAACTTCAAAAATTCATATCTTCTTCATACGAACTCCGTTTTCGATGGTCTTTATATCCTCGCGTAGGTGAGACTACGCTCTACAACTTTAGTTTAGACTCCGTCGGCAAATTCCGAAATTATTTTATTATTATTTATTAAAAATCCATCGCGTTTAAGGAATTTCTTAGAAAATTCATAACTTCTTTATCTGATGTCAGTTTTTGCCAGACTTTTTACCGCTGGAATACCATTGACGAGACCTTCGATTCTCGTTTAGGTCATTCCGGCCAAAAGTCGCTCGATCTCCGATTCGAGTTTTTAGCTGTCTGTTGCTAAGCCGAACTTGGAAAATCATAACTTCGCTATATGAAGTCGGATTTGGGCGTTCTTTTCACGTACGATCATGGTTCAAAGACATTTAATCATAGAAGGAAATTAAATAGAACTTATTTGTACATTTTATTATGAAAGTAAATTATTATTATTCAGAAGTGGTTTCAATACTTGACCCATTTTGGTCGTTACAAGGAGTTGAAATATCGGGTTGTCACATTACCCAACACATTTGTAGATATAAAACACATATACAACTCAGATATGAAAACGAAGGTTTTTTTAATCTTTCATACATCATAGATCTCAAGTATAAATCATCCATATATCAGGTTTAGATCTGAAAAGTTCAGATCTATAGTGAGAAAGTCTAGATCTGAAGGAAAAAGTTCAGATCTGAGTGAAAAGGTTTAGGTCTGACTAAAAAAAATACATATACAATTCTAATCTGAAGAAAAGTCTTAGATCTTACAAGAAAAAGTTTAGATCCGAAGGAAAATCTGGATCTGAATGAGAAAGTTCAGATCTGGTAAAAAATATTTAGATCTAAAAAGAAAGAGGTTTGGATCTTTCATCCAGCAAACATCTCAGGTAAACAGATAATATATATTTATAAACATAGCACGTAATTTATATAAAATATTTTATATCTATGTGTAAGATGAAAGTGACTATACATTCACCAGATAAGGAGTGATTCGGACATCACTTCGCTTTTTAAAATAACCTTCTTTGACAAAACCGGGAAGTTTTCTTGAAAATCGGGCTCTGTGCGGGCAGAGTTTCAAACCGAAAAACTCTTTTTCTCGGAGACTCCGGGCTCTCTAAGGCTTTCTTCAAGTGCTAGGGAAGTTTCCTAGGCTTTTGGGGTGGTGGTGGGGGGGTTAGAAAGAGATTCTAGAGAGAGAAAGAGAAGTTGGAAGGTATGAGAAAAGTGTTGCACCTGGCACCTCCATTTATAGGCTGTATGACAGCCCAACTCGTCGAGTTAGCCTCCAACTCGTCGAGTCCATGGCCAGGTGTCACCATTTTGTTAAATGACCGCATAAAATTCATAACTTCTACATACGGGCTCCGTTTTCGTCTGCCTTTTCATCGTTAAGCTCTTATTAATGAGATCTTCAACTCTCATTTAGGTCGCGTTGGCCAAAAGTCGCTCGATCTAAAATTCGAACTTTGCGTTATGCATTGCCGATCCGAAACTTAGAAAAATGGTAACTTTCTCATATGAAGTCATATTTGGGCGTTCTTTTTATGCACGCTCTCGGTTTAACAAACAGTACGACTTTCATTTAGATCGCTAGGGATAAAAAGTCATCTACCGTAAATTCACTATTTACGTCACGCAGTGTCGTGCCGGTTCTGTCGCAAAACTTCGACAGACCATAACTTCTTCGTTATAACTCGGATTTCGGCGTTCTTTATATCTCCGGAATCCTTGTCATGACCACTAAAACTTTCTTTATAGATATGTGGTTTATCTAACATTTTATTTTTAACGCTTATTTTTATCCTTTATTTATTATATTGTTATAAACAAGTAATAAGCACACAAAAGCACATAATTCACATAATATTTAAGTAATTAATCTTTATTACTTTAAAACGAGTTAAAATGGTTGACCTAGACTATTACATTATCATTAATGCTTAGCCCAGGAACACGGGGGTTACAATTCTATCCCCCTTAGGATGATTCCGTCCTCAGAATCATGCATCAGCAAAGAAATGCGGATAGCCACTCATCATGAAACATTTTTCCAGGTGAGATTTGACCCATTTGAATGTTTCCATCGCACAAGAAATAAGGCGACCGTCTTGCGTCGCAATTTCTTCATCTTATGGTCAACAATCGCCTCGGGCTCTTTCATTAGCCTCTTATTCTCATCCATCCTTAACTCTGAAATTGGAATTATGTCGGGAACTTCTCCTGTGAACTTCCTCAAATAACACACATGGAATGTGTTATGAATACCCTCTAGTTCTTCTGGTAGTTCTAACTTGTAAGCTTGGTTCCAAATCCTCTGAAGAACTTTGAACGGTCCAATGAACCTCGGACTCAACTTTCCTTTTTCCCGAATCTTATAAGTCCCTTCCACGGTGAGACTTTAAGCAAAACTAAATCCCCAACTTCGAATGTCACCGGTCGTCTCTTCTTGTCAGCATAGCTCTTTTAACGATCCTGAGCTGCTAACATCTTTTCCCTAATCACTTTAAGATTTTTAGTAGTCTGATGGACTATCTCGGGGCCCATAAACTACTTTTCTCCGACTTCAAGCCAACAAGACGGTGTACGACACTCTTGTCCATATAAATCTTGATAAGGTACCATCTTGATGCTTGAATGGTAACTGTTGTTGTAGGAAAATTCTACCAGAGGAAAATGTTCATCCCAGTTACCTTGAAATTCCAAGGTACATGCTCTTAGCATATCCTCCAACGTTTGGATTGTTCTTTCGCTCTGACCATCAGTTTGTGGATGGTAAGTTGTACTTAATAATAATTTCTTACCCAATACCTCTTGTAGACTTCTCCAAAACCCTGATGTGAAACGGCTATCACGGTCTGATACTACCGTTAAAGGAATACCGTGAAGTCTTACTACTTCCTTAACGTAAGCATTGGCGAGCTTATCCATGGACCATCTTTCATTGGATGCTATGAAGTGTGCACTCTTAGTGAACCGATCAAAGACCACCCAAATCATGTCATGACCGCCCTTTGTTCTGGGCAGTTTAGTGACAAAGTCCAATTTGATGTCTTCCCATTTACCCGTGGGAACATGTAAAGGTTGTAAACTACCATATGGTTTCTGATGTTGTGCCTTAACTCTCGCACAGTTACACACTCGGTCACATACTTCGCAACATCGAGCTTCATCGTCGACCACCCGTAGTAGGGTTTTAGATCCCTATACATTTTTGTGCTGCCGGGATGAATCGAGTACATGTCTTGTGAGCTTCTTCCATCAAAAGATCTCTTATTCCTCCCGTTTTAGGTACCCAAATCCTATCTTGGAATATCTTCAACCCTTGATTATTCATACCAAGCATGAGTGTTTTTCCCAAATGCTCTTCTTTTCGATTATTTCTCTTAGAAGCTTCTTCCTGAGCTTTCTTGATACTTTCCACAATTGTTGAGACAGCTTCAATTCTTAACGCTCTAGGTATTCTCCTTTCATGGCTCACTTTTTCGCTTAAAGCATCGGTTATGACATTTGGTGTACCAGGCTGGTAAAGTATCTCGCAATCGTAATCCTTAAGCAACTCTAGCCAGCGTCGTTGCCTCATATTTAACTCTTTTTGATCAAAGAGATACTGAAGACTCTTATGATCAGTGAAAAGCTTTCACTTCGTGCCGTAAAGATAATGCCTCCATATCTTTAGTGCAAATACTACCGCCTCCAACTCCAGATCATGACTGGGATAGTTCTTTTCGTGTTCTTTCAATTGTCTTGATGCATATGCTATCACCTTATCCCTTTGGGTCAGAACGCAACCTAACCCAATTGCAGATGCATCGCTATAAACTATGAAGTCTTTAACTCCATCGGGTAGAGAAAGAATCGGTGCTTAACAGAAATTCTTCTTTAAATTCTCGAATTCTTCCTCGTGCTTCTCACTCCAAGTGTAAGTAGCTCCTTTATGGGCCAAAGCTGTCAATGGAGCAGCTATCGAAGAACAGCCTTGGATAAACCTTCGGTAATATCCAGCTAATCCTAGAAAGCTCCGAATCTCCATGGGATTTTTCGGTCGTTCCCACTTCATTACAACTTCAATTTTTGCTGGGTCAACCATAATCCCTTCTTGGTTAAATACATGACCCAAGAATAGGACTTCTCGAATCCAAAAATCACATTTGGAGAACTTTGAGTATAAATTCTCCTTCTTTATAACTTCTAACACTTCTTGCAGGTGCTTGCCATGCTTCTGCTCGCTTTTTGAGTAAACCAGAATGTCATCTATGAACACTATCATATACTTATCAAGGAATGGTTTACAAACCCTGTTCATCAAATCCATGAATGTTGCTGGAGCATTGGTTAGTCCAAACGACATAACCAAGAATTCATAGTGCCCATATCTTGTTCTAAACGCGGTTTTCTCAATATCCTGCTCTCACACTTTCAACTGATGATATCCTGCCCTAAGATCGATTTTCGAGAAATAGCTTGAACCTTGCAGCTGATCAAACAGGTCATCAATCCTCGGTAATGGGTACTTGTTCTTCACTGTTGCCTTGTTCAACTCTCTATAATCTATGCACATCCTCATGCTTCCATCTTTCTTCTTCACGAATAACACCGGAGCTCCCCAGGGTGATGAACTAGCCCTAATGAAACCGTTGTTCAACAACTCCTGAAGTTGTGTCATAAACTCCTTCATCTCTGTCGGTGCTAATCGGTATGGTGCTTTTGCTATTGTTGTTGTTCCTGGTAATAAGTCTATTTGGAACTCCACTTGTCTATCAGGCGGTAATCTGGGAAGATCCTCGGGAAAGACTTACGGATAGTCACACACCACTGGTATATTTTGCATTTCCTTCTTCTCTTTCTTAGCATCGATCACAAATGCCAAGTATGATGTGCATCCTTTGGACAAACATTTTCTGGCTTTCATTAGGGAAATGATTCCAAAATTCACTCTATGTTTTTCCCCGTAGACCACAAATGACTCTTCCCCAGGCGGGTTCACGCTTACTATCTTCTTCCTGCACAGTATCTCGGCATCATTGGCACCAAGCTAATGCATTCCCAATACAATATCGAAACCATTCAGCTCAATAGGTAACAGTTCCTCATGGAATTCGTTTCCGTTCAAGTCCATGACGGTATTCCTAATGCAATCGCTAACAGATATGAATTTGCCACTGGCAACTTCTACAACTAGAGCATTATCAAGTTTTTCTATAGGCAATGCTAGTCTTCCACCAAATTTATGTGATATAAAGGAGTAATTTGCTCTAGAATCAAACAATATATTTGCAAGCAATCCATTTACAAGAAACGTATCTGAAGCGACGTCCGTTGCTTCCTTTGCGGCTTCGAGTATCATCTGGAAAGCTCTGGCTTTTGGCTTCGGTGGGACATTAGGCCTTGCTGCCTCCTTCTTCTTCGGGCGGTGCCTCAAGAGGTGCCCTTCCTCATTACAACCATAACAAACATTCTTGTTGAACGTGCACTCATTGGCATAGTGCCCAGGCTTCCTACATTTAAAACAAGTGACCTCCCCGTCACATTTCCCATGATGTTTCTTTTTGCACTTTTTGCACCATTTCGCTTCGCCTCCTCCTCCTCTCGAACAAGACTTTGAGGATGTACTTTTCTTGTTGGATCTTGAAGATCCCTCGAAATTCCTCTTCTCACCAACCTCGATTCTCTCGAGACCCCTTTCCTTTAATTGGGTCTCAACATTTTTGGCTGCTCTAATGACTGCCTTCAACGTGCATGTTATTTTGACTGTTGGGCCAAAGTCTTACGACAACCCATTAGCAAAATTTTCTATCTTAGTGAGCTCAGTCGGCACCAGGTATGGAAATAACTTCATCTTCTCGTTAAACGCAGTAGCAGAGTCATCAATGCTCATTTTCCCCTTTTTCATGTTCTGGAACCCATTGGTTAGATCGAGCAGATCTATCTCGGAGCAGTACTGCATCTTCAACTGTTCCATGAATTCTTCCCAAGACATCTTCAAAGCTTCTCCTCGTGGCATCGTATCCGCCAACAATTTCCACTAGCTCAAGACTTCGGTCTTCAGTTGTCGAACAACAAAGATGGTTTTCTGCTTATCGTTATAGTTACAGCTTTCAAACACTATCTCCATTTTGGAGATCCAGTCCATTATCTCCACAGGATTTGGGTTTCCTGAAAGACTTGGTGGTTTGGCACCCAATAAGTTCTTATACATACGTCCATCTCGGTCGATTTCCCTCTCCGGATTATTCCTTCTCTCTACTGGGTGTTCAGCATGACTGACAGTGCGGTTGTAGTTCCCTTCCTCTGACTGTCTGTCATTCAGTTCCGGTTGTTCAACAGGCATCGAGGTTTCATTTCTGTTATTTTGATGAAAATAAATCTTAGATCGATTAGATCTTTCACAGGTAAGAATATGAAAATCAAACAAGACAAACACAATAATGATATGAACGCAGAATGGAATCAAAGATGTGCTTATGATTCAAATAAAGTCACGCCTCATCAGAGCTCGATGAAGAACTTACACTGTAGAGGCGAGCTAGGGTTTACAAAACTCAATGAGAAAAATAATGAAAGAGTTAACTACAAAGACTACATGCATGCAGCATATATACTAAACCCTAGAACAAAATATGCACGGTTGGATAGGCCCAATACTGGCAATCAAAACTGGGCTAAGGACCGAGCCCATGACGCAACATAATAATCCCAACAATCTCCCCCTTTGCGTCAAATGAGGCGAGAGATTATTTCGTTTGTGTTGGCTTCACAGTCTTTATCACCTTGAACAGTCGAGGAATTATCGCAAGAAGTGTCTGTCGAAACTAGATATATCACCTTAGCATATCAGTGAACAACTTCTTGTCAGCTGCAATGTTCTGATCACACCTATGAATAATCTCCAAAATATGCTCCAAGCAAGCAGTTGGGAAGAGGTGTTTGTCAATAAGAGTGAACATGCACTTCTGTCCTTCTCCCCTGACGAACATTACAGTGTGGTACTTCAAATCAATCTTGCCCTTAACCATTGTATTAACATTGCCAGCTCTGCCCATAGTTTTGATCGTGGTTCGCTTGTGAATGGAAGAGGCAATCTCTTGGTCCATCTTCTCTACCTCATGAATGTAGCACACAAGCATTTGCTTGACATGGTCAATGATCGGCTGATACTCCTGTGGATTTGAAAATAAAATATTGTTGAGGAGGATCCAGTTATGGGGATTGAGATTCGGTAGATCAGCAAGGGTGAAGTTATGAACTGAGCCTTCGGTGCCTCGAGTCACTTTGAATTTAACATTAATAAAATTCCCTGTTGAGTAGGGATTCAAGACCTGGATAGTTGTAATTTTCTTCGAACTCCAGGTCAAGTACTGGGGTTGAGCGAACTCTAAGTATAACTCCAATAGATCCCTATCCACCTACGGGTCTGGAGAAGGATTGGAAACAGTTGAATTAAAGCAGTGAAAAATGAATGTCTTTCGCGTGATCGACATATCAAACTATGCATCCTTGGAGTTATCAAGCCCAAATGACATCACGGGCTCAAGCCAAAGTATGCTTGGCTCATCAATAGCACACCTTTGAAGCGAATCTAGAGTCCAAACAGGAAAAATGGACTTCTTCTTTTCTAGGAGCTCCGTCTCCTTTCGCTTTTGCTCAAGTTCATCCTGTTGTTTCTTGAACTTTTCTTCTAGCTCTTTATCAGAGGATCTTGTCTTCTGAAAAGGCTTTGCAGGATTCTCAGCATAGACATCATCTTCATTATCAGTGTCATCCTCCCCAATCTTCTTCTTCTTCTTCTTCTTCTTCTTGTCTTTATTACTGACCGAAGCTTCATTACCCTTCGGTTCAGTGGATGGTTTCGGTGCAGGAGGAGGTTGTGTTGCCTTCTCTCCCCCTTGTTTCGGCTGGACACCAGTCACCGGAACACCCTCAATATGACTAAGGATGTCCAATGCTGGCCTGAGCTTGTCAGACAAGTGCCTTCGGATAGAAATGGTGATGATGGGATCATGGGCTTCAAGGAGATGAAGGAGGATGGAGTGAACGTCAGCAGCAGAGCTTCGAATAACCTCCCTTTCGGACTTCAATTCATTGAGCTCAGTAGTGGCACTACGAAGCTTGAGATTTTGCATCTTTAGCTGAGAGGTTCACCAGTGAAGCTCATCCATGATACGATTCTCTACAGCTAACTCAGCCTCCAGTTGGGTCAATCGATCATTAACATTAGCATGCAAAGTTTCGTTGGCAGCTTCGATCGTTTGGTGTGCAGCTTCATGGTTGGACCTTTCAGATTGAAGAGAACGTTGAAGGTTATCCACCAAAGCATTGACAGTTTGAGCATTCTTCTTAGCAACCGCCTGCAAAGAATCTAGAAATAAGTGAGCCTCAGAAACTAGTTTATCGACTTTTACGGTCGCTTCCTTGCACTCCGTGGTGGAAGCCTCAACAACGAGGGAGGCTTGCTGACATTGAGAAGTGGAGGCTTCAATGGATTTAGCTACAGCAGAAAGTGAGGCACTATGTTCTTGAACAACAAATGAGAACAAAGCCTTTAATGCAGCTTCAGAATAAGCCCCAGAGGAAGAGGAGGAGAGCAGTTGATCGAGTTTGTCATTTACTGCTTTGAGATGATGCTTGGTAACAGGCTCATCATCATCTTCATCACTTTGTACATGGTAAGGACTAAAATAAGTGGAATCAAATTCCAAGTCCTCACCGCCTAGAACTGGGGTGGTTTCTGTAGATGGAATAGGAGATAAGAGTTTGGTAGTGGTTGGAGGTTCGGTTGTGACAGGTGGAGTGGGAGCTGTAGAATGAGCCCCTGTGGTAGTAGTGGTGGTAGTAGTTTCTATGAATATAGGAGTAGGGATGGGAATAGTGGTGAAGGCTTGAGTAGTGAGGATGGGGAAAACTGGAGGGATGGATATTGGGATTGTAACAGGTGGAGGAGAAGGAGGTGGAGAGTGAATCGAAACTTTTGGGGTAGGGGACCGAGGCGGGGTATCACCACGACCCGAAGCCTCATCTTCAGAGCTTTCACTTTCAGAGTCTGAAGGAGGAGCAGACTTATGTTTTGGAGGCACATACTCGGAGTCAGAATCACTGGAAGATTGGAGCATAAGCTTCCTAGCAGGCTTCTTCTGCTTCTTTGGTTGAGGCTGTGATGGAGCAGCCTTTTTAGACTTTCACTTCTTAGGGGTTTGCCCCTTAGTTGGCTTGGAGACCTGTGCCTCCTTCTGGGTTTCATTTTTATTGCCCCTTTTCACTGGCTTGTCAGCCTCTTCAATGGAGCGAACCATGGCTGGCGTAAGCTCCCTTGGACACGAAGACAGAATCTTCCTATATTGTTGCAAAACATTACTCGCTGCAGAGACATGGGCGAGCATGGTTTCAGGAACAGATCCAACGAAGGAGTACTTGGTAGGATCTGTAATGATGATCTTGGTTGTGTGAAAAGTAGCGATGGAGGAGAGAAGAGAATCCGCCATGATTGAAACGTGAAGACGATCCATTGCTCAGTTAGTGATAATAGACCAATATCGCCCACAGGAAATCTCTGAGTGTCTGGATGAAGAGACCAAGCTTTGTACCAGTTGTTGCCATATAATGGTTCCATAATCCAAATCTATCCCATGGTACAGTCCATATAGCACAGTCATAAAAGACCTGCTCGCCCCATCTAAGTCAGCGCTGCGCTCAGAGAGCCCTTTAAACAGCAAAGTGAAAAGGCCACTCCATTGAGGAGGAAGGCAGGACTTCTTGAACTTGGTTATTGTGGTGAGGGTTTTAGTATACCCCATCTGATAAAACATAGAAAATAGTTGACCAGTAGTGATGGATTCAGGGTTTACCAGAGTTTGTTCTTGAGAAAGACCAATTAGGGCACAGAAGCGGTGCTTGGAGATGGAGGTCTTCTGATTGTGGATTTCAAAGTGAATTATTTCATGAGCCTTGTCGTAGTAAGCAGTGTAGTAGACAAGTGAAAGGCAGGACATGGGAACAATCTCGACTTTGGACAGAGCATCGACCAAAGGTGAGTATTTGAGACACTCGACTACATACAGCATGTAGGGTTCATAGAAAAAAGGGGTGAGATCGATGATCAGGTTTTGTTGAGGTTTGATAGTGAGGAGTGTTTGGTGAACAGAAGTGTCATGAACTGAGGAAGAGTCTGCCATTGTTGAAGCTTGGAGAAGATGATGAACAGTGAGAGAAATCGCCTTTGTTCTTTGAGAGAGTTTTGTAAGTGATAAAAAGGGTAAAGATTACCGTGCCAAATCCTTTTATACGTACAAGGAGGAAAGAGAAAAATTCGGCTGAGATCTTGGATTATTTTAAAAATAGCGCCTAATTTAACGGATGAATGGTTAGCATACCGATGATGACGCAGGAAAGAGAAAGGACGTTTCCTTTTTGCACGCCATTCCATAAAATTCGCTTTTTCAAATCGCCAAAACCATTAGATAAACGCTGAGTCAGCCTTCACTTTATCCCAATCGTCACCTCAAAATCTATTCGAATCGTCTTTGTCGGTTGTGCTGAATCGAACAACAAAAGAGCCAGATTGTGGAAAATTAAAAATTTTCGTGCATAGGGTGTAAAAGATAAAGAAATAAGGCAAACTTTTTGTGATAATTGGCGATGTCTTAAAGAGACATAAAACAACTGATTATGGGCAGGAATCGCTTCCTTCAAAGTCAAGAGAGACATTAAAGTGCTTGTTTGGTTTCACAATAAATAACAATCAATAACTTGTTAAGAAGTATTGAAAGGCATCTTTTTAATGGTTATAAAGGAACGCTTTCGCTTCAATTCATAATTTCGATACTTTACATAAGACCGAAAATGAACGAAGTACTTGTGAGATCAATTTGATCTGTTGAACAAGTAGGTAGGATATATTTTATAGTGGGAAAAGAAAGTATAGAAATCTCAAAAACAAAAAAGAAAATGGATCTTTAGGGGAAGAAAAGCCTTTGTTTTAGACAAATTCATAAAAGATCACTAAAAAATAAAAGAGATTTCGTTAGGTAACAAGTAAGATCTTGAATATCATAATTCACCGTCAATTCATTATTGGTGTTGAATTGTGGGTTTCACTTAGTACATAGTGGCACGAGACTAAGATCATTAACACAGATTTTGTATAACCATAAACCTCGGTGGTAAATGCTGAGACTCTCAAGGGTTATATTGGTGAAACGAAGTATAATGGAGAAAAATGATGGAGATGGTATAAGAAGCGAATGTACCTCTGCTATAAAAAAAAGAAGGACGAAGCAGAAAACTCTAAACTCAATATGAGTAGAGTAAGGTAGCTCATGATTAGAGTGAATATTGCAGCCTAGTTTCGGAAAACATGATTTGTATATATCATGTTATTAATGCTTCACTCAAAATCTTTTGAGACTTTAGTCAACATATAGCAGCATGCTTCTAGGGACGTGTGGATTGTGTGTAGAAAAGACATCATACCTTACGGATCTTCATCATTGAGAATAACACTTTTAAAAAAAAAAAACTTTGACTAAAACGAAAAATATTTTTTTATTTTGTGAAAAAGAGTTAATTGAACAAAAAGGAAAATATTTTTGAGTTTTATAAATATAAAAAGAAGTATTGAAAAGAATGTACATAGTAATACCATCAAAATGCCCTGAGAAGAAAAAGAAGGAAACGAGTTCAGAAGGACCGAACCCGAAATAGACCGAACGTTCAATTCATTTCGGTACTTGGTCGAACTTCACCCGAAATAGACAGAACGTTCGGTTCATTTCAGTTCTTGGTCGAACTTCACCCGAAATAGACCGCACGTTCGGTTCATTTGATTTGCACTATTTCACTTGTTACCTTTATTGAAGCGAAGGCAATTTTGGTACGGATTCTTCTTCCATCATTCCTAGGCCTTGTAAAATCTTGTTGAAGCTCGCTTCAGGTAAAGCCTTAGTGAATATATCTGCCAGTTGATCAGTTGTCCTGACGAAGTGAATTTCCACGTTGCCATCTTCGACGTGATCTTTGATAAAGTGATACCTCAGTGCTATATGTTTACTCTTCGAGTGTTACACTGGGTTGTGACAAATCCTAATTGCGCTTTCTGAGTCGCAATATTGTGGGATTTTCTTCATGTTTAGCTCGTAATCCCTAAGCTGACTTTGTATCCATACGACTTGAGATGTGCACGATGTTGCAGCAGTGTATTCAGCTTCTACAGTGGAGAGAGAGACACAAGTTTGTTTCTTCGATTTCCAGCTAACTAGTTTACCATCTAGAAATTGGCATCCTCCAATGGTGCTTTTACGATCTAAACCACAGCCACCTAAGTCAGCGTCTGAGAACGCTTGAACAAAGAATCCTGAGTTGGCTCGATACCACAACTTTCACGGCTTGCAGGTGAGGTTCGTGGGGGTTAGCTTGCAATCTGGCACAGTAACAGACTAAAAACATGATGTCAGGTCTACTGGTTGTGAGATACATCAGAGACCCAATCATTTGATGATAGAGCGTCATATCAGCAGCTGGCTTTTCCAATGAGGGTGTAAGCTTTGTACCAAAGGCTATTGGCACTTTAACTTTGGAGTCTCCCATCATACCAAACTTAGCCAATAGTGTCTTGGTGTATGCCTCCTGATTAATAAAAATGCCTTCGGGTCCCTGTCTAATGTTTAAGCCATGGAAAAAGTTAATTGGACCCATGGAGCTCATCTCAAATTTAGTTTCCATCAACTTCCTAAATTCAGCTGTTAAGTTGGGGTTCGTGGAGCCAAAGATGATGTCATCAACATAAATTTGGACTATCATAAGGTGGTTACCTTCTCTCTTACAAAAGAAGGTTGGGTCAACCGAACCTTGTTTCAATTTATAAATTTTGAAGAATCAAGTTAGAGTTTCATACCATGCTCTGGGAGCCTGTTTTAGGCCATATATTACTTTGTCAAGGATGTAACAATGATATGGATACTTCTCGTTCAAGAACCCTGGCGGTTGCTCAACATATATAGTCTCTTCAAGTTCTCTGTTGATTAAGGCACATTTGACGTCCATCTAATAGACTTCAATGTTCTTATGTGCTGCATAGGAAAGAAAGATGCGAACAGACTCCAATCTTGCAACAGGAGTGAAGGTTTCTTCATAATCGATGTCTTCTTCCTGACAGTAGCCTTTGACAACCAGCCGAGCTTTGTTACGAATAACATTCCCCTCCTTATCCATCTTGTTTCTGAATACCCATTTGAGACCGACAACCGAAGCATACTTTGTTTCTTTCAAACTCATTTAACTCATCTTGCATGGCTTGAACCCAGTCAGAATGATCAAGTGCAGAATTAACGGTCTTCGGTTCAACTTTGGAAACAAAGGAGTTGAACATGCAAAACTCTACTTGTGAAAAGAGTGCAGCCTGTTTCACTTTGATTTGAGATCGAGTTAACACCTTTTCTGAAGATTCCCCAATTATTTGACTTTGAGGGTGATCTTTGGTCCATTTGATAAGCGGTGGGTAATTTCGATCACAAGTGGGATCCAATTCTGCAGTGATTTCTTCTTCCAATTCTGACAGAATGTCATCATCATTGACGTTGGTGTTCTCCCCCTTGAAGGATAACGCCTGTTTAGAATTTGGATTGGTATCACCTCCTTCGATTGGATTCTCAGAAGAGCTTGAAGAATGTGACGATAGACTCTCCCCCTGGAACGATGAACCTTGATCATGATGAAGAGATGGACCCCCCCTGGACATTAGGACGGTCATTCGAAGGTTTGCTTGCTTCTGGCATTTCGGTTTCTTTGGGTTGATCATCAGCCATCTTTTGAGTAGCATCGCCAATGATTTGTTTTAGATTATCAACTTTGTTGTCTTTTGCCGTTGATTCAGAATCAATCGCCTTTTGAGGCTCATCAAATAGAAGCAAATATTGCTTGAAAAGATTTGAAATAGAGGTAGTAACTTGACCATTCTTTGGAAAGATTTCTTGCGTTGCACCTTCTGTCGACTTCATCTTCTTAACATAGCTGTCGTAAAAAGTGACATAGTATGTTTCTTCAATCTTCTTAGAGCGCTTATTTAGAACACTATACGCCTTAGAGTTCAGGGAATAACCTAAGAGTATTCCTTCATCAGCCTTAGCATCAAACTTGTTTCGATTCTCTCTAGAGTTGAAGACGAAGCATCTTGAACCGAACACATGAAAGAAATTCACATCCAGTTTACGATTGTTCAAGATCTCGTAAGTAGTAATGGAGAATCGTTTGTTTAGATAAGATCTGTTTTGAGTATAACAAGCAGCAGCAATTGCATCAGCCCAGAAATATAGAGGCAAGGATGCGAAGCAAAGCATCGTTCGTGCTACTTCACACAGAGATCGGTTTCTCCTTTCAATAATACCATTCTGCTGTGAAGTGTATGGGGCTGAGAAATTATGAGTCGTTCCCTTCTCAGCAAGAAAATCTTCAAAATATTTGTTCTTGAATTCCAAGCCATTTTTGCTTCTTACATTACGAACAACTTTCCTTAGTTGAGTTTCTACCTGTTTTATGAAGAGCTTAAGCTTTGGAGTAGCTTCAGACTTTTTCTTCAAGAAGAACACCCACGTGAATCAAGAGAAATCGTCCACTATAACCAGAATATACATGTTTCCACCAATGCTTTCAATGGACGAGGGACCACACAGGTCAATATGCAACAGCTCCAACGGTTCTATTATCCTTTGTATTGATAATAGAAGGATGACTTTGCCTGCTTTGCTTTCCCATTTCACAGGCAGCACAGAGATGTTCTTTATCAAATTTTAGAACCGGAAGACCTCGAACATGATCACCTAAAACCAGCTTGTTGATATCCTTGAAATTTAGATGAGAGAGTCTTCGATGCCATAACCAGCTTTCATCCGATTGAGCTTTCGTGAGTAAGCAAACTGCTAGTTTACCTCGAATTGGGTTGAGGTTCAAAGGATACATTTCCACCTTTCGCTTTGACTTCAGCAGAACGTTATTAGATTTCTTCTCGACAATCTCTGAGCCTTCATCATCAAATGATACCTTCAATCCAGTGCCAACTACCAGTTGTGATACACTGATAAGGTTTTGTTGGAGCCCTTCAACATAAGCCACTTTTCTTATAGAGAAATTGCCATTAGTGATCATTCTATATCCTTTGATAGTGCCAAATGAGTTGTTGCCGTACTTCACAATACCACCATCCGTGAGGGACCGAAACTCCCTCAGTTCTTCCTTCCTCCCTGTCATGTGACGCGAGCAGCCACTATCAATATATAATTCTTCGTCAAACTGCTCGTCACGTATAACCTGCAAAATATTAAGCAGATTTAGGAACCCAAAGTTTATTGGGTCCTTGTGAGCCTTTTATAGGACAGGGAATAGTAAGAGAAATATCAACCAAGTAAGTACGCTTAATTAAAGTTGTTTCATCTTTTCTTTTTACGATGAAAACTTTAATTTTGATTGGTTTAGATTTAGTAGGATTGAGATTTGAGGTGTTGACGTCAACATTCTTTTGGATCTCTTTTGGACTTCTGTTATCTTCTGGAAAGAGCTTTCCTTTTCCCTTTAAATCTTTTGAAGAAAGAGAATTAGAATGAGAAGTGTTGGCTTTAGAAGTGGCATTGGATCTTCTGTGTGTCTGATTGAACTTGTAGGTATGAGGGGTGAAAATACTCTTTCGGTTGCTATTGGGTGGAGAACCGAAACCGCTCTTTCGATTGCTATTGCTCCGAGGACCGAAACTCTCCTTTCGGTTCCTTTCGGTCGAGGGACCGAAACTCCCCTTTCGGTTCCTTTCGGTCGAAGGACCGAAACTCCCCTTTCGGTTGATGTTGTTCTGAGAACCGAAACTATCCTTTCGGTTCCTTTCAGGTGTGGGACCGAAACTACCCTTTCGGTTCCTTGATTCCTATTGAGATTTGTGCTTCCTTTCGATCCTTACATAGTGAGGATTTTGCAATCTCCAAAACTGTTTTGTTTCTCAGAGATTCTTCTTGTATCTCAGATTTCATTGGTGTTTTTGATCAGCCACCTGTTTTGGATTTTTGTGGATGTTAGCCTTTTTCTTTGAAGCAGGAGCATAGTTGTCAGTCTTTGTTGAGGATGTTTCACTAGTGGTTTGCGCAGGTTCGCCCAATGAAGTTTTGGTTCCACTTGTGCTTGGCACATTATATCTTGCAGGCTCATTTAGTGGTTCGGGTACATATCTACCTTTCACTCTCCAAGAGGTCTTCTGAGATATGCCCTTCGTCTCATCAGCGTTGTCTATTGGTGTTGACCAGAAGAACTCGTCACATCCGGCAGCATTATCTTCTTCCACCATAGCTGTCAATTCTGCAGTTTGTTATGGAGTGACACCAGGGACCGTGTAGACTTGATTTGGAGTGGTTTGTACCTTTTGATACACAACAGCTTTTGCTTTAAGAGTTTTGGTCTTGTCTGTTGACGAGCAAGTAAAATCAGCAGAATTTTCAGAAATCAAATTTTTACGTGTTTCAGGTTCGCTCTTGACATATTCTGAACAGTCCACCAAATCTTCTACAGAGATTTCACCCAGATCATCATCCTCATTAGGTTCAGATGCATTTTCAACATCAATTTTATTTTCTGAACTTAATTTGGCATTCAAAGAGTCAAATTTTTGTATAGTTTCGGTTCTTAGCTTCAATCTATCATTCTCATCTAACAGATTTTTAAGCATGTCCTTGTGGTCTTTGAACTTTATGTAGGATTCAATTGTGTCAAGACCAATTTTATATGCAGGAGAGACCTCGTCAGAAGATACAACGCTTTCACAGTTGTAGGCTTCATCATCGATTTCATCCTTCTTTAACTCAAGGAAAGGTAAAATCATACGATGTATCTTCTTTCCTATATCACAATCAAGATGCAACTGAGTGATATTAAAATAAAGTCTTTTAGCAATCAAACAAAACACATTTTGTTGTTTTAAAAGTTTAAGATTGTCTCTTTGCAAATAAATCGAATCATCCTTAGACCTAATCAACTCTTTCTCCTTCTGCTCAATCCACATCCTCCTTTCCTCACTCTTTGATGATATCCTGCTAATTTGATCAGTTAGTAACAGGTTTATTTAGAGAAGCAAGAATATTTTGTACCTTCTTGATCAACTCATCACATTCGTTGATCTGTGCACTGACAGGTTTAGCAGCAAAACACCTGTCCTCTCGCTCCTTCTCGCCTTCTATCCCACCATCGGTTGTATATCCTCTCATTTGAGACACACCTTCGGCCACCATAAAACACCTTCGTGTTACAGGTTCTTCTTTCACCAGCATCGCCTTCCCATGAGTGGGTTTTCTGACCTCTTCATCCTCTGAATCTGTGGACCATACTTCCACACCACCAAATTCATCGCGATTGTCTGTATCCTACACAATCAGAGCATTCATAGTAGTACTGTTAGCAACAGACTTTCTTTTCTTGATTTCCTCTAGTCTTCTCAGGAGGCTCGCTTCCTCATCGTCAGCATCTATCTTCTCTGCTTTCTTTTTCAGCATACAGTCTTTTGCAAAATGGTTCTTGCCTCCACAGTAATGACAATCAAATCCTGAGTCTCCACCAACTTTCACTTCTTTCTTTGACACTTCAGACTTCGACCCCATCTTTGGTTCCTCCTTGATCTTTTCAGCGTTGTAACTTCCCTGCCAATTTCGGTTCTTGTTGGCTGGAATTTTCCTTTTAATGAATTTCTAGGATTGGATACCATCATGGCATATTCTTCACCGGTTAGATCATAATCGGCAAGATCCAATTCCTCTTCTTCTTCAATAGAGCTTTTTTCTTTAGAGACAAGGGCTAAAGAACCTAAACTGGAAACCACACTCGTTTCCTTAGACAGTGCACTTTCATGGGATTTCAAAATACCCACTAGTTTTGCCAGGGAATACGACTTGAACTGCTCATGTGCTTTAACAGTAGATAGAATAGCCATCCATTCGCGTCTAAGACCGTTCATGAAAGTAACCTTTTGTTCAATAACTTTCCTTTCAATCCCATGACTTATCATCTTACTTAAAATATGATTAACGCGATCAAACGCTTGAACCAGTTTCTCTTCGGGCTTCTGCTTGAAATCACCAAATTCAGAAAGAATGAGTGTTTGAATTGAATGTTCCAGATCTTCATCAGTGGAATACAATTCTTTTAATCTATCCCAAATCTCTTTAGCAGTAGCACAAGAACTTACCAAACAAAACGTATCTGACTGCAAATCAAACCTAATCATCCTCAAGGCCTTGATGTTGCATTGAAACTTTTCCTTCTCATCTTGAGGAATATCATTGACATCGTTAACAAGCTGATTGTACTCCTTCTGAGTTTTGACAATCTTTGAGGTACTTGAGTGAGCAAATGGGCCAATAGTGATCGCTTCCCAGATCAAGTACCCATTATCCTCCGGTCCAATCACATAATCTTCAAAGTGATGCGTCCAAACTTCATAATCTTGAGTATACAAGATTGGAATCCTTGTCGTAGAACCGATGCTGTTGGAGATGTTGATTGGATTGGTTTGAGAATCATCCATGGACATTGTAATGACTTTTGATCGATTACCTGTTCAAGATCAGACTTGTAATATATCGTTAGGGTTAGATGAACGATTAATGAGGTACATCAATATGGAATGACGGCTCAATTAATATCAATCAATGCGGAATTAAAGACCCTAATAACTTCTTCGACAGAAGAGATGTGTATGAATTATACAGTCTCCTGCTCTGATACCAATTGATGAAAATAAATCTTAGATCGATTAGATCTTTCACAGGTAAGAATATGAAAATCAAACAAGACAAACACAATAATGATATGAACGCATAATGGAATCAAAGATGTGCTTATGATTCAAATAAAGTCACGCCTCATCAGAGCTCGATGAAGAACTTCCACTGTAGAGGCGAGCTAGGGTTTACAAAACTCAATGAGAAAAATAATGAAAGTGTTAACTACAAATACTGCATGCATACAGCTTATATACTAAACCCTAGAACAAAATATGCACGGTTGGACAGGCCCAATACAGGCAATCAAAACTGGGCTAAGGACCGAGCCCATGACGCAACATAATAATCCCAACATATTCAGCAACAGTTGTCTCATTTCTTCCCTCTATTCATCCATCATAGCATGAATCATGGCTTGTACTCCAGCCATTGTGATTGGCTCAGGTGCAGCTTCTACAATCGGCACATGTTCAATCACTTGGGGTTGAGGTCATTGATTCCTGTTTCCGTTTGCATCTCCAGCTCCACTTTGGGTTCTTGCCATCTCGATCTATACACCAAATTAGGTGAATTTAGATCTTTATTCACGATGGACGTTTAAATTCTCCTTATCAATCCGAAACGTTACATGCTAGTTCTAATATCGTACTGGAACGCTTAGAATCCAAAACACATAAGGTTTCCGGATCTGGTCAGCAATAGACCATAGATCCAAACAAATAATTGCATACAAGGCAAATATAAAGCATTTAGCACATAAAAGCATTTTAGGCAACTTTGCTAAAATAAACTAGTGCTCGTGTCTAGAATATGGAAGACACTCATCTCACGATCATCGCTTAGCATTCTAAGTTTAAGTCTAGAAATCCTACAAATTCCTAGTTCGCTTAAACTAATGCTCTGATACCAACTGTGACATCCCCATTTTTACGGCCAGAAATGTAACATACACGTTTAGTTGTCATGTTATTTAAAATTTAAAAGTGAATAATATTATGAAATATTTTGTGATTTTGAGTGTTGAGTTCTAAAAGATAATTTTACTAGAATTGAAGTAAACTATGTTTAGAATCACTCGGAAAATATTGGAAGTCTGATGAGATTTCAATCTAATGTCAAATATTGAAATTTAACGAAAACATAGTATTTGAAATAAGTAAAATTTTATTATTGAAAGTTGAAAAGAATCTCGTTAGAAACATTTAGGCGAAAACCTCATCGAAATGCGAGTTATAACGAAGAAGTTATGGCTATTTGAAGTTTCGCGACAAAACCAACACGACGTCATATGACGTAAAAAGTAAGTTTTTGATACACTAATTTTTAGCCCTTATGATCTAAATGAATGTCGTAGTATTCGTTAAAACGATAATTTTCATAAAAAGAACGTCCAAACCTAACTTCGTATGAGGAAGTTATGATTTTTCCAAGATTCGGTATAGCAGTAGACAGCTGAAAACTCGAAATAAAGATCGAGTGATTTTTAGCCGATACAACTCAACCAAGAATCGAAGATCTCATTAATAATAGCACAACGGTAAAAAGACAGACGAAAACGAATGTCAGATGAAGAAGTTATGAATTTTTAACGGACTTTTCCTGTCCCGGCCAGTTAAAAATATAACTTTAAAAATAAATTCAAAATTATCCAACAGAGTCTAAACGAAAGTTGTAGAGTATCATCTGACCTATGCGTGGATATAAAGAATGTCAAAAACGGAGCTCGTATGCAAAAGATATGGATTTTAGAAGTTTGATAAATCAAAGTATGCCCAACATACTCGTGTAAGAGACCCGGAGTCCGTCACCCTCCCTATTCCTTCACAAGAGTGCCACTGATCTCATCCACCTCGTACACCCAGCGTAGTGGACCGCCTCGTTGTACGCCCAACATACAGTAGATTTACGCCCATCGTAATGTGAACTGTCGGACCCTATAAATCGAAACCGAAGGCTTCCGAATTTAGTTTATAATTTCACTCTCTATCACCCTTTTACTCTCTCTCAAACTCTCCTAACACCCTCCAAAGTCCCGGTATCATTCCTGACACCCGAAGCAAGTCCCGACACCCCGAAGACCCGAGAAAATAATATTTTCAAGTTCAAACTCTGCCCGCGCAATGCCCGGTTTTCAACTAAAATCCCCGGTTTCATCACAGAAAGTGATATTTAAAGTCGAAGTGCTGCTCAAATTAATACTTAAATCCCCGGTTATTTCACAGTGAGTTCAACGTATGGATAATTGTATGTTATGTGTTATATGTTCAATGTATTTTCCCATGTTATTATGATAATGAGCTATTCCTTTGACCACGAAGTGTATGACATAAGCATCAGTTGGGTATTGGTATGTAGCCTTTGGCCATGAAGTGTATGACATAAGCATCACTTTGGCATTAGCAGAACACAAAGACAGGCTTGAAAGCCTGTGTATTCTAGCAAAATGATATTCTGAAATTATATTTTCTGCACCACTTGGGCTGAAGTCTTATTGATGTATATCAAGTATTGAAATTTTTATGTCTCATTGATTACAAATATTTGAAATTCATGCTTGATACGGAAAGCTTGTCATATGATACTCATTTGCCTTTGTTGTTCCTTGTCCCTCTTTGCTTCTATCATATTGATATGTATATGGCATAATGTTATATTGTAACTGTTATTGAACTCACTAAGCGTCACCCTCTTATCCGTCTAATTTTTTAAACTATAGCAGGTGATAAGCATCCAGTATAGTTTTGTACTGGTAGAAGATATAGAATAGATAATATTATAACTTCTGTATTTTATTCTTAGGAAAGTATGTAATATATATAAAACTTTGTAAAAATCTTAATAGTCGGTTTGTATCCAATCTATGTAAATAAACTATCAACGTAAAATATTGTTTTATGAATATGCATATAGCATGTTTTGGAGTAACAATATTGTGAAGTATGAAAGTTTGGGTCTTTTAGAAATACGAAAGTTTAGAAATTTCAGATTCTTTCAATCATGGTATCAGAGCAATAGTTTAAGTGAACTAAATATCATGGATTGGTATTTAGACTTAAACCGTTGGAATTTCAGTATATGAACGCATTCCTTAGGAGTATATGGATACCAACCATAGGAAAGATTTAAGTAAAGTATTAGGTAATAATAAATCCTAATATTCTAAATACTATGTTGCTCCAAATTTTTAGAACAATAGCTGAACTGGAAGGTAGCCATACACCAGAAGTGGGTGGAGATCCTAAACCTGGTGAAGTAAATACTCCAGTATCCCCTCGAGAGGAGAGACTCTTGGGTAAATTTACTGGAATTATTTGGCAGACTCTCGAAGAACACAAGAAGGATAATTATAAAGGCAAATAGAAAGCCACTAGAGAATCTTTAAAAGGAGAGGTGAAGCGTCCCTCGTTCAAAGATTTCAAGAGTAGTGGTGCTACAGAGTTTTCAGGTGCCATTAATCCTATTGTTGTTCTTACCTAGATACATAATACGGAAAAAGTATTCCATATCTCTCATGTGATACATGAAGACAAAGTTAATTATGTCTCCGCAATGCTCACCGGAGAAGCCCTGGTCTAGTGGGAAGCAACATTTGAAGCTCTTAAAGAGTATAGTCAGGAAAATTTGTCTTGGGGAATGTTAAAAACTTGCTTACTAGAAAAGTATTGTCCTATATATATATATATATATATATATATATATATATATATATATATATATATATATATATATATATATATATATGCGAAGAAGATTGGAAAAGGGTTTCCTTGAACTTAAACAAGGAGGAATGACCGTGAACGAATATGAAACGCAATTTAATCAAAAAGCACGGTTTGCTACAAAGTATATTCCAACTGAAGATGATAAAATTCAGTTATTCATGGAAGGATTACGATATGAAATCCATGATTTCGTGAGTAATCGGGATGTTCTTTAATTTGCTAAAGTTGTTGAGTATGCCCGAAAATGCGAGCATGACTTCGAGATATGTAGTCCCACTCTTTCTGTCTCAAAGCATCCACGTATCGATCGAACTGTTCCTGTTTCCTCTATTCCACCGGCTCAACCCGTTCGAACTGAACCTAGCAAGTAGGTGCAATATCATAATGCCTCTTGTAGCCGCGGTAAGTCACAATCTTTTTGACTTCAATCGCCATCATGTTGAAATTGTGGAAAGAATCATCCGGGCGAATGCAGACTAGAAAATGATTAGTGGTCTGTTTTGGATGTGGAGAAATAGGCCACAAGCAGCCCTTTTGTCCAATGAAGGATGTTACATGTTTTTCTTGTGGTATTACTAGCCACATAAAGGGCTTATGTCCTACTTGATAAGTTATGGTCATCAGACATCCTATGTGCTCATACAAACCCTAATGCTTGGATCTAGGTTTCTCTATTATACATGCTTTGAATCCAAGACTATAAACCCTAATTCTAGCATATGGAAATCAATATTAACATATAATTAGGTTTAAGATATTACCTTGATTGTTATGTAGCAATAACAATCCTAATTCCTCCTTGAATTGACTTTGGAAGGCTTAGAGTCACAAGTGTCACTCCTCTAATGGTTCACAAACACCATAAGCAAGAGGATGAAGAGGAGAGAGGATGGAGGCTGCCCAAAACGTGTGAAAACCCTAGAAGGTTGCTTGTCCACGTTTTTGAGGCATAAGGGGTCTTTATATAGTGAGGCTATTAGGGTTATCTAACAAGGAAACCCTAATTTGGTTGCTTAAGCCCTAAGAAACCCATGGAGCCCTTTTCTTAAAGCCTTGGACGATTTCATATGGGCTTCCCCCATAGAATTCGTCCACCTTATAATGAAAGGCAATCCATGGCCCTAATTGCAATTATCTTATAATTACAATTCCAGTCCCTTAAGTTTAATTAATCTCTTTTAGTCACAAAATTAATTACCAATTAATTATTGACTAATATTAATTAAACAATATGATTTCTCCTTTAATATATTATTCTCATAATATATTAATAAATCATATTTAATCCTTTCTCTCCATAATTCATCCTATCAAGTTGCTTTGGTGAAGGCGACCCAAAAGGACCATGCACCATCGGGTCAAGCACATACCAAAATAGTTATGGACTTAGACACTAATCCAACACTACTCTTACTAGTCAGGTCACGGGGAGTCAAGCTTTTGTTCAACAACCAGCGAGAAGTCAAGCTCCTGTTCAACAATCAAAGAGTACTCCAACTAAAAATGAGGAGGTGCCAAAAGCTAAGGGTCGTGCAGTCCAGATTCCCACAGAGGAGGTACGTGAGGACCCAAATGTTGTGACAGGTACATTTCTTGTCAACTCTAGGCCTGCTCACATCTTATTTGATTCTGGTGCCTCAGATTCTTTTGTGTCTCATGAATTTGCGCATTCCTTTCAAATTGCTTGCTATGCACTTGCGCAACCATTTCACGTAGATACTTTCAGAAGTATATCATTACTTGCTGATAAAATCTATAGGAATTGTTTCGTAGAAATTGAAGGCTATAATTTTCTTACTAACCTGATTCCTATCTCCTTGCCCAACTTTGATATTATTCTCGTCATGGATTGGTTGTCAAAAAACCATGCAAAACTCTTATGCTATGAAAAGATAGTATGTATTCCTATTGAAGGGGAGAATCTTATTTATGTCTACAGTGAACAAAGAAACTTAAAAATAATCTCATTCCTAAAAGCTCGTAAATTCATATCGAAGGGGTGTTCTATCTAGCTAGCTTACACCGTTGATATCTCAAAAAAGGAGAAGAAAATTGTGAATGACATTCCTGTTGTCAATGAATATCCTGATGTTTTCCCCAAATATTTTCCTGGACTTCCTCAGGATAGGTGCCTGGTGCTGCTCCGATTGTGAAGACTCCTTATCGTCTTGCGCTAGCTGAGATGAAAGAAATGATGATCCAACTGCAGGAATTACTTGACAAAGGCTTTATTCGATCGAGTACCTCTCCTTGGGGTGCTCCAGTGTTGTTTGTCAAGAAGAAGGACGGATCAATGTGAATGTGTATTGATTACCGTGAGCTAAATAAGGTGACTATCAAGAACATGTACCCACTACCTCGCATTGACAACTTATTTGATCAACTTCAAGGTGTTAGCTATTTTTCGAATATTGATTTGAGATCTAGCTATCATCAGTTGAAAACACACGAGCATGATGTTCCGAAGACTGCTTTTCGTACTCGTTATGGACATTTCGAATTCCTTGTCATGTCGTTCGGTCTGACAAATGTTCCTGTTGTATTCATGGATAAGATGAATCGTGTATGCCGTCTAATTCTCGATAAATCTATCATCGTATTCATTAACGATATTCTCATCTATTCCAAGTTTGAATCTGATCATGCCCTTCATGTTCTTCAGGTATTAGAACTTCTTCGAAAGGAGAAACTATATGCTAAATTCTCGAAGTGTGAATTTTGGCTTCGCAAAGTTCAATTTCTCGGCTATGTGATTTCTGGTGACGGTATATCCTTAGATCCAACCAAAATCAAAGCCATTCAGAATTGGGAAACGCCTCATAATGATTCTGAAATTCGCAGCTTCATGGGTCTCGTGGGATATTACCGGAGATTCATTAAAGATTTTTCGCATATAGTCGTACCTCTCACGAGTCTTACACGAAAGGAAGCAAAATTCGAATGGGGTGAAGCCCAAGAAAAAGCTTTCTCAACTTTAAAAGATCTTTTGACTCATGCTCCGATCTTATCACTTCCAGAAGGTGATAATGATTTTTCTGTATATAGCAATGCTTCAAGTTTAGGACTCGGTTGCATGTTGATGCAGCGTGGTAAAGTGATAGCCTATGCCTCAAGACAACTGAAAGAGTATGAAAAGAATTATCCCACCCATGACCTCGAACTCGCTGCAGTGGTATTTTCCCTAAAACTTTGGAGACATTATCTTTTTGGAACCAAATTCCAATTGTTTACCGACCACAAAAGTCTCAAGTATATATTCAGTCAACAGACTTTGAATATGAGACAACAACGAGCCATGGAGCCGATCAAAGACTATTACTGTGAAATTCTGTATCATCTTGGAAAGACTAATGTAGTTGCTGATGCAATTAGCAGAAAGATTTATCATAATAGTGTGTGTTATCTTATTTCCCACACTACTGTAAGATTCACTATTCTTGATGAACTAGAGAAATGGCAAGTAAAGGCTCTAAAGTCAGAAAATGTGAAGAAAGAATGGATGATGCATTATGCTGATATTTTACTTGATGATCCACGTGGACTGAAAGTATTTAAGAATCGACTATGGATTCCAAAGATTGGTGGATTAAGACGAATGATTTTAGATGAAGCCCATAAGTCTAAGCTGTCAATACATCCTGGTACAAGTAAAATGTACTATGATGTACGAGCCGATTATTGGTGGCGTGGATTGAAGAGAGACATTGGAAGGTACATGCATGAATGCTTAGTATGCTTACAAGTCAAAGCGAAACATCAAAAGCCGTATGGTAGTCCAAAAGGTATTAATGTCCCTATGTGGAAATGGGAGGAGTTGTCCATGGATTTTATTACCAATTTGCCAAAGATTGCTAGACAGCATGATAGAATTTGGGTAATTGTCGACCGCCTAACTAAAGCGCCCATTTTCTCGCCATGCGTGAAATAGCCTCTATGGAGAAATATGCACAAGTATACTTAGTTGAAATCATTGTGAGACATGGCGCGCCACTAAATATTATTTCCGATCGTGATACTCGCTTTACTTCTCATTTCTGGGCGAGTATGCAACGTGAATTAGTATCTCGGATCGCTCTCAGCACAGCTTATCATCCCTAGACAGGTGGTCAGATGGAGAGTACATTCCAAACAGTAGAAGATATGCTTCGTGCATGCGTTTTGGAGTTTGGTGTTAACTGGGATAAGTATTTACCTATTGTCAAATTTTCATATAATAACAGTTACCATGCTTCAACCAAAATGTCACCATATGAAGCACTATATGGACGTAGATGTCGTACTCCATTATGTTGGTGTGAAATAGGACAGAAAATCCTTGGAGGCCCTAAAATGATTCAAAACACCACCAACAAGATTCAAATCGTACGAGAAAGAATAAAAGCTGCTCAGGATCGACAGAAGTCCTATGCGGAAAAGAGAAGATGACCCATATAATTCCAGGTGGGTGATTTCATAATGCTGAAGGTATCCCCAGGGAAAGCCATTATGCGATTTGTGAAGAAAGGAAAACTAAGTACTAGATTTGTTGGTCCTTTCAAAATCATCCAGAGAATTGGTAAGCAAGCATACCGCTTAGAATTACCGGAAGATTTGGTAGGTATTCATAATGTGTTTCATGTGAGTTATCTGCGAAAATGTTTAAGCATATATGATGAAGCAGTCCCGTTATCCGAGGTGAAACTGGATAATAAGTTAACATATGTAGAAGAGCCTGAAGAGATCGTAAACGAAAGAACGACTAATCTACGTAATAAAGAAGTGGAGTTGGTGCTTGTCAAGTGGAAACATCATCGAGGCCCAAATTATACTTGGGAAAATAAGAATGAGATAAGAGCAAAATATCCCCATTTTTTAAATCGTTGTAATTTCAGGGACGAAATCCTCAAAAAGAGGAGGTATTTTTAACATACATGTTTAGTTATCGTGTTATGTAAAATTTAAAAGTGAATAATATTATGAAATATTATGTGATTTTGAGTGTTGAGTTCTAACAGATAGCTTTTAATAGAATTGAAGTAAAACTATGTTTAGAATCACTCGGAAAATATTGGAAGTCTTATGAGATTCCAATCTAATGTCAAATATTGAAATTTAACGAAAATATAAAATTTGAAATAAGTAAAATTTTATTTAATGAAAGTTGTAAAGAATCTTGTTAGAAACATTTAAGCGAAAACCTCATCGAAATCCGAGTTATAACGAAGAAGTTATGACTATTTGAAGTTTTGCGACAGAACCGGCACAACATCGTATGACGTAAAAAGTGAGTTTTCGATAAACTACTTTTTAGCCCTTATGATCTACATGAAATTCGTAGTATTCGTTAAACCGAGAATTTTCATAAAATGAACATCCAAATCTGACTTCGTATGAGCAAGTTATGATTTTTCAAAGATTCGGTATAGCAGTAGATAGCTGAAAACTCGAAATAAAGATCGATTGATTTTTAGCCGATACGATCTCGTTAATAGTAGCACAAAAAGACAGATGAAAACGGATGTCTGATGAAGAAGTTATGAATTTTTAACGGACTTTTCCTGTCCCGGCCCGTTAAAAATATAACTTTAAAAATAAATTCAAAATTATCCGACGGAGTCTAAACGAAAGTTGTAGAGTATCATCTCACCTACACATGGATATAAAGATCGTCAAAAATGGAGCTCTTATGCATAAATATGGATTTTAGAAGTTTGATAAATCAAAGTACACCCAACGCATGAGTACGCCGAGCGTATTCGTTTAAGAGAATCGGAGTTCGTCACCCTCCCTATTCTTTCGCAAGAGTACCACGTGTCGTAGGCTTGATGCATCTGATCTGATCCACCTCGTACGCCCAGCGTAGTAGACCGCCTCATTGTACGCCCAACGTACAGGAGATTTACGCCCAACGTAATGTGAACTGTTGAACCCTATAAATAGTAACCAAGGGCTTCCTAATTTAGTTTACAATTTAACTCTCTCTCACCCTTTTACTCTCTCTCTCTCTCTCTCTCAAACTCTCCAAACACCCACCGAAGTCCCGGTATCATCCCCGACACCCGAAGCAAGTCCCGACGCCCGAAGACCCGAGAAAATAATATTTTCAAGCTGAAACTTTGCCCGTGCAAGGCCCGGTTTTCAACTAAAATCCTCGGTTTCGTCATAGAGAGTCATATTTAAAGTCGAAATGTTGCCCAAATTACTACTTTAATCCCTGGTTATTTCATGGTGAGTTCAAATAGGGACAATTGTATGTTATGTGTTATATGCTCAATGTGCTTTCCCATGTTATTATGATAATGAGCTATTCCTTTGACCACGAAGTGTGTGACATAAGCATTACTTGGGTACTGGTATGTAGCCTTTGGCCATGAAATGTATGACATAAGCATCACTTTGGCATTAGCAGAATACAAAGGCAAGGCTGAAAGCCTGTGTATTCTAGCAAAATGATATTCTGAAATTATATTTTCTATGCCACTTGGGCTGAAGTCTTATTGATGTATATCAAGTATTGAAATTGTTATGTCTCATTGATTACAAATCTTTGAATCTGATTATTGGAAGATATGGAAAGCCTATCATATGATACTCATTTTCCTTTATTGTTCCTTTTCCCTCGTTGCTTCTATCATATTGATATGTATATGGCATAATGTTATATTGTAACTGTTATTGAACTCACTAAGCGTCACCACCTTATCCCTCTCAATGTTTAAACTATTGCAGGTGATAAGCATCCAGTATAGTTTTATATTGGTAGAAAATGTAGAATAGATAATATTATAACTTTTGTATTGTATTCCTGGTAAACTATGTAATATATATATATATATATATATATATATATATATATATATATATATATATATATATATATATATATATATATATATATATATATACTTTGTAAAAATCTTAATAGTCGGTTTGTATCCAGTCTATGTAAATAAACTATCAATGTAAAATATTGTTTTATGAATATGCATGTATAATGTTTTGAAGTAACAATATTGTGAAGTATGAAAGTTTGGGTCTTTCAGGAATATGAAAGTTTAGAAAGTTCAGGTTCTTTCAAGAAAAGACCGATTTCGTTTATGCTTTTTAATAAAAATCAAAGTAACTTCTTAAGAACAGTGTTGCGGAATTTGTTCCCAATACAAAATATGAAAAAAATTTATCAAAGCATTTCTTAAATAAACGTATTTTCATTACATTACAAATACTCGGGATGTCAATCATCGATACAGATCATAAGCATAAACCAAAAATTTCATAGGCCACAAAACACAATATGGCCCCAAAACACAATATGGCCTCAAAACAACATAGGCCTTACAACGTTCCATTTATTTTCTACTGGCTTAAAATTCATAATCTCTCGTCAAGTAATCCAACTATGCTTTTTCCGCTACCTGTAATACTTGAAATTGAGTGGGTCAGGCTGGGGAGCATGGCTAGCATATAGGGTTTTCAACCCATAATAAACGAGTTTATTATTTCAACAATCATTAAACCCGATTACCCGTTCTCGTTATCCTCACCTTACATACCTAAAGCATCTCTCATAAGGGACCTATCGTAATGAATTTCATCGGGATGGATACTACTGCTAAGGGGATTCGTCAGCCATATGTGTCCGTAAGGCAACCATGGGGGGATGGAGTACACCGGGGAACACATCGTTCACTAACACCTACAGGTTGTGAGCCTTCTAGCGTTCCACTGGACTTTCTAGAAAAGTCCATGGTCATCATCCATACTCCGCTAGATGACTGGATCAACGTCAACATCGAGGCCTCTCATCATTTAATTTCATCACACACCAACTATTTCATCTACCCATGTTTTACCCAACACATTTGTAGATATAAAACACATATACAACTCAGATATGAAAACGAAGTTTTTTTTTATCTTTCGTACAACATAGATCTCAAGTATAAATCATCCATATATCAGGTTCAGACCTGAAAAGTTCAAATCTATAGTGAGAAAGTCTATATTGGAAGGAAAAAGTTCAGATCTGAAAGAAAAGGTTTAGGTCTGACAAAAAAAAAATACATATACCATTCAGATCTGAAGAAAACTATTAGATCTAACAAGAAAAAGTTTATATCCGAAGGAAAAATCTAGATCTGAAGGAGAAAGTTCAGATCTGGAAGAAAATGTTTAGATCTGAAGGAAGAAGTTCAGATCTGAAAAGAAAGAGGTTCAGATCTTCCATCCAACAAACATCTCAGGTAAACAGACAACATATATTTATAAACATAGTATGTAATTTATATAAAATACTTTATATCTATGTGTAAGATGAAAGCTACTATACACTCACCAGATAAGGAGTGATTTGGACAACACTTCGCTTCTTAAAATAATCTTCTTTGACGAAACCGGGAAGTTTACTTGAAAACCGAGCTCCGCGCGGGCAAAGTTTCAAACCGAAAAACTCATTTCCTCGAAGACTCTGGGCTCTCTGAGGCTTTCTTCAAGTGCTAGGGAAGTTTCCTAGGCTTTTTTTTAGGAGGTGGGGGGGGGGGGGGGTTGGGGGCTTAGAGAGAGAAAGAGAAGTTGGAAGGTCTGAGAAAAGTGTTGCACCCGGCACCTTTATTTATAGGCTGGCTGGCAGCCCAACTCGTCGAGTCCATGGCCAGGTGTCACCATTCTAGTGGCAGAACGTGTGTGGCCTACGTTGTGTCACGTCACCCCTTTTGCAACAGCACCCTGACGACTTCTAAAACTCATAAGTTTTGCATATGAGCTCCGTTTTCGACTTTCTTTATATCAACGCGTAGTTAAAAACAAGATCTACAACTTTCCTTTTGACTCTGTCGGCTAATTCTCGACTATTCTTTAATTTAATAGTAGGAGGAGATTATATACTGTTAAATGACCGCGTAATTTTCATAACTTCTACATATGGGCTCCGTTTTCGTTTGTCTTTTTATCTTTGAGCTCCTATTAATGAGATATTCAATTCTCATTTAGGTTGCGTTGGCCAAAAGTCACTCGATCTAAAATTCGAACTTCGGGTTGTGCACTGCGGATCCGAAACTTTGAAAAATCGTAACTTCCTCATACGAAGTCAGATTTGGGCGTTCATTTTATGCACGCTCTCAGTTTAATGAACACTACGACTTTCATTCAGATCGCTAGGGCTAAAAAGCCATCTATCGTAAATTCACTATTTACATCACGCATTGTCGTGCCGGTTCTGTCGCGAAACTTCGACAGACCATAACTTCTTCGTTATAACTCGGATTTCGGCGTTCTTTATATATCTGGAATCCTTGTCACGACCACTACAACTTTATTCATAGATATCAGGTTTATCTAACATTTTATTTTTGACACATATTTTTATCCTTTATTTATTATATTATTATAAACAAGTAATAAGCACACAAAAGCACATAATTCACATAATATTCAAGTAATTCATCTTTATTACTTTAAAACGAGTTACAATGGTTGACCTAGACTATTACATCATCATTAATGCTTAGCCCAGGAACACGGGCGTTACATTATGATAGCCTAGACCCTTATTTTTTATTAGAGGAAATTACATGAATGGTCCCTATGGTTTAGGGTAATTTACACGTTTGATCCCTAACTTATTTTTTCAACTCGGAAGGTCCCTATTGTTTGTTTTTGTTACGCGATTGGTCCTTGTGTTACCTGAAAAACTACTTTTCCTTGATTTTTTAATTTATTTAAATAAACGCTCCCACAACCTCACCTCTTCACCTTACCTCACCTATCTTGCCATTTTTTTCTCTATTTAAATAATAGTTTTTTTAGGTAAGACAGGGACCAAGCATGTAACAAAAACTAACAGTAGGGACCAAGCGCGTAACAAAAACAAAAAGTAGGGACCTTCATAGTTAAAAAAATAAGTTAGGGACCAAACGTGCAAATTACCCTAAACCATAGGGACCATTCATGTAATTTACTCTTATGATTATCTTTAACTTTTAGTTGTTTTTCTATCATAGAAGAACCTATCTCACTTGACACATCATAATTTTGAAATTAAAATCAACATTTTCAAATCGAATTTTGGGTAAATTACACCAATCGTCCCTCGTGTAGGTGCTAGAAAGCACGTTTAGTCTCTATTTTCAAAAATTAACTCGGACCGTCCCTCGTTTGATTAAAAGTTGCACGCTTCATCCCTCGTAAGTTTAAATTTGCAAGATTCATTCCTTACGAGTTATAAAATGACTATTATGCCCTTTTGTATTTATTTTCCAATTAATTTAAATGTTATAATATATATTACTAATTTAAAAATTAAAGAAAAACCCAAACATCCCTACCACCCTACCCCTACCCCCCCCCCCCACCTTCCTTTTGCTCATCTCTCTTCCTCCATCTTCTGTTAATTCTTGCAAAACCACAGATCCACCAGTTCCGGCCAACCACCACCGAAGCACACCCATTTAAAGTCAAAATTCGGCCACTTTTTTTTGTAGCCTCCCGTATTCATAGAACCATCACCATTTTTTTCCTAAACACCGCCTTTAACATGAACCACTTCACCGGTAACACCGGTTGCCCATCAGGAACCCAATCTCTACACCACCTGTTTCTAGCCTCCACATCACCGAAAATAGCAACCGTTGCTGCAACCACCCTCGAAAATTGTCGCCTTCAAATGCCACCTCTTAACAATCAAACATGCTGTTGAATACTGAAAACCATTTCCGAATCTCACCTTCACCAAAACCGCCTAGAACTGCCACGAAATCAGGGCCTGAAAATTATATCAAACACCGCATGGAATGTGATCCCCTCTCCATCTTCGTCGTCAATTGAGAAGATTTGGGTTCGATATGAGCTTGCTTCTCCGATCTGAATCTCCCTCTTCTTCGATTTACAAGTTTAGGGTTCATTTTTTGAGATTTGAATGATGACTAGTGCTGGTTACAGGAGGTGCTAGCGGTGATAGATGGAGGTGTCGGAGATTAGAAAGAGGATAGTGAAGAGAGAGAACGTGTGTGTGTGGCGGAGATGAACGATTGAATTCAAAGAAGAAGATGAAGAAAGGAAATTGGGGAAAGAGAAGGGGGTGGCTTGGTGGAGTCGCCCGGAGAAGTCGTCGGAGTAATGAAGTCGGCAGAAGGTGTCGTCGGAGTCGCAACTGTGGGTGGTGATCGTGGATAAGAGGTGTTTCAAAGAAGAAAGGGGTTTGGGACACGAGTTATGAATGTCTGCTTAGGGCCCCGATTTCTTTTTAAAAGTTTTTTTAATAAATAAATAATTAATAATTACAAAAAAATAAAAAAATAGATAAAAAAAAATAAATAAATAAATAAGGGAAAAATGGTATTTATATGCCAAGAGGGATGAAGTGTGCAACTTTTAACCAAACGAGGGACGTTCAGAATTAATTTTTGAAAATAGGGACTAAACATGCTTTCTGGCACCTGCACGAGGGACGATTGGTGTAATTTACCCTCGAATTTTTAATGTGTCAAGCTCATCAATCACAGTGGCAAGTTGTTTATTATAATTCTCACATTTGTTGCTATATTCCTCTTGAAGTTTTCGAAAATCCTTAGTTTTGGCCTCAAATTGTTCTTTTAATGGTCTTTGGCTTTTCCTAAGGGTATATTCGTCATATTTTAGGTCCTCGTTTTCCCTTTTTAGCAAATCAGTTTGTTCACGAAGAAATTTAATCGTAGCTTCACAAGATAGAGTACATGAAACTTCATTTACCGGGATGTTTGAGGAACTCATTTTTAATCAAAAATGCCCTTTAACTATAAACCGAGAAAGTCAATCTTAAAAGTCAAGCTTAAAAAGTCAAACTTAAAAGTCAAACTTGAAAAGTTAGACATGAAAAGTCAAACTTAAAAGTCAAACAGAAAAGCTAAATTTGAAAACTTAAAAGTTAAGCGAGAGAGTCAAAGTTTAAAGTCAAAGGTCAAACGTGAATGTCAAAGTCAAAATTTTAAAGTCAAAAGTCAAAAATTAAAAACCAAAATTTTGAGTTGAAAATGAAATTTTAAAATAAAAAAAAATTGAATTTTGGGCTGAAAGTGTTAAAAATGCGAAACTAGGATCGAAAGTTTAATATTTGAGTTAAATCGCGAAGGTATAGAACAAGTTGCTTGCTAGAGGAGTTGGTAAGGTGGTGGGCAGATGAAGTGAGTGTCGCGAGTTCGAATCCTAGCAAGCCCCAGATCTTTTGATTTATTTGCTGCAGGTCCGCGTATGCGAAGGTGGGATCCGAATATGAGTTGGGCTGCACACTTGCGAGGTGCGAGGCCGAGAATAAGGCTGCTGAGCCGTAAATGGGAGGACCGAAAACGTGCAAGGCAGGCCGTAAAAGGTTCTTCGGTTCGGCCATGAACCCTTCTTCGGATTGCGAAAAAACACCGTTTTTCACCACTTTTTGCTCCAAAACTCGATCAAAAACTCGTTTTTATGAAAAAACACAAAGAACAAACCCCCACTATTTTGTCAAAATCTATCTAAAAATGCAAAATCCTTCAAGAAATAGTGCAAAAACGCTCCAGATCTAACCAAAATGATTGATACAATGCAAGCTCTGATACCAATTGTAAAGTCCCGAATTTGCTTGATGTGTCAATTAGATCCAATTGATTGTGTGGAATCCCAATCAATTGGATGATGCAAGATCAAAATAGAGGAGAAAGAGAAAAAGAATAAGATGAATCTATGATGTATTCAAGATTGGAATGATGAACAATACACAAGATTTACACACACTAGTTCTCTCCTCTACTTTCTCTCTCTAGAACACCTTAGAGTACACACACTTAAGCTCCTTTCTAGCCGTGCACCTCTTATGTCCTCACTTCCTCTAATGCTAATCCCAAAATACAAGGCCTTGACCAAAAACTCATTAAATGACCGAAACACGTTAACGGCCATAAACAGGTTCACGGTTGTGAACACCCATACAACCGTAAACACCAGGCTGTTTATGGTCCTAGACTGAAAAATATAATTGCCTAGAAAAGTAAAGTATAAACCATATTTTTGACCCAACAATCTCCCCCTTGGTTTATAGATTTCTTTTCTTTGACCCAACAAGCTCCCCCTAAGAACTTAGTTGGCTTTTCTTGTCAATCTTCATTTGGAGCTTGGCTTCAGTTTTAATCTTCAATTTCTTCACAACTTCAATATGAACAACTGAATCTTCTAGCTGAATGACTTCATATTAAATGGATGAGCTTTTCTTCAAAATTTGACTCTAAACGCACATTGGGTGAGGAGGCATCTTGTAGAGATTCTTTAAAATTAGCGCTTTCAGCTTGAGAATATTCAGAGAGAATATCAGAGAGAATGAATCTTATGGATCACTTCAGTAGGTTCATAGATAGCAGCAAATTGATTGAGGAGGCTTCAATGCAATCTGTCACATAATATTCAAGAACAACTTCACCTTGCTTCTGGGGTTGAAAGATTGAATGTTGAAAGAATCATCTTCATTTCTTGTTCCTTCAAATGAGAATTCTTCGATGATCATGTAACGCCCGTAGATCAGGGCTAGTCAATTTAGAGACAATAAGCGTCAAAAATGAATTTTTGATAGAAGATTATTTAGGATGAATAATCCTAACTAAGTTGTAGGATATGTTACAAGGTTTCCGTGCATATAAAGAACGCCAAAATCCGAGTTATAACGAAGAAGTTATGACTTGTTGAAGTTTCGCGACAGAACCGGCACAACGCTGAATGACGTAAAAAGTGAATTCACGTTAGAGTGATATTTAGCCTTAGCGATCTAAACGAGAATCGAAGATCTCGTTGTTAGTAGCGAAACGACGAAAAGTTAGGCAAGAACGGACGTCGGACGAAGAAGTTATGAATTTATAACGAAATTTTCTGTCCCGACCTATAAAAAATAAATAATAAAAATAAGTCAAAATTAGCCGACGGAGTCTAAACGAAAGTCGTAGAGCGTAGTCTCACCTACGCGTGTATATAAAGAACGTCGAAAACGGAGTTCCTATGAAGAAGATATGAATTTTCGAAGTTTATTAATGAATTAATAATTAAATTTAATTATTAAATCTCGGCCTTATCTGAAGACGAGACATCGGACTCATCCGAAGTACGCCCCGCGTACAGCGAAGCATGACGACCTTCGCACTCGTGTTCTTCGGATGACGCATGCAGTGACGAATTCGGACGCGTACGCCCCGCGTACGCCTGTACGCCCTGCGTACTCCGAGGCTCCAGCCTCCTATAAATAGGATGCGAGGGCAGCCGGCTCTTTTGCCAATTTTCTCTCTTCTCTCTCCCGTTTTGCATCGTTTTGCGTGCCATAAATACCCCGAAGCCCCCGTATTATTCTCGAGCCTCGAGGCAAGTCCCGAGATCCCGAAGATCCCGAGAAGTGTGGTTCCCGAGTCGAAGCTCTGCCCGCGAGAAGTTCGATTTTTGTGGAGATCTTCCAGATCTGCTGAGGATTACTACTTCTGCAAGTCGTAGTGTTGTCCGATCATCTTCTGATCAAGTGAGTTTATACTACCTTTCATAAACACGATAATAATACAAGTATGGTTTGAGTGTATTAAGTATATTGTTGTTTATATGTGTGAGTGTGTAGTTACTTTCTTCTAACACATAAATATGAAGTATTTGCTATGAAATACGTGCTATGTGTTTATATGTTATTTGTCTATTTGAGATGGGCATGGAAATTGGAGTTTTATACAGGTGTTAAATGATTTAAACTGTGTAAGTATTTATATCTACAAAATTGTTGGGTAGGACATAGGTAGATGGAATAGTTGGTGACTATGGAGTTAGCACCTATTGTATAAACCTTGGCGATGATGTGACTTCGTGCCTATTTGATGAACCTTGGCGACTATGGAGTTAGCGCTTGTTGAGTAAACCTTGGCGACTATGGAGTTAGCGCTTGTTGAGGAAACCTTGGCGACTATAGAGTTAGCGCTTGTTGAGTAGACCTTGGCGACTATGGAGTTAGCGCTTGTTAAGTGAACTTTGGTGACTATGGAGTTAGCGCCAGATAATTATGGATTTAGTACTTGATAAATAAGCTTTGGCAGTAATGGAATTCGTGCCAAATTCCTTATGAATAAATGAATGAAGGATAGTTGGTTCTTAGGGTAAAACCTTAAGAAGATAATGGGGATGGGTAATTGGGTTGATTGTTTGATGATTACATATAATAATTATATTATTGTGGGTTGAAAACCCTATATGCTCACCAGGCTCCCAAGCCTGACCCACTCAGTTTTCTTTTCATTACAGGTAATGGCACAAGGGTATAAGTTGGAGGACTTGACGAGAGATTTTGGATTATAGATCAGTAGTTGAATAACTATTGTAAGGTCTATTTTATATTGTTTATGCTTCTGGTCTGTAACGAACATGACATCCCGAGTTTTTATTATTTAATGAAAATACATTCTTTTCGAGAAATGTTTTGATAAATGGTTATCATATTTTATTTTGGGAACAAATTCCGCAACCGTTTTCTTTAAACGATCACTCTGATTTATAAAACAAAGCATAAACAAATCGGTCTTTTTTGGCCGTGAAATTGGGGATGTCACAGTTGGTATCAGAGCATTAGTTTAAGCGAACTAGGAATATGGATTTATTTCTAGACTTAAAGTTAGAATGCTAAGCAATGATTGTGAGTTGAGTGTGTCCATTATATTTTAGGTAGTACACCTAAATTGACACAGGCACTATTTTATTTTAGGAAAATTGCCTAAAATGCTATTATGTGCTAATTGTTATATGTTTGCCATATATGATGTTAATTGTTCGGATCTATGGTCTGTTGCCGACCGGATCTGGAAACCTTATGTGTTTAGGATTCTAAGCGTGCGTCTACGATATTAGAACTAACATGTAAACGTTTCGGAGTGATAAGGATGATTTGAATATCTATCGTGACTAAGGATCTAATTTCACCTTATTCGGTGTATAGATCAAAAATGGTGAGAACGAGGAGTGGAGTTGGAAATGCTGATGAAAACAGGAATCAAATACCAGTAATTGAACAAATACCTGTTGTAGCAGCAGCGCCTGAACCAATGACAATGGCCGGAGTTCAAGTGATGATCCAGGCAATGTTGAATAATCAGATGGAAGAAACCAGACGTCTGATCAGGCAGAATCGCGAGGAATTGTCAATTCAAGTTGAAGAGCCCGAAGTAAATGGAGGGCAGTCTGAAGGAGGAAACTACAGTGGGACCGTTGGTCAAGCCAACCCACCAATAGTTCGCCAAAACAACCAAGATAGGGGAAATGATGGACGTGGATGCAAGTACAAGGATTTCATGGCATCCAAACCACCATGTCTTTCTGGGAGCCCGACACCGGTGCAAGTCATGGACTAGATCTCCGAAATGGAGACAATGTTTGAAAGTTGCGAGTGTAGCAACAGACAGAAGACCGCTCTTGCAATCCCTCTGTTAAAATCTGGAGTATTGAGCTGGTGGAAGTTACTGGCTGGTTCGATGCCCAAGGGGGAAGCTAGCAAGATGTCTTGGGAAGAATTCGTGGTGCAACTGAAATTGCAATACTGCTCTGAGCAAGATCTTCTGGAAATCAACAATGAGTTCCAGAATCTGAAGAAAGGAAAATTGAGCGTTACTGAATACGCTACGAGCTTTACGAAGAAGATGAAGCTTATTCCATACCTAATTCTGACTGAACTTTCCAAGGTCAACAAGTTTGCCAATGGATTACCAGCGGACTTTGGTCCGATAGTCAAGCAAGCAACCACTCTGAAAGCTGCCATCTGGGCAGCCAAAAATTTTGAGACCCAAATAAAAGAAAAGGGTCTGGAAAGGGCTGAAGTTGGAGAGAAAAGGAAGCGTGAAGGATCTCCAATAATCGACAAAGAAAGTAAATTCTCGAAATCTGGGGGAAGAGATGAAGCTAAGTGGTGTGAGAAGTGTAAGAAGAAACACTTCGGGAAATGTAGCGAGGAGATGACTTGCTACAAATGTGGGAAGACAGGGCACCATGCCAACAAGTGCGCACCTATCAAGAAGATGTGCTATAGGTGTAATGAAGAAGGGCATATTTCTGAAGACTACCCAAAGAAAAACACACCTCCACAGCCAAGGGCATTCAACATGTTCCTCAACGAAGCAGAAAAGGATGGGTGGATTAAAAGATGAAGACTTCATATTAATATATAAAGTCTGTATCAGGAAGCATAGCCTGCTAGAGGCATAGTATAGGGTGAACTTGAACTTTTGTGTAATAGTTTCAAGAATTAATATAAACCCTGGTTTTGTTATCTGATGTGTTGAATGATTATATGATTTATGTATGGTGACTTGGTTAACTGCGAGCCAATACTTGGGACGAGTATGAGTAGGTGTGAATGGTAGTAGAGATCTATACTACCGGAAGCACAGGACTCATGCTTGGATCATGGGAAGTCACAAGGTTATCAAGAAGCTAGTAATTGGTTTCGTTTTATTCAAGTTTGTCATTTCCCTTGTTTCGGTAATGGCTAGTAGGATGATGGTTATTCCGACCCTAGTGGTCATATTAATTGAGTCCGACCGCGATGAGAGGTCATCGGGGCACGACCCATCGGTTAGTTACAATAAATAAATGAATGTATTTATCCTTAGAAGAAGAAGGAGTCCACAACAAGGATTTATTTTGTAACTTAAAGATGTCGATCTAAAGTCCAACGTAGTACGAAGAGCAGATGCAGGGTTGAGCATCAAGGTTATTACTTAGAATGGAGAGATAACTTATGGAGTCAATATACGAATCCTATTTCGTTGATGATTCCGGGACGTAATCATCCTAAGGGAGTGATAATTGTAACGCCCGTAGATCAGGGCTAGTCAATTTAGAGACAATAAGCGTCAAAAATGACTTTTTGATAGAAGATTATTTAGGATAAAGAATCCTAACTAAGTTGTAGGATATGTTACAAGGTTTTCGTGCATATAAAGAACGCCAAAATCCGAGTTATAACGAAGAAGTTATGACTTGTTGAAGTTTCGCGACAGAACCGGCACAACGCTGAATGACGTAAAAAGTGAATTCACGTTAGAGTGATATTTAGCCTTAGCGATCTAAACGAGAATCGAAGATCTCGTTGTTAGTAGCGAAACGACGAAAAGTTAGGCAAGAACGGACGTCGGAGGAAGAAGTTATGAATTTATAACGAAATTTTTTGTCCCGGCCTATTAAAAATAAATAATAAAAATAAAAATCAAAATTAGCCGACGGAGTCTAAACGAAAGTCGTAGAGCGTAGTCTCACCTACGCGTGGATATAAAGAACGTCGAAAACGGAGTTCGTATGAAGAAGATATGAATTTTCGAAGTTTATTAATGAATTAATAATTAAATTTAATTATTAAATCCCGGCCTTATCCGAAGACGAGTCATCGGACTCATCCGAAGTACGCGCCGCGTACAGCGAAGCATGACGACCTTCGCACTCGAGTTCTTCGGATGACGCATGCAGTGACGAATTCGGACGCGTACGCCCCACGTACGCCTGTACGCCCTGCGTACTCCGAGGCTCCAGCCTCCTATAAATAGGATGCGAGGGCAGCCGGCTCTTTTGCCAATTTTCTCTCTTCTCTCTCCCGTTTTGCATCGTTTTGCGTGTCAGAAATACCCCGAAGCCCCCGTATTATTCTCGAGCCCCGAGGCAAGTCCCGAGATCCCGAAGATCCCGAGAAGTGCGGTTCCCGAGTCGAAGCTCTGCCCGCGAGAAGTTCGATTTTTGTGGAGATCTTCCAGATCTGCTGAGGATTACTACTTCTGCAAGTCGTAGTGCTTTCCGATCATCTTCTGATCAAGTGAGTGTATACTACCTTTCATGAACACATTAATAATACAAGTATGGTTTGAGTGTATTAAGTATATTGTTGTTTATATGTGTGAGTGTGTAGTTACTTTCTTCTAACACATAAATATGAAGTATTTGCTATGAAATACGTGCTATGTATTTATATGTTATTTGTCTATTTGAGATGGGCATTGAAATTGGAGTTTTATACAAATGTTAAATGATTTAAACTGTGTAAGTATTTATATCTACAAAATTGTTGGGTAGGACATAGGTAGATGGAATAGTTGGTGGCTATGGAGTTAGCACCTATTGTATAAACCTTGGCGACGATGTGACTTCGTGCCTATTTGATGAACCTTGGCTATTATGGAGTTAGCGCTTGTTGAGTAAACCTTGGCGACTATGGAGTTAGCGCTTGTTGAGTAAACCTTGGCGACTATGGAGTTAGCGCTTGTTGAGTAGACCTTGGCGACTATGGAGTTAGCGCTTGTTAAGTGAACTTTGGTGACTATGGAGTTAGCGCCAGATAACTATGAATTTATTACTTGATAAATAAGCTTTGACAGCAATGGAATTCGTGCCAAATTCCTTATGAATAAATGAATGAAGGATAGTTGGTTCTTAGGGTAAAACCTTAAGAAGATAATGGGGATGGGTAATTGGGTTGATTGTTTGCTGATTACATATAATAATTATATTATTGTGGGTTGAAAACCCTATATGCTCACCAGGCTCCCAAGCCTGACCCACTCAATTTTCTTTTCATTACAGGTAATGGAACAAGGGTATAAGTTGGAGGACTTGACGAGAGATTTTGGATTATAGATCAGTATTTGAATAACTATTGTAAGGTCTATTTTATATTGTTTATGCTTTTCGTCTGTAACGAATATGACATCCCGAGTTTTTATTATTTAATGAAAATACATTCTTTTCGAGAAATGTTTTGATAAATGGTTATCATATTTTATTTTGGGAACAAATTCCGCAACCGTTTTCTTTAAACGATCACTCTGATTTATAAAACAAAGCATAAACAAATTGGTCTTTTCTGGCCGTGAAATTGGGGATGTCACAGATCACGGATGAAGTTTTGGCTCAGAAAATCTCGATACAGTCTCCATAAGTCTCATCTACATCTGAATTCACTTTTCAAGAAAAAGAAAATTTGATATAAAAACAAAAACTAAAAACAAATTCAGCACACAATATTTTTGTATTTTTCATATTTTCTGAAAAAATAAAATAGAAATGAAAATACTTTTGGATTTTTTTGATTTTTCTGAAAGATAAATAAAAAACAGAAACAACACTATTTTTGGATTTGTTTTTAAATTTTTAATTCTGCCCCTAAATTTATGCATAGAGGAAAACTATGAAAAAATTTAATAAAAAACAAAAATATTTGGGATCGAAGTTATCAACCAATTTAATATCGTTTATCAGCACACGCCTGCATGTCTAGATCTTGTCAATCACCGGTATTGTGGTCCACTTAAGCACGAAGGGTATGGACAGATCTGACAGATTATAAATGACAGGTCATTGTGATATATATTCCTAAATGGGCCATTTGGCTGACGATGACCAAGGATATTGTTGTCCACTTAAATTAAGCAGCGAGATCTACAGACAACCTACTAAATGGTTCAATTTTAGATACACTAGAACGTGTTTCCCACTTCTCGGCATACCCTGGCAATCAAGAACTTCCAAAGAAATCCTTTCTTTAGGTGAGTATTCAGTCATTAAGAGAGAAGACAGGTATAGAAATGCATATGTTGTATCCCAGGTCGGATGTCTTCCAATCACGAAAAGGGAACAACATATGACTAACATAGATAGAGGGTTAGAGAGGTAGTTAGGTGCATATGTTGTGTCCCAGGTCAGATCTTCCGATCATGCAAAGGGGAAAGCATATGACTAACAGACAGAAAGAATTTCATATAAAAGGATACAGATAGAGATAGAGTTGCATATGTTGCATTCCAGGTCGGATATGTTCCAATCACGCAAAGGAAGCAACATATAGCTGAAAGATAGAAAGCAAGAAAATAATTTCCTGCAGACCTACATTATCAGAACCCCCCTAGTCATCCTATCAATACTGGAATTAAGGACATGAGACCATATATCGAGGAAATGTTGAGCCATAGTTCTAGATAATTAACTTTTAGTGTATCTCGCAGGTTCCCATGTTTATCTCACTGCTCAATCTACCCGAGCGTCGTATGTTCAGTCCAAATAAAACTATCTAAGTCCATATTGTCTAGTCTTTTCACAGTCCACCTATGCCTAGTCTAGTCTATTTGAATCCTTCATGCCTACCAGCACATTGAACATAGAGTCTAGACAATTCGGCTTTAGTGCATTACACGCATCATAAATTTCCCTTTAGCACTAGAGTTTATATCACTTCCCAATAATACCTACTAACGAAAGACTATAAGAAAATAAAAGATTATCTTCAAAACGAATCATTGTAAGAAAAACTCAGGAGTATCGAGAAGAAATTAAAACTGTAAGTCACCGATTGAATTTGCATTCAGAAGGTCTGAGAACAGCACACATGTTTCTATCTTAGAACAGATCTGAAAATTCTTCACATCATTAAGCACAAACCCCATGTGTGATCCATTCCTTTCTTCCCTTCCCGCAAAGGACACATACTCTCAAACAAACTTTTGAATGTTGTACAGTTAAGAGATGCCTCATATCAAGTGCCTGGAATAGCTACTATCAACAAACCGAAGTCTGATGATATGCCTCCATAGCTGCTCCGACACTGAGCGGGATCAGTTGGTCTTCGTAACCCAGTCCATTTTGAAACTGGGTCGACCTTTTTCATCCTTTGAAGGTACTCTCTCGCATGACATATCCTGCTTATCACAAACAGAAGATGTAGAAATATTAGAATCATTAGAAGATTTGGGAGATTGAACCTTTGGTACCCATCTATAGTTTGGTTTAACCCATTTCTTGTTCGATCGAATGGGTGGCTCAGTACTTGCTTTGGAACTCGAAGTCGATCGTCGAGATGACTTTGATCTAACTGATTTTAGTTTCACCGGAGCATCTCTTGGATTGGACTTCTTGGCCGACATTCCCTTCTTGACTTTGGGATTTTGATTCTTGGCCTTCTGCGCGTTCCAGTCACCATTTCGCGATTGTGACCTGGAAGGGTTTCTTTTGGAGGATCTCCCTCTTTGCGCATTATGCCAGCCTTGTGTATAGTAGGGAATGTATGCACGATTTAGACAATTTCTGGCAATGCGTCCAGGTGTTCCACAGTGAAAACATGTCATTTTCTTCATGTAGGAATTGTTTCTTCCTGCCCATGGTAGCGTGCCCATACCTTGTCTCTAATTGTTCATACAAGCACACTTGCAGCAAGTAGTCTTCTTCGCTTGTTTTGGTGGCCAGTATTTGTCAACAACATGTTTGTTAGAAGCAATTGTGTTAGAAGCAACAAATTCAGAGTTCAAGGAGTCATTGGTTTGTTCAATAGTGTTCTCCTTGTTCTCATCTTCCACTACTTTACCTGCACATGAAGTAGAAGCAGTAGTATCTTTCATCTCAACACCCTCAGTTGGCCTTGATTGTTCAGTCTTAACTGAAGTTGGTGCAGGGGATTGGCCATCCTGAGCAGGTATCTCTACCTCATTGGTTTCAAAGGGTGGGTTAGTGTTGTCATTAAAGGGAGGTGATACACAGTGATACCCGCGACCCTTATTTTGATTATCCTTAAAAATTAATTGTTTTTTAATCATTGATGCAACTACCTCACTTGACACATCATATTTCTTAAAATGGAAATCAGCATTTTCAAAACGATTTTTCAATGTGTCGAGTTTTTCAGTTACAACAGCAAGTTGTTTCTTAACGAAATTGTAATTCTCACACTTGTTGTTGTAATCTTGTTGAAGTTTTCGGAAGTCCTTTGTTTTGGCCTCTAATTGTTCTTTCAGGGGTTTCTGACCTTTCCTAAGAGTATAGCCTTCATATTTAAGGTCCTCATTTTTCCTTTTTAGCAAATCAATTTGTTCACGAAGAAATTTAATCGTAGCTTCACAAGATGGAGTACATGAAACTTCATTGACTCGAATGTTTGAAGAACTCATTGTTATTAAAAATGCCCTTTGACTAAAAACTCAAAAATCAACCTTAAAAGTCAAGCTTAAAAAGTCAAAATTAAAAGTCAAACCGAAAAGCTAAATTTGAAAATTTTAAAGTTAAACGAGAAAGTCAAAGTTTAAAGTCAAAGGTCAAACTTTAAAGTCAAAGTCAAATTTTTTAAGTCAAAAATCAATTTAGAAAGCCAAATATTAAAAGTCAAAAGTTTTGGTTGAAAATGAAATTTTAAAATTTGAAAAGTTGATTTTTGCGCAAAAAGTGTCAATATTGCGAAATTGGATTGAAGCAATGAAGCTTTATGAATTAAATCGGGAAGTAAAGAACCGTGTGGCAAGCTACATCAACTGGTAAGGCGCATGGGTTGTGGAGACAGGTGACCTGGGTTCGAATCCTAGCAACCCCAAATTTGTTTTGAATATTTGCTGGCTGTGAATGCGAGGAAATGTTGCAGGGCCGAGAACGAAGCTGACCGCACACGAGACTGTTGAGCCGAGAACGCGACGACCAACCGTAAACAAGGCTAACTGTGAACCCTAGGCGAGGACCGTGAACGTGTGAAGACCATGAATGTTGCTGGGCCGTGATCTATGCGAGACCTCGGACTGTGAAAGCTTCTTCGGACTCGGCCGTGAACCCTTCTTCCGAGGCCATGAACCCTTCTTCGGATCGGCCGTGAACACTTCGCAGATAACGTGAAAAACAACATTTTTCATCTCTTTTTGCTCCAAAACTCGATCAAAAACTCGTATTTATCAAAAACACAAATAACAAACCCCCACTATTTTGCCAAGATCTATCCAAAAACGAAAAAAAACCCTTCAAGAAAAAGATCAAATACGCTCCATATCTGGCCAATTTGATTGATACAATCCAAGCTCTAATACCAATTGTAAGTCCCAAATTTGCATGACGTATCAATCAGCTCCAATTGATGGTGCGGAATCCCAATCAATTGGATGATGCAAGATAAATATAGAGAAGACGGAGAAGAAGAATAAGATGAATCTTCAATGTATTGATGATAGAAGTTATGATCCAACAAAAGATTCACGCACACTTGTACCTTCTCTACTTTCTCTCTCTAGAACACCTTGGAGTACACACACTTAAGCTCCTTTCTAGCCAGTACACTCTTATGACTCCTCTAAGACTAGACATTTAATTATATGGAACATGGCCCATGAACAGGTTCACGGCAGTGAACCAGTTCACGGCCATAAACACCCATTGGGTCGTGAACACACTTAAACTCACACACTACATGAACCGAAAACTATTAAGACTTAGAAAAGCAAAGTATAAACCAAATTTTAGACCCAACAACTAAACTTGGAGTAACCTAGTGCAACTTTTGAGGAGAAGAGGAGATTATCCAACAAGGAAGCAAGAGAATCGGTTGGATCTAGAGTTTCTTCATGCTAGGGCTTCAGTGGGAGGTAAAAGCTTGCACCTTTCACATTTATTTGCCTAGATCTCATTATATTGGAAGATTAGGGTTTTTTCCACCTTTTGTTGGGACATTGAGCATATAGAGTTATCATGGGGTTTAAACCTCAGATCTGGACCTTGTGAGGTCCTTAGAGTCCAACGATCCCAACTTTATTCATCCACATGAGGGTTATTGTGCTTAACACCTTGTGAGAGCATGTTTTGGTATATTGGAGCAAAATTTACCATACATAAATGTAAAGATTGAAGATTTACGTGAAAAATGAGTCTTGAGATGCTAGATCTAGTGTTTGGAGTGGTAGATCTACTTTGAATCGTCTGAATAATGAATGAGTTTGAATAGACTCGACGAGTCGATGAGGGTTTGTCCCAATGAGCTTGATCATGCGATAACTCGACGAGTTGGGGGTCAACTCGGCGAGCTGAGCTGGACCTTCACGAGACTTCAGAGGAAAACGAGTGGAATCAACGAGTTACATAGGTGCACTCGGCGAGTCGGGTCAAACATGGGTTGTTGACTCGAGTTTGACTTTTATTGACTTTAGGGTAAAGTCAAACATGAGTAATGGAGATCATGGAGGGATAAAATGATCTTTTATGCACTTCAAGAGTTAGAGAGAAAAAGAATAGCCTTCGGGTATTAGAGTCATGAAAATAGTATTAATTAGAGATATTCATGCTTTGTGTTACGTAGAGGTTAGTTCGAGATTCGAGTACGAGGTTATTTGCTTGCTTGCTTGCGAGGTGAGTCTTCTCACTATACTTACCATGGGTGGTATCTTTGTGTGACTGAGATGTCTTATGTGTTTATAGTGAGTACTGAGATATCCTGCATTATGTCTATGTGATTTATGTTGTGTATTATTTTGTGTTTACTGAGTTAGGACCGGAGGGTCCACTCGAGTTATAAGACCAGAGGGTCCACCCGAGTTATGGAACCGGAGGGTCCCACTAAGACACATTGACCTGAGGGTCTTACTGTGTTATAGCCTCGAGTAGCTAATGAGCTGTGTGTGGTATTTTGGAGAAATCACTAAGCTTCGTGCTTACCGTGTTATGTGTTATGTGTTTCAGGTTTTTCTCAGGACCATAGGAAGGCACCGGCTTCATTGTACACACCAATGAAAGAGTTATATTTTGAGGATCTTGGATTTTAATCAAACAATTATGCAGTTGCGAGTTGTAAATTTAATAAATGAGATTTTTGAGAAATGTGTTATGAGAATTATGTGATTTTAAACGAAAAATTTGTTTGAAAATTTTCGGTGTTACATGGATACGTTAGGTTGTGGGTACCAAGAGTTCGGTTTGCACTTCGGATCTCGATGGTATAATGGTAAAAGCGATGGTTCGAGCCTTTCACGGATTAAGGATTCTATTTTGATTTGTTTTAAGTTAAAAGTTATTAGATAGGGTTGTAAAGCTCCCCATTACTTTTTTGTGGATATAAGGATCGTCAGAATCGGAGTTGGAATGCTAAAGTTCTAGCCATCAGAAGATTGATCGGTAAGCAGCATGTCGTGTACGTTGGGCGTACAAGGAATGTACGATGGGTGTACATATTGGAGTAATCATGAAGGCTCCTTCGTGTATGTTGGGCGTACACGAATCGGTTCTTAACCATAATTTAGGGTCCTGGAGCCCATTTAAAGCCCCTAACTCATTCTCAAACCCTCTTATCTTCATCCACCATCACCCTTAGCCCTAAATTCAAAACCCTAGCCTCTCTTGTGTGAATTTCAAGCCTTAGTGTGATTTTTGGTGTGCTTTGGAGAAGAAGGAGATCTTGTAAGAAGCATTGCTTGGCCTGGAGCTTGTGTATCCAACCTTTAATCATCTTCATCAACTTCCAGGAGGTATAAAGTTTCTAACTTGCTGACTCTATGTGTTAGATCTAGTGTAAGGCTTGTTTTGGGGTTATTATGGCCCCTAGAGTCATTTTTGTGAGTAATAGCTACTCCAGGAGCTTAGCATGTTAGATGTTAACATTTAGGAGGTTGTTGGTGCATAAAAATGTCATCTTGATGGGTTTTGATGGATCATGCTAAAGTTGGTGTTCATATTATGGGTTTAGTTGGATAAAAACGGGTTTTGGGTCCTATTAAGACATGCAAAGGAGTAAAGTTGGCAATTGTATGGATTAAGACCTTATTTAGAGGTTAGACCTAAGTTTAGACATTTTAGTCTTAAGGATTAAGTGCTTAATTAAAGTTTTGGACCCCTGGTGGGAACGTTGGGCGTACGTATGTGGACGCTCAACATAATGCATAGAGTGCCAATTCTTAGGCTTAAACGAGTTGTAACTTACACAACAAAAAGCGGTACGTGAGGCGTACCGACCTGGTATGCAGGGTGTATGCCAAAAATCTTATTTTTGGCCTTGGGACTTTTGGAGTTTGGGCCATGGGTTGGTGGATCAGATATGTGAGGGGTAAAATGGTCTTTTACCCATTAGAAGGATAGGATTTGGTTTGGATGTTGGATTTTGGGAAATAACCTTAATTATTAATTAAGGATATTTGGTTATGTTCAGTGTGAGATTTCCAGCAGTAGTAGCGCGTGTATCTTGGTCATCTCGGATGGAGGTGAGTCTCCTCACTGTACCTGTGGGTCGAAGGCACCAATACCGACCCACTAGGATTGTTATGCTAAGTTGTCTTTGTGACTCTTGCATGGTATGTTGGGCTAGGCCCATTTGTATGTTGGGTCGAGCACATAGATTAGGAAGGTCTAGGCTCAAAACGGAAGGGTCCGGTTTGATGGCAACACATCCACCCATGTTTCCGCAACTATACGATTTTGGGACCGTACTCTAATAACTGCTTTTATTTTGAAATACTTTTAAATGTTTGGAAAAAGGATAATTGATTTTTCTGGTTAAAGTAAAAATAAAAATTTTACCTTATAATTTTTGGGAGTTTACACCTAATTAAGGACTCTAACCCCTTGAGGTCCTTCCTAAAATCAACCTCCACCCTATTGAGCCTCCATCTTGAAACCCTAGCCCCTAGATCAAATCTTGAGCCTTTCTATGTGTTTTGAGTGCATTTTGTATGAAAGAGAAGTTCAAGCTTGTTGATTGTTGAAGGTCAAGCTTGTGTATCTAGAGCATACATTGTTTTTCTCAACTTCAAAAGGTGACCGATAGAGAAAGCTTTTGGAGCAGCGATCGGTGCAGCTATTCTTTCAGACTATGAGGTGAGTCTTCTCATTGTACTCGTAGGTCGAAGGCACCATTGGATTGCGCTAATTATGTTTGTGACATTTACATGTATTTTGGGTTGAAATACACCCCAGGGATGGGCCCACTATTATATGTTGGGTTGAAATGCCCCATAAGGTTGGCTCACTATTATATGTTGGGTGGAAATAGAACCTAGGGCTAGGCCCACTATTGTATCTTGGGTTGAAATATACCCCGGGCGGGGCCCAATGATTTGTATTGGGTTGAAATATACCCCAGAGCTGGGCCCAATGTGGGTAATGGGGTGAAACATACCCTAGGGTTGGGCCCACTGATTTTTATGGTATGTCGTACTTTGGGGAACTTACTAAGCTTTGTGCCTACCGTTTATGTTTATGGTTTTATGTACTTCCGTTTTCCAAAGGAATGGTCTGGATTGATCGCACTGCATCCCCTAGAGTTTTATTTTGAACTGAATATTTATAGATTACTTTGATTTTTTTAAATACTTTGACTCTGATCATCTTTTGAAACAATGAATTAATGGCTATAACTTATTTAAAATGAATTTTTTATTCGGTATATATAGGACATTAGAACAAAGCACGTATAAATTGATTCTAATTTTGTACGTGAACGTATAGAATCTAAAGAAATTAAAACTACTAGTATCAATACCAGTGATTATCTTTTTACCAAAACTTTGGGCACTCCGCGACTTAGGTTCTAATGAAAAAGTTGGGCATTCGAAATTTATACGCTCCAACTTAAATGAGAGTAAAGGAAATATTACCATTCCTTATTTTATTAGCTAAGTTGGTACTGTTTTGTTTATTGATTAGAATTCTCTTTTCTTGTTGACCAAGGGTCCCTTTTGAATTTAAACAATCGTTCACATGAATAAAGTGATCATCTGATTGAAACCTTTAAAACTTATATATATATATATATATATATATATATATATATATATATATATATATATATATATATATATATATATATATATATATATATATATATATATATATATATATATATATATATATATATATATATATATATATATATATATATAGGGAAGAGTTATATGCAAAATGAATGATTAGGGCAACACATATTTGAACCAATGAAAAATGACAACACATCACTTCCACAATAACTTCCACAATACATTACTTGTGAAGAAAGAAATGGACACGTATCATTTGATTATTGGTTCCGGTAGATGTTGTCCTAGTTATTTGTTTTCCATAGAACTCATTCCTATATATATATATATATATATATATATATATATATATATATATATATATATATATATATATATATATATATATATATATATATGCTTGTGTGTATCTAAATATACATACTAATATCTAATTATTTATGGTACAATAACTTTTTTCCATGTATTTGCGTCAGTTCAATTGAATCTCGTATGAAATATTCTTTTAAAGAAACCGAGATCTTGCAAATTCCTAACAATTTGTCAAAGAAATAGATGGAGTAAGAATGATAAACAGGAAAATGCGCTACACTCAAGGAACGAATAACAAAAAATACTTTTAAATTTTGTTGCATTATTTTATTTTATGTTTTTACATGTTATGGTGTTGTAAAGAAATGTACCTTTTGGATTGTACAACAACCAACCAAGGGGATTTTGGTGATGAAATCCAACATTATGTTTTAAATACAAAAAGTGGATGTTTAGTATAAAATATTTAAAACTGTCTATAAAGAAATCAATATATTTTAAATACTTTAACACATTAACGGTGTATTAACTAACACATTGGCAAAAAAGATAACTCATTAATGACAAAACTATCAAAACTTACTTTTGAAAAAAAAAAAAAACATTAATTGTATATTATGGCAAATCTAAAACTAGATTCTTATTTTAAATATCTAGAATGTACATATTTCATGTATTTCGTGATAATTTATTTTCACATTTAATACATATTTAATACATAAAATGTAAATTTTCAATGCATGTTCATTTGGGATCCGTAAACTGACCCTTGTTTATATATATGGAAGTCGGGGCCCGGGGAGCTGAATAGGGCGATATGAAAGCACAAGGAGAGGGGGCCGTCTTAAAGAAATCCATAATTTACTAAACCAGAGAGAGGGGGCCGTCTATGAGGAATCCATATTTTTCCAAGCACTCACAGACAAAGGAGCTTTAGAAAAGAGAAAAAGAAAACAATATCTACTTTACCACCCTAGAAAGAATAAGCTATTATGAGATTTCATTCCAACCCCTCTCCTTTTATTTCTCTCTCTTCAAAATACACACACTCACACACATTCTCTCTCTCTCTCTCTCTCTCTCTCTCTCTCTCTCTCTATATATATATATATATATATATATATATATATATATATATATATATATATATATATATATATATATATATATATATATATATATATATATATATATATATATATATATGCCAAAGTTAGCGTGGATCTCAAACCCCATATATTCTTTCTTCCTTCCTATGTTTTAGCAGAGAAAACCACTCTTGTTGTAGACAAGCCACCCATTTTGCCAAATTTCTTGGAACTTATATGTCGTTCTAAAGACACGTCTTTTGATCTTTTCTTAAATACGCGTGAGTATGGGTATATATATGACAACCAATTTGATATAACGAATCATGCTTAGCCAAGAAAAAGTGATCCTAGGCAGATTATACATTGTTTTTTTGTTTATGATATGGTGATATGCACATATGCCTGGCTCCCTGTATGCCATTTGCAGAGCTCATCGACGTATCCATGGCCTTTGTGGATGGCGTATGAGGAGCCAAGCATATTTCTTATCTTGTACATTCTATTGTGTACTTGTGCCTTCTCTTTTATGCTCAGTTCATCTAATGCCAATAAAGGGTATTTATTAATTTTCAGTATTTTCATCTGCATTTGTCGTCATAATTGAATTATTCTTGTGTGAAAACCGGAACTGCAATCTTGAATTTTGTACAACATTTTAATGCAACAAGAAAAATTGTTATGTCCGGTCTAAAATATACTGCTGGTAAATTTTATTGTTCTCGTTTTTGACGACAATTAAATATGCATGTTATATATCTTTGCGCCCATTGAAGTTTTCCATTTTCATTTCATTTAGTTTAATAGTAACAAAATTTGTGTCTTCTATATCAATACTTCAAAATTTGACTTATTTTTAAGATGTTAATATTTATAATATCTATAAGGAAGTTGTTATTGGATATGTTATATATGAAGTTCAATCTACGTATTGTGAAGGACGGAGGATACTCGATGGTCCGATGATCATTAATGAGGTAGGTTGATGGGCTAAAAAGCTTAAAATGAAAGTCTTGTTATTCTAGGTGAATTTTAATAAAGTCTTTGACTCGATAAATTTTGAATATTTGGATATGTGCCTACTCAAATGGGCTTTTGGTCTAAATGGTGTTGTTGGATTTGCGAGTGCCTTAGTTCATATAAAGCCTTAGTTATCATTAAAGATTCTCCTTCGGATAAGTTTGATGTATCTAGGGGTGTCTGGTAAGGTGACCGTTTATCATATTTTCTTTTCATCATCGCCATGGAAGGGCTTCATGTAGTGATGAAATCAACGTGTAATCAAGGCATATTCAATGATGTGAGCATCCCGAATAATGGTCCTATCTTATCTAACTTATTTTATGCAGATGACGTATTGGTGAGTGGTTAAGATCCAATCTCAAGAACCTTGACAAAATTCTTAGATGTTTCCACGTATCATCAAGTTTGAAGGTAAACTATTATAAGTCCAAGGTTTTTGGTATTGGAGCTCTGGAAAGGAAAACCAATAGGTAGGCTAACATTTTTGGTTGTGAACCAGGTAACTTACCATTCAAATACCTTGGGGTTCCGGTTGGAACAAACATGAATTTAATAAAAAGTTGGATCCAAACTATCCACTTGGAAGGCAAAAACGTTTTCATTCGGCAATCAACTAATATTAGTGAAGGCGATTTTGGGTAATATTCCCACATACTATCTTTCTCTGTTTAAGGCCCCATGTGGTGTAATTGAGACACCAAAAAAGATCAATAAGAGGCTTCTATGGGGCAGCTTAACGGATAAGGCCAAAATTAATTGGGTCTCGTGGGAAAAGGTAATCACTTCAAAAGATAAAGGTGGTTTAGGTGTCAGGTCCTTACACCCCATAAACATCTCTCTTATGACGTGGTGGAGGCTACATACAGATAGGAATTCCCTGTGGTGTTGTGTTATTAGTGGTATAAACCACTCGATTATCTATCTAAAAATGTATGACTTGGGTATGGAATAATATAGTTGGGGCAAAATGTGATATACTCAAAGTTGGTCTTCAAGTGAGCAACATTGTAACGAAGGTGAATGATTCCTGAAGTTGTAATTTGGCAACTGATGGTAAGTTCTTTGTATATATTGTTAGATCAAATTTGATATATCTCCTCTTTTTCCTATTGGTGCAAAAGTTTACCGGTTGAAAGAAGTCAATCAATGTTATTTATTTCATATGGAAGGCTATTATAGGTAGGACCCCCTTAGCAGATGCCCTTCGATAGCGTAGAGTCAATATTGACTCTAACACTTATTGTTACTGCACATTGGCGATCAAAGGCTCAGATCATATTCTCATAAGTTGTAACTTTGCGAGCATCACCGTGGACTAGATCTTCAAATGGTATGATATTGGTGTTGTCTAAATTACAAAGGTGGAGGAGATAATAAATTATGTTGCTACCTGGGGGCACTGTTTGAAAAAAAAAGTAATTTCTAACGGTAACATGTTATGGTACATTTTGGTTGATATAGAAGGCATGAAATGGGAGGATATTTAACCACTATACCATCTCTCACACTAAGGTTGCTGAAAATATTGAAGGCATGAAATGAGAGGATATTTAACCACTATACTATCTCTACCACTAATGTAGCTGACACTATTATAGTTTTTGTATTTTTATAGTACACTTACAAGGGGAAAATAGGGATCAATTGGGCAGATTGGTGTGCATCACCATTCCTTTGTATATAATTTGAACTTTACTAATATGCTTTGTCCCGTTTAGTGTCTTGTTAGGTTTGGGTTTCTCTTTTTTATTTATATTTTTATCGTTCCAATATATATATATATATATATATATATATATATATATATATATATATATATATATATAAGGAATTTAAGGAATTTAATGTAAATTATTGATGAGATGTCAAGTCCACCAAACAAATTACACCATTTCTTTGCAAATAAAACATAATATAATGGTAAAAAGGGGTATCGATCCTCAGGAAAATGGTTGTATTCAATCACCAATGCAATCCAATAGAACTAGTGTAAATAAACTATCTAACTACAATTAAACTACAAGGGGGGGGGGGGGGGTTGTGATTGCTTGAAAACTAAAATACTTGAATAACTAAAAAGCTTGCAATTAAGCAAGATGGTGAGATGCTCAAATATTGGAGAGAATTGGTTAACCAAGGCAGTTCAACACAATGAACATTTGTCTATTTATCATTAGGATTCAGTATGAAGCTTATCATTCATCCCAAATTGGTTATAGAAATCATGAAGCATGATATGCCAAGATTCCTCATAGGTAGTATGAAGGTTGGGGAAGCCTACAACACACCTTCTTAATCAAAATCAAGGATTTAGTTGAAGCAATTGAACCCAAGAAGTTGATTAGCCTTAAGAATCAAGGAATCCCCAATTCCTAGAGGATGTCAATGCTAACACATCCACAAAAGGAGTCATGATTCATAAGCTAGAGATGATTTCTACCATCATAAAGCCCTTGTTCTAAGTAAATTCAATGATTCATTGCTAAACCAAAGAAATAAACCAACAATTGCTCATTCAAGTACCAAGCTCATGATCAAAGTATTAAATAAGCATAAGAAATATGAACTAGAATCATAAACATAACATAAATGACAATTAAGCATGAATCCTTCAAAAAACCACAAATATACAAGGGTTTTAGCCAAAGTTAACAAAAATAGAGAAGTTAGCCACTCATGGAAACAAAATAACAATCACAAAAGTAGAATTGCATCAAGAAACTACCAATTACTTAGAAAGATGAGAAGAATGGGTATCAAGCTCTAAAAATCGCCTCTAATGGTATCCAATGGTGGAAAATCGAAGTGTATCTGAAATATCCAATCCCCCAAGGTAAATGGTAAACAAAATGACCAAAATGCCCAAAAGTGTGTAGTTGCGCAAGTACCCGCGCAAGTGTTGTGCGACTGAGACTCCAGCCCTGCAAGTGTTGCTGGAATGCTATTGATCAGTTCTTCTCCACTACCGAAGATTCTCTTGGTCCCCTGCATAACTCACATGATTTGAATTTGGCCAATCACCTTCAAGCTTTAAATATAGATAGTCCATGCCCAAAATAAGAATCCATGTCCCATCTTCAAAAGCCCAATTCATCCAAATCTTCAACTTTTTAAGCCTAAATCTCCTTTGATGGATCCGTAAAGCCCAATAATGCATCGAAAATCCCACTAAGCCCAACTGCAGTCAAACCGCAACCACAACGAGCTCTAAAACCCTGCAAAAAATCTCATGCAAAATAGAAAGTACTCAACACGATCCATGATAAAGAAAATAAAGAATATACAATGCAATACTAATAAAAAGAGCTAAAAATACTAAAATAAACTAATAAAAAGAAGGAAATAAAATAAGCTATCAAATCACCCCAAACTTAAACAGCTAGAAAGTCATCTAAACTTTATTAGTTAAGCAATAGGGAACAAACACAACAATCTTCAACACATATGGATCTTCAATCAAACTTGAAAAAATAAATTAAATAAGAATAAATAATCCAAATAGTAATTAAACCAATAATTCGAAGATTCATTTAGTCATAAACATAAAGTAGAAAGGTTTTAACACCTAAATCATAAAGTAAAAACATAATGGCATCACAATGGAATGCTAACATGGTCATGATAACAACCACATGATTACCGACATGAATCTACTCTTGAATCCCTTAGATCTTCGCTCCTGTCAGCTTAATGGCCTTATGTCTACCTTTTAGACCCTCAAAACAGCTTCTCTGAGGTTTCTTGTCGACCAAAGATCAATAAAAGTCGTAAATCCCCTCAAAAAATCGTCCACATGCTCGAAATATTTAGATTCTTGAAAATCTGAACCACGACGTGGTAATGGCACCACATCTTGGTCCACGTGTATATCTCGTATTCTCCAATTCAGTCTTAATGCTCACGAAGTTTCAATTTACCAATTCGTGGTGGTGTCACCACGCCATGGTAATTAGGAATCATCATTTTCTTAGAACACGAAAATCGTCCGAAATTGTGTCTATCTTTCAGTTCATTTTGCATCTCGTCAATCGGAGTTACGGTTCATGAGATATGGCCAAAAAACTAATTGGTGGTCAAGCTATCCGGCAAAATCCTTTTTGCATCTTTTTAACTCTTTTCTCCTCCTTCTGCATTCTAGCTCCCATTTTAACTGTATTGAACATTTCTAAGTGTATAAGTATCTTTTAGTTCTTACTAACATAAAAACATAATATAAAATACTAAGAAAATGTCATAAATATATGCATAAAATAGATGTTATCAAGGTCACAACGTGAGGCCGAACTGATGGGAATGTTGACCATTGACCTTAGGCGTTGACTTTTAATCAGAGTTGAATTTTGGTCAACTCTTGGTTTTAAAGGGTAGACTAAGGGTTTTCCTTGTATGATTATCTAGGTGTGGTTTAGCACTGGTGTAGCTGACCGTGAGAGCAGTGATAGTTGATTATCGACCGAGAGGTGAGTTTGCTCATTATACTGTAGGGCACTAGGATGTGTTATACGCTTCCAGTCTTTGTGACTCCTATTATATGTGTTATATGCTTGTGTTCCTATTTGCTATATGTATGTGGGGTGAAATAGACCCAGGGGTGAAATAGACCCGGTACAACCTTCGGCTGACATATGAGTTGAAATAGACTCAAGGGTTAAATAGAATCGGGGGTGAAATAGACCCGGTACAGCTTTAGGCCAACACATGTGTTGAAATAGACTTAGGGGTGAAATAGACCCAAGGGTGAAATAGACCCAAAACAGCCTTGAGCTACTAGATATGTATGTTATGTGGTATTTTGGGGAACTACTAAGCTTCACGCTTATGGTTTTCAGTTTATGTTTCAGGTACTTCCGGATCGAAAGGGAAGAACTTAGGATGATCGCATCGCACCCACCATAATTTCCATTTTATTTTACTCTGATGTATTGAGATGATGGATTAACATACTCTGATTTTCCTTAATGGTTTTATGAACATGTTTTGGTTGATGGATTTTTTATTATGAAAACAAAATTTTTGGTTTTAAATTTTGGGACGTTACAAGTTGGTATCAAAGCCATGGTTTAAGGGATTCAGGCATACTCTTGGGTGTGTTTGAACTCAAACTGAGCATTTGGTATATTTTGTATAAAAGAAATGTTTTACAAAAATAGTTTTTCTAATAAAAGAAAGGGGTGTGGTACATGAAATCGACCAAGCTCAAGTATGTTTTACCAAAATACGCATACATGTTTATGTTTTGCTTTAAATTGTGAAGTTGTAAATTGCATGCTAAATTAAGGCTAAGGATCTACTCAGGATTCCATGGTAGAATGCTAGGAGAGATGCCTTTAAATGCCTGCTATATAAGCTTGTAGACTTGCATGTTAGTACTGATCAAACGGTGATAGGATGGCCTGCTTAGGTTATGCTTGATTCTGATTACTCGATGCTCGAATGATACTTGCTTTGTGTTTTTCAGGATTTCCCATAAACATCAGCTAACTAGTAAGTGAATATGTGAAGTTACATATTATTAAGACAAGATAATTTTAGAAGGTTAGCTTTTAGCTCAATTGTGCATCTCTTATTTGAGTCCAACTGTTGTAGCATGAGACCTTTCATTTGAAGAGTTATCGGGTGTCAATGATATGTAATTGTATTCGTCAGCTAGTTAGAGGGTGTTAGGAGAGTTCTTTCTGCAGCTGATGGTGGAGAGTAGTGTGGTGGTTGCCCTAGGAAACCCAGGAGGCAATTTGGTGCCAAGAGCGTTGTCTTGTTGAGGGTTGTTTGGATTGACAAGGGAGTGACTTGGAGGATTTGAGACGATCCTTGAGGAAAGTACGAATAGATGTGGAAGGTAGTATGGGCTCGTACTACTAAAAGAAGATTCCTTCCAACTTACTTGATCTCATTGGAAATCATATAAAGACAATTCCTATTTGATATTCGAGCCAAGGAAAGTCACGATGATAACAGGAAGCTTGCAGAATGTAGGATTCTTCGAGTATATTCTGATGGTTTATATGGCTTATTTTCAATATGGTGGTCCTTCGAGGAGGTTCTGGTGACCGTGATGTTCGAGTTTGGGCTCTGGAGCCAGACATATGGACGATCAGATGCATGAGTTCATTTCAACAGAGATTACTTGTAGTATTCTTGATCAAAGTCTTGTGATCTTTGGCAGGGTCAAGGAGGGTATTATGGAGATTCTGGATGAACGTTTGGCCACTTTTCGTTTTAAGATGGTGGAAGACTGCTCTTTGACTTTTTGTGAGTTCCAGGCATGTAGGGCTCTGTAGTTCTTAGGGAAGAAGGCCTGGTTGTGAGCAGACGTTGGTTGGCAGACATCGAGAACGCTTTCCAATCTAGCCTTTGCCCGAAGGAGGCAAAGGTCAGACTTGCATACTGTCTTCTAAATGACACAACTTGAGACTAGTAGGAGGAGGTTCGAAACACCTTAGGAGGCAATGCGGTTGAGTATATGACTTGGGAGGTTTTTGTGACGAGGTTTTGGGTTGATTTTGCGCCTATGATTGAGGTCTAGCACTTGGCGAGGGAGTTTCAGGACCTTTGCCACACTACTGAGACGGTGGCAGAGATCACTGCTATTCTATGAGAGGGCATTATTAGTTCCACAATATGTGGCCGACGAGGAGATGAAGAAGGAGAGATACCATAAGATGTTGAGGAGCAATATCAGGCAGTTTGTGAGCCAATTCAGTTGCAAGACACTTGATGATATGATAGCGCAAGCCGGAGAGAGGGATATTGACTTGGAGATGGAGAAGAAGAGGAAGCCAGATTAAGTTTAGAGTTCAGAGGGTTCAGGAAAAAACACCAGGGTTTTTTATTCGAGAATGAGAGGCCAACGGGGTTGGGGCTGCTGTGAAAAGTGTGGCAAGAGGCACGATGGAGCTTACAGGGGTGGTGGTTCAGGCTGCAATAAGTGTGGCATGATTGGGCACTTTCTTTGGGATTGCACAACCACTACCCAGGGATCGATTCTGATTTGGTTCCATTGCAATCAGATGGGCCATAAAAAGGCCGATTGTACAAGTCTAGCAGGCCATAAAAAGGCCGATTATACAATCAGATGTTCCTATTCCCTTGCATGGGAGCAAGTTTATTGTAGGGATGGATTGGTTGAGCCCCAATGGAGCAATGATTGATTGCAAGAAGCAGTTGGTGCGTATCCGGACCCTAAGTAGGGGAGAATTGGTGATTTAGGGCAAGGGTGTTCAGTGCGAGCTGATTTTATGTTCAGCGGCTAAGGTCAGACACCATCTTCAGCAGGGTTGTTCTAGGTTTGTTGCCTATGTGATGGATACTCATGAGAAAGGTAAGACGAGTGTGGATGATGTAGCGGTTGTTTGTTAGTACCCAGATGTATTTCCAGAGGATTTTTGTGGAGTGCCTCCGGAGAGGCAAGTAGAGTTTCGAATTGACTTGGTTCCCGGTGCGGCTCCGATATCCAAAGCAACTTATCGGTTAGCACCTCCAAAGATGCAAAAGTTGTCTATACAGCTGCAGGAGCTGTTAGACAATGGAGTTATTCGGCCGAGTAGCTCACCATGGGGAGTACCGATTTTGTTCGTGTAGAAGAATGATGGGTCGCATCGGACGTGTATCGATTACCCGGAGCTGAATAAGGTAAGGGTGAAGAACCGCTATCCGCTCCCGAGGATTGACAATCTATTTGACCAACTTTAGGGTACATCTTAGTTTTCCAAGATTGATCTGTGTTCGGGTTATCATTAGATGAGGGTGAGAGGGGAGGATATGCAGAAGACGGCCTTCCAGACTTGTTATGGTCATTACGAGTTCGTGGTGATACCCTTCGGGCTCACCAATGCTCTAGCCACCTTTATGGATATCATCAAATGCGTATGTAGGCCTATGTTGGATCGTCTGCGATTGTATTTATTGATGACAACCTAGTCTATTCCAAGATTCAGGAGCAACATGAGTAGCATCTCAGGGACATATTGGAGACTCTGAGGAAGGAGAGATTGTTTGCGAAGTTCTCCAAGTGAGAGTTCTGGTTGCACAAGGTGCAGTTTCTAGGACACTTTGTAAACTAGAAGGGTATCCTAGTCGATCCAACCAAGGTCGAAGCAGTGATGAGGTAAGAGGTCCCGAGGTCTCCATCTGAGATTTGGAGTTTCCTTGGATTGGCAGGATACTATCGGGGATTCATTCAGGATTTCTCCAAGATAGTGGTTCCTTTAACTCGGTTGACAAAGAAGTTCGTAATGTTTCATTAGGGGCCTGAGCAGCATGCAACTTTTGAGACGCAAAGGCAGCGATTATGCGAGGCTCTGATTTTGACCCTTCCGGAGGGTGTTGAGGATTTTGTGGTATATTGTGATGCGTCGAACACAGGTTTGCGAGCAATGTTGATGCAGTGGGGAAGTGTTATTTCTTACACTTCGAGGCAGTTGAAGCCTCATGAGGAGAATTACCCCACATATGATTTGGAGTCGGGGGTGTGGTGTCTTCCCCTCAAGATTTGGTGATATTACCTCTACGGGGTCTGCTATACTATCTACGTGGATCAAAAAAAGCCTGAGGCATTTGATGGATCAATCAAATTTGAACATGAGGCAGCGTAGATGGTTAGATGTGGTGAAGGATTATGATTATTAGATTAATGAGATTAAAACTTAATCTAGAAGATCGATTAGATCTTAAACAGGTAAATAAAGATTAAACAGCAAGAACACAAAAATAATGAACAACTCAAGAATGAATCAAACGTGTCGAATGATTATAAAATAACCCTCAGAAGAGCTCGATCAAGAACATCAACTATAGAGGGTTGGAAGGTTTACAGGAACGATGAAGAAAAGCTATCGTAATTCTATTGTATTCTTGATCGTTACTTCTCTATCGTTAACCTAATATGCATGCAAGCATACACTTATATAGTAAACCTAACAGGCTCACGGTTGGACAGGCCCAAACCGGAGTACAAAACAATTGGACTAATAGCCGAGCCCAATGACGCAATCCTTAAACGCAACTTCAAACTAACAATCTCCCCCCTTCGCGTCAATTGGAGCGAGATCTTCACTTGTTACTTGGGCCAGCAGCAGCGGCAGGTACCTTCTTCTTCACAGTCTGAAACAGACGAGAGATAAGAGCAAGTATCGTCTGTCTGAATCTGATGTACCATTGGATCATATCGTTGAAGTATTTGACATCGTCTGCTGCATTCTCTTTACACCGACGGATGATCGACAATACATGCTCAAGACAAGCATTGGTGTAAAGATGTTTATCCGCTAAAGCAAAGAGGCATTTCTGTCCTTCTGCTCTAGTGAACATGACCGAATTACGCTTCGGGTCAATCTTGCCCATCTTCATTTGATTGAGATCACTGGCCGATCCCACAGGAGCTATCTTCGGTTTCTTCTAGAAGACTGTGGCTATCTCCTGATCCATCAAGGCTACCTCCATGATGTAACAGACTATCATCCTTTTGAGATGGTCAATAATTGGACCATATTCAGCTTCATTCGTCAAAAGGATGTTATGCAAAACGATCCAATCATGAGGGTTGAGGTTCAGTAGATCTGCCAAGGATATAAGATGTTCGGTTCTTGCAGACCCTCTGATCACCCTGAACCGAACGTTGATGAATCTCCCTTCGGTATACGGCTTCAAAACCCGAACATTAACGATCTTCTGAGCGCTCCATGTTTGGTACTGTGGTTGAGCGGCCTTCAGATAAAATTCGATAAGCTCCCTATCAACCTCAGGATTCGGATGAGGGACTTCAAAAATGTTGGAGAAGGCGTGGAAGATAAACGCCTTTCGAGTCAACGGCATATCGAACTGCGAATCGACAGAATTGTAGTAGTCGAAGGAGATCATCGGTTCAAGCCATAGGATGCTAGGAGTATCTATGGCCTCCTTAATCATTCTCTCCCGAGTCCAAGCAGGGAAAAGAGTCTTCCTGCTCTCGAGGAGATCGTGGGCTTCTTTCTTCTTGCGTTCGGCTTCTTCAGCTTCTCGCGCCACACGAACATTGTCATTTTCAACATTGCGACTGTTTTTGCGTTTAAGCAAGTCAGCAATGGTTTCTTTATCATCTTCATCTTCTTCCTCAGCTATGTTCTTTCCTTTATCCTTCACGCCCGAACCCGAAGTTTGACCAGTCGGAGGTGGTTCGGTTGTGTGAGCAGCTTTTGAGGAAGGAGGTGGTTTCGATCCGGACTTCCCTTATCCCCCTTGTTTCGGATTGGACACGAAACTAGGTAGGCCTTCAATTTTGCTGAGAAGGTCCATGGCAGGAGTAAGTTTTTCAGCAAGGGTTCGCCTCACCGAATGATTGAGAATCGGATCGTGTGCTTCCAGGATGTTGGATAGGGCAGCGTGTACATCCGAAACACAAGTTTTGATAACCTCCCGTTCGGATCGAAGAGCTTCAATTTGTTGCTGATAGTTTGAAAGCTGAGTGCTCTTGACCTTAAGGGCGGTGGTTTTGCTTGCCAGAACGTCCATTAACTAGTTTTCGGCAGCGAGATCCTCTTGAAGTTTAGCGAGGCGCTTGTCAATGGAGGCACGAAGGGCCGAGTTGTCGTCGCTGATGGATTGGCGAAGGGTAGCGAACGACTGTAACTCCGTTGAGACGAACGTGGCCAATTGTTGAACGATTGGTTCCAACGTTGTCTTTGTAGAATCAGCGCTCTCATGTAAAGACTTCAACAGGGAAGAGGCTTCAGAGAATAGTTTATCGACTTTTGTGGTCGCAGCTTCACAAGCTTTTGTGGAGGCGTCTATGGCGGCTGTGGCTGAAGCGACAGAATCATGCTGAGCCCTGGAGAAGGCATCAACAATCTTCTGAAGAGCGGCTTCAGAGAGAGAGGACTGAGTGTTGGAGGATGAAGCAAGAAGCAAGTCAACCTTCTCGTTTAGCTCCTTAAGATGCTTCTTTGTTACTGGAGCATCGTCCTCATCGTCGCTTTGAACCTGAAACGGACTAAAGTAGACCGAATCAAAGGTCATATTTTCCCCTCCAAGGAAAGGGTTATCTCCATCAGAGGCATGATCTGGAGATGTTGGGGGTGGGGAAGGTGGGGGTGTTGTGGGATGTGTGAGTTCAGGTTGAGTGTTGGTAGGGGTAGTTTCGGGTGGTGGTTGAGTGTGGGTAGGTTCGGTTGTATGCTGGGTTTCGGTTTGAGGTGGTTCGGTTACAGGTGGTGTGTCGGTTGCATCGGTATGAACCCCCGTATCAGATACGTTGGTTGTAACCTTTGCAGTTGTTGTAGTGGTATCTGTGAAAATGGGTGGTGGTATAGAGAAAGAGGTTTTAGGAATGGTGGTAGTGGGGTTTATGGTGGGAATGGAAGTAGGGATTGTTTGAGTAGGAGAAGGAATAGGTGAGACATGAATTTCCATGTCTGGGGTAGGTGATCGGGGTGGGGTGTTGCCTCTGGGAGGGGTTTCGCCTCTTTGAGAGCCGTCCGAACCCGAACTCTCGCCTTCTGAGTCACTCGAAGAGGAAGCGATGATAAGCTTTCGCTTCGGTTGAGTCTTCCTTCTCTTCGGCTGCGGGGGCGATGCAGGTTTGGTTGGTTTCCTCTTCCTGGGAGAAGGACCTTTAGGAGCTTTGGTCACTTGCTTCCCTTTATCCGCCTTTTTGCCCCTATTAACAGGCTTGTCAGCGTCATGGATGGACTTGAGCATTTCCTGTGTGAGTACCCTAGGTCCAGACGCCTTGAACTCTTTAATGGTCCGGATGATCCTGCTGTCGGATGGAACATCGCCGTACATTGTCTCCGGAATGGAGCCAATGAAAGAAAATTTGGATGCATCAGAGACGATGATCTTCGTGGTATGAAAAGTACCGATCGAAGACATCGATGCACCAGCAGCAGTGGGAACATCAAATTTATCCATCGCCCATTTTGTGATGAGTGCCCAGAACCAGGCATACGACACCTCAGAGTGTCGTGAAGAAGAAGAAAGGCTCTGGATGAGTTGTTGCCAGAGAACCAACCCATAGTCAAGATTGACTCCGTTGTAGATGCCATACATAATCGATAAGAACAGTCGACTAGAACCATCGGATCCTGAGCTCCGTTCAGATAAGCCCTTGAAGAGGACTGTAAACATGCCGTTCCACTGTGGCGGCAAGCAGGATTTCTTAAACTTCGCGACGGAGGTGAGCGCCTCCGTGTACCCCATATTATAAAACATGTTGTAAAGATGCCCAATCGGAATCGTCTCCGGATTAATTCTTGAAGGGTCAGCAGCCAACCCTAGCAGTGTGCCAAATCGTTTTCGAGAAATGGAGGTCTTGTGATCAGCAACCTCGAAGAACACCCGCTCGACTGCTTTATCGTAATGTGCAGTCGCATACACCTACGATAGGATCTCTATGGGCACAGACTCAACCCTAGAAAGTGCAGGAGCGATCTGTGAGTACTTCAGGCACTCGATGATAGGAGTCATATAGGAATCGTACGACAGAGGGGTTAGGTCAATCACCAAACACTGTTGTGGGCGAATGGGAAGGATGTGTGATGTGACATGGACTGAAGATGATTCTGCCATTGTTGAAGGTAGGAAGAAGAAGATGAACAGGAAAGCTTTTGGGAATTTTTACTCTCTTGGAAATTCGGATGCAGTAAAGAGGTAAATAGGAGTGTAGACTGCCTTTTATAGTGGGTGAGAGGAGAGAGAAAAATCGGTTCAAATCTTCTATGGAAATACGAAAAGGTTTTCCGGAATGACAGATGCGTGACAGTTAAGGCATGCGATGATCACGTAGGAGAGAGAGTGTCAGATTCCTAGGAACACGCCGCCCAACAAGCGCCGCTTCAGAAAAAACCGTTTCAAATCCACACGCGCCTTTAAGTGCCAGAGAGGAGTCGCTTGAAATTCGCACACGCGTCCATTAGGTCAGTAAAAGAATGGGCGTTTGAAATTCGCAGGCGTCCCCTTTTTAACCGCCGTTTGAAATTTTATCCTTTGATCTCCCGCCTGAGTCAGCAACCCTTCATCTTAACTTTGAAATGGCATCTTTTGAATTAAATTCCCACGTGGATGATTTTAGACCACAACTCGATAATTAACCACCAAAGCAATAATACAGCCTGTAATTATTAGTACTGGAATTTTGGAAAATCAAAGATTTTCGTGCTAAGAGTGTAAAAAGAAAAGAAATAAAGCAACTCTTTTTAGGAATGACTGTGATGTCAATAATGACACGAAACAAATGATCCCGGGCACGAACATCTTCCTTCAAGATCAAGAGAGACCTTAAAGTGTTAATGTGGTTTCCCGTTAAATGACGATCAAACATTTATTAATAAATGTTGAAAGGCTTCTTTTAATTAGGCTACTTAAGGGTGGCTTTCGCTTTGATTCAACAATTCTAATCTTGAAATAAGAAAGAAAGTGAACAAAGTACTTGTGAGACCGGTGTAGTCTGTTGAACAAGTATGTAAGAATTAATTTTAAATTGGCTTGGAAAGTATAAAAATCTCAAAAAAAATTAAAAACTGGATCCCAAGGGAAGAAATGTTATGGTGTTTAACAATTTCATAGGAATCACACAAAAATAAAAATTTGAGATTTCAGTAAGATATATCCGTCAATTCTTTGGTGAAAACGTGAGCAAATTTATTGTTCACCGTCAATTCAGATTTGGTGTTGAATTTCGGGTTTCACTCAGCTCGTAGTGGCACGAAATTGAGATCATAAACACAGTTGTTGTGTAACCATAAACCTCAGTGGTAATTTCTGAGAGTCTCAAGGGTTACGTTGATGAAACGAATGTAATGGAGAAATGTAATGGAGATGGTGTAAGAAAGTAAAGTACCTCTGCTACGAAAATAAGGACCAAGCAGAAAACTCTTATCTCATATGAGAAGAGAGTGAGGTAGCTCATGATTAGAATAAATATGATAGCCTAATTGGGAAGACAAGGTTTGTTTATACCAAGTCATTAAGGCTATTATTCAAAATCTTATGAGGCTTGGGACACATACAGCAGCATGCTTCTAGGGACACTTAAGTAATCCAACAATTATATCCCCATAAACGAACGAACACATAAATTAAATAAGAAAATATTTTTGAGTTTTTGATATAAAAAAAATAAAAGAAAATAAAATAAAATAAACAAAATAAGTAAGGAAAAAAATAAGACTTGGATAGAGTAAAAAAAACTTTGGAAAAATTTGAAAAACCGAACCCGAACGTTCGGTTGGTTTCGGTTGAGAAAAATTTGAAAAACCGAACCCGAGCGTTCGGTTGGTTTCGGTTTAAGAAAATTTTGAAAAACCGAACCCGAGCGTTCGGTTGGTTTCGGTTCAAGAAAATTTTGGAAAACCGAACCCGAGCGTTCGATTGGTTTCGGTTAAAGAAAATTTTGAAAAACCGAACCCGAGCGTTCGGTTGGTTTCGGTTAAAGAAAATTTTGAAAAACTGAACCCGAGCGTTCGGTTGGTTTTGGTTTAAGAAAATTTTGAAAAAACGAACCCGAACCTTCGGTAGGTTTCGATTTTGGAAAATTTTAGAAAACCGAACCCGAACCTTCGGTAGGTTTCAGTTTTGGAAAATTTTAGAAAACCAATGAATTGAGACATGCAATCAGAAAATACTTTTGACAATAAGAAAAACAACTTTGTACAAGAAATATACAACCAAGAAATCTACCTTTGTAGTGATGAGCGAGTCAGATGATTTAACCGAACCTGAACGTTCGGTCAATTTCGCTTCTTACGTTTGAGGTTGAGAGGTAGTTTGAGGTACTGACTCTGATTCCATCATACCTAGCCCTTGTAAAATTCTGTTGAATGATGCTTCAGGAAGAGCTTTGGTAAAGACGTCAGCCAGTTGATCAGTGGTTCCAACAAAGTGTACTTCAACGTTTCCATCTTCCACATGATCTTTGATGGAGTGATACCTCAGTGCTATGTGTTTGGTTTTAGAGTGTTGCACTGGGTTATGACATATCCTAATTGCACTTTCAGAGTTACAATATAGTGGGATCTTCTTCATATTGAGTCCATAGTCTCGAAGTTGACTCTGGATCCAAATCACTTGGGAGGTGCAGGATGCAGCGGCTATGTATTCAGCTTCGGCAGTAGACAACGACATGCACGTTTGTTTCTTTGATTGCCAGCTAACCAACTTCCCGTCAAGGAATTGACAGCCGCCAGTGGTGCTTTTTCTGTCGAGTCCACATCCTCCAAGATCTGCATCTGAGTAGGCTTGAATGAAGAAGCCGGAGTTGGAAGGATACCATAGACCTAAGGAGGCGGTTCGCTTGAGATAGCGTAAAATGTTCTTCACTGCAAGCATGTGAGGTTCGCGTGGGTTTGCCTGAAATCTAGCACAGTAACACACAGAAAACATGATGTCAGGCCTGCTAGAAGTAAGATACATTAGTGAGCCTATCATTTGACGATAGAGCGTGATATCAACAGCCGGTTTGTCTAGGGATGGAGTTAGCTTGGTGCCGAAAGCCATTGGGACTTTGACTTTGCAATCTCCCATCATACCAAACTTTGCTAGGAGAGTCTTCGTGTAAGCTTCCTGATTAATAAAGATGCCTTCGGGTCCCTGTCTAATATTTAAACCAAGGAAAAAGTTAATAGGACCCATTGAGCTCATTTTAAATTTAGTCTCCATCAGTTTTCTGAACTCAGCTGTTAGGCTGGGATTCGTTGAGCCAAAGATGATATCATCGACGTAAATTTGAACGATCATAAGGTGGTTACCTTCCTTTTTGCGAAAGAAGGTTGGGTCAACCGAACCTTGTTTGAATTTGGACATCTTTAAGAATTTAGTTAGCGTTTCATACCAGGCTCTCGGAGCTTGTTTGAGTCCATACACGGCTTTATCCAGAATATAGCAATGATTGGGATACTTTTCGTTCACGAAACCAGGAGGTTGCTCCACGTACACTGTTTCTTCGAGTTCTCCATTAAGAAAGGCACACTTGACGTCCATTTGGAAAACTTCAAAGTTTTTGTGGGCAGCATAAGCAAGAAATATTCTTAAAGATTCCAGCCTAGCTACAGGAGCGAAAGTCTCTTCATAATCAATCCCTTCCTCCTGACAATATCCTTTTACTACCAGACGAGCTTTGTTCCTTATAACGTTCCCTTCCTTGTCTATTTTATTCCTAAAGACCCATTTGAGACCAACAACCGAGGCATCTGGAGGAGTTGGAATGAGGCGCCAGACTTTGTTCTTTTCAAATTCGTTTAGTTCGTCTTGCATCGCTTGAACCCAATCGGAGTGATCGAGAGCAGTGTTAACTGTCTTCGGTTCAACTTTTGATACGAATGAGTTAAACATACAAAACTCAACTTTGGAAAATAAGGATGTCTGTTTTGCCTTCAGTTGTGATCGGGTCAGAACCTTTTCGGAGACATCACCAACCACTTGAGAGACAGGATGATCTCTGGTCCATTTGGTAAGAGGAGGGTAGTTTGGATCAAAGGTTGGGTCCAGTTCAGCATTGATCATTTCTTCTGGTTCGGATTGGGTTTCGTAGTCGAATGACATATCAGCTTGCTCCCCCTCGATAGATGAGCTTTATGGAATGCTTTGAGAAACTTGAGGTTCAGAGGTTTCTTGTGGTGCTGGGCTTTCATGCGTTGATGCACCTTCGGATGGTGAAGCACTTTCGGTTTGAGGAGTACCTTCGGTTGGAGAAGTACTTTCAGGAGCAGTTGGAGAGCTTGGTTCCCCCTCCACATGTGAGCTTGGCTCCCCCTCGACTAAAGCATCGTTGGATGGAGATTCGTCAGAATTCGATCCCCCTTCATTCATTCTCCTGGCAGCTTCTTCGACAATTTGCTTCATGTGGTCTACCTTGTTGTCTTCTGCGCCTGCTTCTGAGAGAGTAGCTTTCTCTGGTTCGTCAAATAGCTCTATAAACTTCTCGAATAGATTAGCGATCGAGACTGTGACTTGGCCAGTTTGAGGAAAGATTTCCCCAGTTGTGTCTTCTTTGGCCTGTAGCTTTTTGACATAGCTATCGTCGAAAGTCACGTAATAAGTCTCTTCGATTTTTCTCAAACGCTTGTTTAGAACTCTGTATGCTTTGGAAGTGAGAGAGTAGCCCAGAAAGATTCCCTCGTCGGCTTTGACATCGAACTTGTTGCGGTGTTCTTTAGAGTTAAAGATGAAGCACCGTGAGCCGAACACGTGGAAAAATTTCACATTTGGCTTTCTGTTGTTGAGAATCTCATAAGGTGTGAGCGTGAATCGCTTGTTGAGATATGACATGTTCTGTGTAAAACAAGCAGCAGAAATAGCATCAGCCCAAAAATAAAGAGGTAAGGAAGCGAAACTTAGCATGGTTCGGGCAGCTTCACACAAAGATCGGTTTCGTCTTTCGACGATCTCGTTCTGTTGAGGTGTGTAGGGAGCTGAGAAGTTGTGACTTATTCCCTTTTCTGCTAGGAATTCTACGAATTCTCTGTTTTTGAATTCCAGACCATTGTCGCTCCTGATGTTGCGAACGACCTTCTTGAGCTGTACTTCAATCTGCTTGATGAACACTTTCAGCTTATGATTCGTTTCAAATTTGAGCTTTAGAAAGAACACCCATGTAAATCGCGAAAAGTCATCAACAATAACAAGAATATACTTGCTACCACCGATGCTTTCGATAGATGATGGACCACACAAATCAATATGAAGTAATTCGAGTGGTTCAACAACTTTCGTGTTAATTATAGATGGATGACTTTGACGACTCTGTTTCCCCATTTCGCATGCAGCACACAAATGATCTCTATCGAACTTGAGCAATGGAAGACCTCGAACATGACCTCCAGTGACAAGTTTGTTGATATCTTTAAAGTTGAGATGAGAGAGTCTTCGGTGCCACAACCAGCTTTCGTCAGATTGTGATTTTGATAACAGGCATATAGCTGGGTTTCCTTTGATGGGTTTGAGGTTTAGAGGAAACATTTCACCCTTATGCTCTGATTTGAGAATTACTTTCTTCGTTTTCTTCTCAATAATTTCAGAACCTTCATCGTCGAATGAGACTTTGAGACCTGTACCTCCAACAAGCTGAGATACACTGATGAGGTTGTGTTGCAGTCCTTCCACGTATGCCATCTTCCTTATAGTAAAATCACCATTAGTAATCATTCCGTATCCCTTTATGGTGCCGAAAGAGTTGTTTCCAAACTTGACGTTGCCACCATTTGAAAGAGACCTGTATTCTCTGAGTTCTTCTTTCCTCCCTGTCATGTGACGCGAGCAGCCACTATCGATGTACCATTCTTCGTCAAACTGCTCGTCACTTATAACCTGCAAAAATTAAGCAGATTTAGGAACCCAAAGTTTCTTGGGTCCTCGTGAGCCTTTCACAGGTACAGGAATAGTAAGAGAGATGTCAACAAGATATGTTCGTTTTATTAGTGTTGATTCATATTTTTTTGATGGTAAATACTTTGATTTTATTAGGATTAGGTGCGTTCGTTTTAGACTCTGGTTTGGATGCAGAAACCTTCTGTTTGCCCTTTTGTTCAGCTGACGAATGAGATTTTTTAGAATGAACTGAGTGAACTTTAGAGCGAGATGGAGATGAATTGGAAGAATTAGAAGAATTAGATGAATTAGATGAGTGAGAAGGAGAAGGCTTAGATTGAGATGACTTCTTGGCTGGAGACTCTAGGTGACCCTTTTGCTTTTGATCATTGGTGGGACTGAACTTAGAGTTTTGATCTCTTTTGATTTCAGAACCGAACCTTTGCTTTCGGTTGGTATTCTTTTCCGAACCGAACCTTGGCTTTCGGTTGTTGTGGTTCTCGTGCTTTTTAACAGGATTATTCTCAAACTTTAGATTCTTGTCTTGATGTGAGAAATATGCATTCTGGGATTGCCAGAATTGTTTCCTTTCAGAGAGATTCTTCCTGTATCTCTGGTTCCTTTGACGTTTCTGATTCCTCATCTGCTTCGGTTAATGATGGATATTGGCTTTCATTTTCAGTTTCTCTTTGGCTGGTTCACTTTGAACTGTGGAAGTTTCACTTTGAACTGAGGAACTAGAGGGAACTTCATCTTTTGCCGAGCTTCCATTATCTTGAGGAATGTCTTTCGTACCACTGGTACTTGGCACATCGAAATTATCTGGCTTGTTCAAAGGTTCTGGTATGTATCTACCTTTACTTATCCATGAGGTCCTTTCTGAAAAGCCTACCGTTTCATCTGCATTATCGATTGGAGCTGACCAGAAGAACTCATCGCAGCCATCAGCATTATCTTCGTTAACAATTGCTGTGAGTTCAGCAGTCTGATGTTCGGTTACTCCTGTGACCTTGTACACTTGATTTGGCGTGGTCCTAACCTTTTGATATACAACGGCTTTTTCTGCTAAGATCGGGGACTTTTGTTGGGACAATCGAGCGAACTCCACTAAATTTTCTGAAATTAGATTCTTGTGGTTTTCAGGTTCGCTTTTCACAAATTCTAAGCAGTCAATTGTGTCCTCTACAGAAATTTCACTCATATTGTCATCCTCGTTAAGCTCAGATGCATTTTCAACATCAATTTTGTTTTCTGAGCTCAAGTTGGCGTTTAAAGAGTCAAATTTTTGTATGGTTTCGGTTCTCAGTTTAAGTCTATCATTTTCATCCAAAAGGTTTTTAAGCATGTCCTTATGGTCCTTGGATTTAATGAAAGATTCTATTTTGTCCAGTCCATACATATAGGTCGGATTGACGTCATCAGATGATATCATACTCTCACAATTATAAGCTTCAGCATCAATTTCATCCTCCTTAAACTCAAGGAAGGGCAAAATCATGCGATGAATCTTTTGACCTATTTCACAGTCCAAGTGAAGCTGAGTAATATTAGTGTAAACACGTTTTGCAATCAAACAAAAAACATTTCGCTGTTTTAACAGCTTTAAATTGTCTCTCTGTAAATAAATGTTTTCGTCTTTTATTTTAACTAATTCTGACTCCTTCAACTCGATCCACATGCGCCGTTCCTCATTCTTCGAAGACACCCTGCTTAATTGATCAGTTAGGTTAGAATTGGTGACTCGAGTTTGAGTTAAACTACTATCTAGATGAGAGATTCAAGAATTAACACTTTTTAGTTCTTTTTCATATGAGCTTTGTGGTACTTTAAATGAAACAAAAACCGATTGTACCTTCTTGATCAGTTCATCGAGCTCGTTGAACTGCACGCTGAGCGGTTTGGCTGTAAAGCACATATCCTGCTGCTCCTTCGGTTCATTGCTTCCACCATCAGTGTTGTATCCCCTCATCTGAGATACTTCAGACACCATCAAGCACCTTCCTCCACTGCTCTCCTCTTTTGCCACACAAGCCTTTCCATGTGAAGGCTTCCTCACTTCATCATCTTCAGAGTCGGTTGACCAAACTTCCACGCCACCGAACTCGTCATCAGCAACCGAACCCTGCACAATTAGAGCATTCATGGAAGGGTTAGCGGTAGATTTCTTCTTCCTCATCTCATCAAGCTTTTTCTGCAGCAAAGCTTCCTCATCCTTTTCAACCATCTTTTTGAGGACACAATCCTTAGCATAGTGGTTTTTCCCTCCACAGTAGTAACAACTTACTCCAGAATCACCTTCTACCTTTGGTTCCTTGTTAACCTTTTCTGAACTATAACTCCCCTGCCAGTTTCGGTTTTTGTTGCTGGGGAATCTCTTCTTAATGAACCTCTTGGGGTTAGACACCATCATAGCATAATCCTCAGACGTGAGGTCATACTCCTCCAAGTTGAGGTCTTCGTCCTCCATCACAGCTTTACTTTTTGACAGGAGGGCCAGCGAACCTAGGCTTGAGACAACATTCTTTTCCTGCAGCACAATCTTCTCCTGAGACTTGAGAATACCCACAAGTTTCGCCAAAGAATATGATTTAAACTGCTCATGGGCTTTAACTGTAGACACCACTGCTCTCCACACTGATCTTAGACCATTTAAAAACATAACCTTCTGCTCGATAAGCTTCCTTTCGATGTCATGTTTGATCATCTTGCTGAGAAGATGATTGAAGCGATCGAACGTTTGGGTCACAGTTTCTTCGGCTCCTTGCCTGAATTCTCCAAACTCAGACAAGAGTAAGGTTTGGATAGAGTGTTCAAGATCCTCGTCTATAGAGTACAATTCACGAAGCCTATCCCAAACTTCCTTTGCCGTCGTGCATGAACTTACCAACCTGAAAGTGTCGGACTGAAGGGAGAATCTTATCAATCTTAACGCCTTGATATTGCACTGGAATTTATCTTTTTCATCTTGCGCAATATCTTTGACATCCTTCAGCAGATCATTATACTCCTTTTGAGTTTTAATAATCCTTGAGGTTGCAGAGTGAGAAAACGGTCCATTGATAATTGCTTCCCAGATGAGGTATCCATTATCCTCAGATCCTATAACATAGTCTTCAAAGTGATGCGCCTAGAATTCATAATCATGGGTGTATAGGATGGGAATCTTCGTGGTTGATCCAATGCTGTTGGAAATATTGATGGGATTCGATTGCGACTCGTCCATAATGATCGAATAACCTGTTCAAAGATCAGACTTGTAATAAATCAGATTAGGGCAAAACAATAAATATCAAGATACATCAATAATGAGATGACGGCTCAATAAATATCAGTAATTGCGGAAAACCCTAATTGAAACCTTTTCACAGAAAAGAAGTGTATCGATTACACAGCCTCCTGCTTTGATACCAATTGATGAGATTAAAACTTAATCTAGAAGATCGATTAGATCTTAAACAGGTAAATAAAGATTAAACAGCAAGAACACAAAAATAATGAACAACTCAAGAATGAATCAAACGTGTCGAATGATTATAAAATAACCCTCAGAAGAGCTCGATCAAGAACATCAACTGTAGAGGGTTGGAAGGTTTACAGGAACGATGAAGAAAAGCTATCGTAATTCTATTGTATTCTTGATCGTTACTTCTCTATCGTTAACCTAATATGCATGCAAGCATATACTTATATAGTAAACCTAACAGGCTCACGGTTGGACAGGCCCAAACCGGAGTACAAAACAATTGGACTAATAGCCGAGCCCAATGACGCAATCCTTAAACGAAACTTCAACCTAACATAGATCCTTTATCACCCGAGGAAGCCCAACATGATGGTCGATGCTCTCAGTCGTAAGGCAATCTCGGCTCCGATCAGGGATATATGTTTGAGGATGATGGTGATTATTCAATTTTTTGAGTAGATCCGAGAGGCTTGAGTTGAAGCTATGAAGGAAGAGCACCAGAAAACTCAGCGCATAGTGATTCTGGTGGCTTCCTTCGATTATGATAGCAGAGGGTTATTGACCCTTCATCGGAGGGTATGGGTTCCATTTTCGGGTGGTGCACGACAGGTTTTGATGGAGGAGGCGCACAAGTTGAGGTTCTTGATTCATCCTGGAGAAACAAAGATGTACAGAGATCTCCAGCTTGACTATTGGTGGCCTTGCATGAAGTAAGATATGGCCTAGTATGTCGAGAGGTGCTACACTTTCCGGAAAGTCAAGGCCGAGCATCAATGACCTCACGACAAGCTGCAGCAGTTAGACAGTCCCATTTGGAAATGGGAAGAGATTACTATGGATTTTATAACGCGGTTGCCACGGACAGTGAGCGGAGTGGATTCGATATGGGTCATTGTTGGATTAGTGTCTAAGTCCATAACTATAATTGGTATGTACTTGAACCAATTTTCCATGGTCCATTTGGGTTGCACTTCACCGGAACAATTTACATGGATAATCTTTTGAGAATAGTGTGTTTATGATTTATATTAATATATTATAAGTTCTAATATATTAATATGGAATCATATTATTTAATTAGCATTGATCAAGAATTAATTTAGTGATCAAAAGGAACTAATTAAATATCGACTCTTATATATATAGCATGGGCCAAGTTCATTTATGTGACAACCCGATATTTCGACTCTATGTAATGACCTAAAAAGTCAAGTATTGTAACCACTTTTGATATAATGAAATTAACTTCGAAAAATAGAATGTGCAAAAGTCTCTATATGGATATCTATTATGCTAGATAATGTGTCAAGGTTTACAGAAATACTAAGAACACTAAAATCCGAGTTATAACGAAGAAGTTATGACCATTCTAAGAGTTCTGACAAAACCGGCAACACCGATTAAACGAAAAAGACGAAGTTTCAATACAATAGTTTTTAGCCTTAAGTATCTAAATGAAAGTTGTAGATATCATTAAACCGTGAGCGTACATAAAAAGAACATCCAAATCTGACTTTGTCTGAGGAAGTTATGATTTTTACAAGATCCGAATATACCAGTAGACAGCTAAAAACTCGAAATAGAGATCGAGAGACTTTGGCTGAAACAACCTTCATGAGAATCAAAGGTCTCAACACTAGTAGCGCAACGGTGAAAAGTCTGACAAAAACGGACATCGGATGAATAAGTTATGGATTTTTAACGGACTTTTCATGTCCCGGCCCGTTAAAAATAAATAATTAAGAATAAAGTCAAATTTTGCCGATGAAGTCTAAACGAGAGTTATAGAGTATATTCTCACATATGCGTGCATATAAAGAACGTCGAGGCTGTCAGGTCTGCGACGACGTGGCACAGTTTGCCGCGGCCCGGCAAGTGACTGAGGGCGTCCAATCAACGAAAGGAGATAAGATTTGACCACCACGACGTGGCCAACCCTTTGCCACGACGTGGCACCCAAAAATGTGCCCTATAAATAGAACTCTTGCGGCGTCGGGTTTAGGTGCTCCATTCTTCTATCTCTCGTGCCAAAACTCTGCGGTTAAGCTCCCGAAGCCCTCCCGAAGCCCCGATTTTCACACTCAAGTTCCGAAGGAAGGTTCTATACTCCCGAGATTCCCGAGAATCCCGAGAAAAATCAACTTTTCCAAGTCAAAATTTTGTTCCATTTTCATCTCGCTTTGATCTCCAATCAATCAGGTGAGTTCATACCCCTATAAACTACAGTTTCAAATATTTTATCAATGCTTTTTATACACTTTTAAGGGGGGAATACAAGTAAACATGCAGTTATTATCGTGTGTAACACAGAGTTTCACTATATACTCTTCTTATCAAGTGAATCATATGTGATTCATAACTACTACATGAGAACTTTTGTATGCAATATATATTCACGATAACATCTTGTCTTTTGGAAATAAAACATATTTATATATATATATATATATATATATATATATATATATATATATATATATATATATATATATATATATATATATATATATATATATATACGAATCAAACACTTTATTTATACTTTAAGTATATGTGATCATTTATGTCACTTTAAATGTTATACTTTACATAAAAAGTGACCATTACACTATGATTTACTATATGAACGTAACACACACTTTGAAAAACTATAATAGGTATAGTTTACGAGAAAATCATGAACATTTACATACTAGATACACTATATCAAAGAGATATTTTCATACACAAGAACAAATGGACCTTTTCATACGTAAATTTGTTTTATACTATGTTTTGTGAGACATTTCACGTACTTTCGAGTATGCATTTTAAATCCTATATTATATACCATAATCCCTTGTAGGGGGAGCGTGATTCTTATGTATAGATTTATACGGGATTGACAATCCCGCACCTAAGTTGTTAGCTACAGCTAGGCCGGCAGGCCTGGGGTGACAAACGTCATAACTTTCCAACGCCTGATGAACGTTGTTATAGGCATCCTGGTCAAATAGTATGGTTATAAGACTCACATGGAGTATTAAAAACACATTGATTTACGGGGTTTTTCATTTGCCTTAGCGATTTATACATAAACCTACCATTTTAGGCATGAAAAGCACTATTGCATTACAGTTTTGGAACAATTAAACTACCATCTACTATAGTAGAAAATATGGGATTGTCTAGGAACATTTAAACATGTACAAACCATTTTCATTCTATTTCATACAAACATTGTCACTAAATACTTATGAACTCACCAGCTTAAATGCTGACCTACTCTTTCAAAACTACTTGTATTTCTCAGGGATTCAGTAATACAGGTAAACTTCTGCTTTTGAAGAAGGGACGTTGCGGCGTTAGTTAAATTTCATTCTGACATCATATTGTAATTTCTTTTGAAACAAGTACTTTTCTACAATGTAAACTTCCAAATTATATATATGATGGTTGTGTTACTTTCTTTACTATGTATTCAACTATTTCGATACTACATGAAGTCATCCGCCCTCGAACGATTCCGCCGTTCTGGTTTGGGAGTGTGACAGATTGGTATCAGAGCATCGTTTAGAGTGAACTAAGTATATCGAACCGCATAAGATATACAAACTATAAATGCATAAGGGACTAAAACTCTCTGACAAAACGTTTTTACACCTAAAACCTCGTTTCATTTAATTTAGATTATTTTGAGTCATAAAAGTACAAATACATGCATATAACAATATATTTTCATGGTTAGAGCTATACAAGAAGTATTAAGACAAGTTGGACACTACGATTAGGCCTCGAAATATGTAATCGGATTTGGGACGAATATAGCCTGATCAACTATATTTATCTGAGATTGGACTAACGTATGCCGAGGAATGGTCGTAGTGAGCAACAAGTCAAAACTTAAAAAAATGAATACTAGTATCAAACATACAAATTTAAATACTATAGGAGTATTTGTTACATGCAATAGTTTAAACGACATGTTTAGTTTTACATGTTTCAAATTTTGTCCAATTCCTATAACCCTATTCTCGTATAGTCAAATGGCTGGATTCAACCCACACGGAGACCCCTACTATCTCAACCAAGGTAACGGGGGATGGGTTGAAGAAGATCCCGAAGAAGATGAGGAACCTATAGAGTTGGGAGAAGGGGAAGACTCTGGGACAGACTCAGAGCCAGAAATAATCAATCCACCAGTTGCTCAGCCATCCGCTTATAGGAGAAATTTTCAAGGACCAACACCCGTTTGGGGAAGCCACCTTCACCACTGGAGCCAGCAACAAGGGTTACGCCCTCCCTATGACATATGTCGAGACTTCTATGATGTCAGCGGTGGAGGTTCAGCCGATCGAGGACTCCCAGTCATGGTGGGCAAGCTAGCCAACCAGTCCTATCACTCTGGGGTTCAAGTTAACCGGATTCGTGAAGTCAATGTGGAAATACAAGTTCACACTTCCGACATCCGTCAACTGGACAGGGCACATGATAATGCCCAACTCCGAACCAACATGTTCCAATCACAACTGATTGTAGCCCTCTCTGAAATAAGGGAACAGCAAACCGCCTTCGATAGGCGTCTTATGGAAGCAAAGCAATCGGATGCGGAGTCAAGTTCCAAGTGCAACCTATGTCGCAAGTAGTGCTTGCCAAATCCCAAAATTTTGTTATAGAATAAGAACTCGGCTAAAAGTCTTACCTTCTTTAAACTTCCTATAATCAAAGACCTTTAGAAAGGTCAAAATTTTCTAACTTCGGATGTAACGCAACCATATGTTTAATATATATAGGGCATACCTCTTTTGTGTGTTAATTATGTGCATTTCATTCGAGTTCATGAGTTTGTTTATTGTTATTCAAACTCCATTGGTGAATCAAACTCAAAGCCCTGTGTTGGTCAAACCAAATTCTCGAACTATTAAAGATAGTTAAATCATTATCATTCAACTCTCAACCACCAAAACTTATAATCTTTTATTTTTATTTCTTGGGAGCGCGATGCCTCCTCGTCTAAACCTAAGACCCAGGCCGGGCACGATACCTCCACCACCACCGCCTCCATCGACGGAAAATGCTGCATTGATAGCTGTTGTAACAGCTACAGTAACAGCGGCAATGGCCCAAATGAGTAACAATGGTTCTGGTGGGGGAGTAAATAGTTCTACGAATGGCCAACGTCCAGGTCGTTCAGAAGATTGTACATACAAGGATTTCATGAATAGAAAACCCATTACTTTTAATGGGTCGGAGGAATAATGGCTCTATCACAGTGGATAGAGAAAACTGAAGCAGTCTTCGAGATTTGTTCTTGTCCGGCAGGGAACAAAGTGAAGTTCGCTGCCTGTACTTTCTCTGAAAGAGCTCTGGCATGGTGGAATGGCCATGTCAAGTCAGTAACACTAGTAGTGGCTAACTCTATGGGCTGGGAGAATTTAAAACAAATATTACTGCAAGAGTACTATCCACGGGGCGAATTACAAAAGCTTGAACAGGAACTTTGGGGCCTTAACATGGTAGGCTCAGACATCACGACCTATACCAACAGGTTCAGTGACTTGGCAATCCTTTGCCCAGGGATGGTTGCTCTAGAGAGCAAGAAAATAGAGAGGTACATTTGAGGACTGTCCCCCTAGATTCAAGGAAGTGTACTAGCTTCCAAACCAATCGCTTTCAATAGCGCCAAATAGCTGGCACAAGCCCTCGTTGACCATGGAATCTGTCAAGGCTTCGCAACTACCACTCCGGAGCAACCCAGAGGAAGCAACAACAACAAAAAGAATACCAACAAAAAAAAAACAATACCAACAACAACAAGAAGAAGAAGTTCTGGAACAAAAGGAAGAGTCAGCCTTCACAAGAATCTTCCAAGAAACAACAGATTATGGCAGCCCATGCCGCTACTGCCCCCACTGCTGCTCCAATTACCACTACACCAGCAAAGCAATATGCTGGAAACCTGCCGCAGTGCGCCGAATGCAATTTCCACCACAATGGAAATTGCCGGGAGATGCACTATAACAATTGCAACAAGAAAGGGCATATAGCCCGTTTTTGTAGAGCACCAGCACAACCGATCACCCAAGTCCAAGGAGTCGGTGTGGGTCGAGCATGTTATGGGTGTGGTGAAGCTGGGCATTACAAAAGAGACTGCCCTAAGGCAAGGAATGCTGGCGGCACGGGACGAGTGTTGGCAATAGGTCAGAACAAAGCGATAGCTGATCCCATGGTGGTTACGGGTACGTTTCTCCTCAATAACATTTATGCATGCATACTCTTTGATTGTGGTGCAGAGAGGAGCTTCGTGAGTCATAAATTCAAGCACGTACTAAAATAGAACCCTAAATCACTTAATAAGATATTTACAGTAGAAATGGCAAATGGTAGAACAGAAAGCACGAACGGTATGTACATTGGCTGCACACTAACTCTAAACGAACATTCATTTCAAATTGATCTAATGTCGATAACTATAAAGAGCTTTGATATCATCATCGATATGGATTGGTTAAGCCTACACCATGCCGATATACATTGTCACGAAAGGGCCATTCGCCTGAATCTGCCAAATGGCGAAACTCTTGTCATTTATGGTGACAAGCCCAATACACATTTACAAATCATCTCTTGTGTCAAAGCCCAGAAATATCTACGTAGGGAGTACCATGCCTTCTTAGCCCATGTAGTAGACAAGGAAAAAGAAACGAAAGACATCAAGGACATTCCGTAAGTCTGCAACTTTGCCGATGTTTTTCCTGAAGATCTTCCCGGAGTTCCACCGGAACGTCAAGTCGAGTTCAGAATCGACTTAATTCCCGGAGCTACACCAGTAGCTAAGTCACCATACCGTCTAGCACCGGCAGAGATGCAGGAGTTATCCAGCCAATTGAACGAACTACTCAACAAAGGATTCATCAGGCCAAGCTTCTAACCTTGGGGAGCACCAGTCTTGTTCGTAAAGAAGAAGGATGGATCTTTCCGCATGTGCATTGATTACCGGGAACTTAACAAGCTTACTATCAGGAACCGATACCCACTACCACGCATCGACAGCTTATTCGACCAACTCCAGGGAGTGAGTTATTTCTCAAAGATCGACTTAAGATCCGGGTATCACCAACTACGAGTCTTGGAAGGAGATGTTCCCAACACAACTTTTCGAACTCGTTATGGTCACTACAAGTTTGTAGTGATCCCTTTGGATTATCAAACACACCAGTAGTGTTCATGGACTTAATGAACCAGGTGTGTCGTTCGTTTCTAGACAAGTTTGTGATCATATTCATAGATGACATACTCCTCTATTCGAAGACTAAAGAGGATCACAGTCAGCACCTCCGACAAGGCTTGGAAACGCTAAGAAAAGAGAAGCTATACGCAAAATTCTCCAAGTGCGAATTTTGGATTCGAAAGGTAGATTTCCTAGGTCACGTGGTTAGCAAAGACGGAATGCACGTGGACCCTTCCAAAATCAAAGCAATCGAGAACTGGTCAGCTCCAAGAACCCCAATGGAAATTCGACAATTCTTGGGCCTTGTTGGCTATTACCATAGATTTATACAAAACTTCTCGAAAATTGCTAAACCACTCACCACCCTGACACAGAAGGGTGTAACTTTCAATTAGGAAGGAAAACAAGACGCTGCATGTGACAACCCGATATTTCGAGTTAATGTAATGTAAAACCAATCAAATTTAGGTCAAAATATAACCTTCCTAAAATCTTATTTGGGTTAAATAAAGTAGTAGGAATCATATCAAGGTTTGCGTACATAAAAAGAACGTCCAAATCTGACTTCGGATGAGGAAGTTATGAATTTTTGAAGAAATTCCTTAATCACGTCATTATAATAAATAAATAATAAAAATAATTTTGGAATTTGCCAACGGGATCTAAACGAAAGTTGTAGATCTTGGTCTCACCTTCACGTGGATATAAAGAACGTCAAAAACGGAGTTCGTATGAGGGAGATATGAATTTTTGAAGTTTATTTAAAATAAATATAAATTTAATTATAAACTCCCGGTATTATCCGAAGGGGAGTCATCGGATAGGACCGAAGTACGCCCAGCATACCTTCGTACGCCCAGCGTACCTTCGTATGCCCCGCGTACTGAGATCAAGGGCCTCGGATCGTCCACGTCGCCCTATCCGAGGTTTCCGACCCGTCCGACCCGTCCGAAGCGCCCGACCCGTCCGACCCGCCGTCCCATCCGACCCGCTGTCCCGTCCGACCCGCCTCCCCAGCAACCCGTCCCATCCGAAGCCGAGGCAGTCGAGGCTTCAGTCATGCATGACGTACGCGTACGCGCTGCGTACGGGCGTACGCCCCGCGTACCGAGGCGGTTCAGCCTTCCTATAAATAGAATGCGAGGCTTTCCGGAAATTTTGCTCACTTCTCTCTTTTCTCTCACGATCTTGCCTCGATTTCCGTGCCCGTTAAAACCCGAAGCTCTGGTCTTTTTGCTCAAGTCCCGAGGGTCGATTTTACTCCCGAGATTCCCGAGAATCCTGAGAAAAATCCGTTTTCCGAGACGAAACTCTGCCCAGTTTTCCATCTCGCTTTCTTCAATCAATCAAGTGAGTTCATACCCCTTAATTTACCTTTTAAATACTTTATAAACTCTTTTATTATGCTATCAAGGGGAGGATACAAGTTAAATACTTATAGTTTTGCTTCAATCACATGTGATTGCATTAATCACATGTGATTAATAACTAGGGAAACCAGTGATTTTATCACTGTTCAAACTGTCTATCAAACTGTTTTACTTCAAAATGTTTTCCAAACCCATTTACTTTTCAAAATTTATACTACAACTGTGATTTAAACAAATGTTCCTTATACTTAAACTGTTTTAATCAAATCTATGCCTTCAAAATGTTTTATAGATTAACATCAAGTCGATCTTTCTTTAAAAATAATACCTATGTTTCAAATGTCTTATAAATACTTATTTATGCTTTTATATTATAAATTGCATGCCCATATATGTATAGATGTATAAATAATATTTAAAGGGCTTAGGAAGGCCATCCACCCTATTTCCTTTTTCTCGATTTGGATGTGGTCTGGTGGGATTTCGGGTGACTATCCGAAGGTCATTTCCATATTAATTATATATCAAATATACATATATAGACATAAAAGTACTTCCATATTCATACGCACAAGACGCACCGTTAGTAAGTTACCATCGGGGTAACACAGAATCATACTATTACCACTGCTACACAAATGAGTCAGTTCATTCATGAGTCTATACTAGGAATAGAACATATACAACTATACTATGAGAACATATACAACTATACTAGAACGAGAAACATTTCATCACATATGCAAGAATACGATGACAAATGTGATCCACTGTATCGGAGCATGCCTTAAATGTCATGGCCCGAGTTGTAGCCAGAATTCTCTTGGAGGGAGAGCGTTGAGTTTGCGTATAGATCTATACTGGATTGACTATCCTACACCTTGCTGCTAGCTACAGCCGGACCTGCAGGTCTGCGGGTGCCAAACGTCATTCCGTTATTACGACCGTTCTTTATGTCGTTGTTATCGGTCGATAGTATGGTGCAATTATCACATTATACCTTAATATAAAACCGGTTAAGGTAATTAGTACAGCAGTAGTCACTATAAAACTAAGCTACAGTACTACAATGATTTACCCATTACACATTTTTAGTGATAACCACACTTAAATTTTAATGTACAAACTATATTTTGTTAAAAGATAGTTGCACTTGGGAAATTACACACTTTTACAACAAGCGAACATACAAAACGGTTAAAGCCTTGGTAGAAGGCTACTATTTTAGAAAATATAGGTTTTTCTGAGAGATTCAAACTTTTACAAACACTTACATACATGAACTTATATTTGAGACATGTTCAAATGTTTTTGATAACAAACACCGACATTAAAATACTTATGAACTCACCAGCTTAATGCTGATAAACTCTTTCAAAATAACTTGTATTCTCAGGTCATCAGTAGACAGGTACCGATGCCAGCTTTTGAGATGATGGAGCGCACTCAAGACTCATCATACTATTATTTTGATTTACGTTATATTTTTGGTGTCTAAAACTGTACATAACACGCTTGTATTAAAAATATATATTTAATGCAATGGATGATGTTGTTTGCTTATTTACATTTACTGTGTTGTGATTACCTTACATGACGTCCTCCACCCCAGAACGTTTTCGCCGTTCTTGGTTTTGGGGTGTGACAGATTGGTATCAGAGCATTGTTTATAGTGAATTGAGTATATCAACCCATAAAAGATATACTAAACTATAAACCCATTAGGGATTAAACTCTGACCAAGAGTCTATACTTTAAACATTAAAATATTTAATTAAGTATACTAGTCTGCATTCATACTAAAACCTGTGTCACAATGACAAGAACAAAAGTATTACGATTGTTAAATATCACAAGTAAGCTCGGGGATGTATGGTCAGTCCTGGGAATGGCATAGCCTGATCAACTATGCTGGTCCTAGGAGTGATTAGCACATGCCCTAGAATGCTTGTGATAGGTTAACAAGTCTAAAAACTTACCAACAATACCACAAGAAGATCAGTAAAACTTAAACTTAAAATACTATAGGTGTATTTTGTACTACTAGTTACACGTATACTATATTCGTATACCTCTCTTCTCGCGTAGATCTAATGGCTAGATTCCATCACGGCGACCCGTACTTTCCAAATGAAGGCAATGCCGGGTGGATCGATGAAGAGCCCGATGATGAGCATCCAATCCCTTTGGATGATCACCTCGCAGAAGGCTTTTCTGATGGATCCGACTCCGAGCCTGAAGTCAACAACCTACCGCTAGTAGGTCAAGCCCCGAACAACAACCCTCGACCAGTGTTTCCAGGTCCTACTCCCTTGTGGGCAAACAACTTGAATCGTTGGAGTGATGAACAGGGTCAACCCTTACCATACTTTGGGGACCGAAGCTTTCACAACGTCAGCGATGGTGGCTCTGCTGACCGAACTCTGCCTGTCATTATCCACTGAATAGCTTGTGAAGTCGAGCAAGGTCGAGCAGCCATCGACCGGGTCATAGAGTTTGATGCCATCTCAGGTGTCAACACAGTCCGCATCCGCCGTCTTGAAGGATACATGGAACTGACCCGGAGAACAAATAAAACCTGCAGTAGCAATTGGCTGCCTCACGAGCTGAAATATTGGAACTTCAAGCTCGTCAGAGGACTCAGGATCGACACATTCAAGAGGTGTTTCGTCAAGTGTCCGACCGCAGTACTCGCCCGGGATTTTCCCATCGCCGTTGGTTGATGTCTAGTACATCTCCGTCTTTTAATTAAAGAATAGCCTTTAACATCTGTGCTCCAAGTAACACTTGTGTGTATAATATTTCTAACTTTCCATACTCAAATTTGAAATCTAAGAACTGTCAAACTTTTCTATATGGTATGATGTATGACCTACTGTTAGGTCGATTTTCCCTGAACTTATTACATCAGTAATACCAGTATTTTTTTTGAGATCTATCTATCTGGGGAAAAATCTATACACTTGTGTTTTCCTACTAATATTTCTTATTGTGGTTTCAAGCACTCTTTCAACTGTTGGACTATGTTTAGTTAGTCCATGGGTCACTCTCATGTTGCTTACAAATTGATTCTTACCGTTTTCTTATCTTTATAAACTTATAGCTGAAAGATGCCTCCTCGCAAATCTCCCAGGAATAATCCTGCACCACCACCTCCTCCGCCTCCGGTCATCAATACTATAGCCATGAATGCTGCCGTAGCTGTAGCAGTGGCAACTGCCATGGCTCAGTATCACTCTTCTGATGCCAGCAGAGCTGGAACCCCTGTGGAGTCAACCCCAGTTGAAACCCCTGTGCGCTCGAGAGAGTGCTCATACAAGGATTTCACAAATTGCAAACCGAAGCCTTTTTACGGCACCGGCGGAGTCATTGCCCTCTCGCAATGGCTCGAGAAGACTGAATCAGTCTTCGAAATCTGTTCATGTCCTGCGGCGAGTAAAGTCAAGTACGCCGCATGCACCTTTGAAGGAAAGGCCCTGACATGGTGGAACGGCCATGTTAAGGCACTAACTCTTGTCGTAGCCAACGACATAGGCTGGGAAACAATGAAAGACCTCATGACTGAAGAATACTGTCCGAGGGGCGAGATCCAGAAACTGGAGCAGGAACTCTGGAACCTGACGATGAAGGGCACTAATGTGGTCGCTTATACTGCCCGATTTAGCGAGCTGGTGGCCCTCTGCCCCAATATGGTTCCCACCGAGGGGAAGAAGATCGAGAGGTACATATGGGGGCTAGTGCCTCCGTACCAGGGAAATGTTCTAGCATGAAACCCCGCTACCTTCGACAGTGCCAAACGATTGGCACAGCGACTCATTGACCATGGAGTCAAAACCCCTGCAACCACAACCACCCTAGCCATCCCGGGACCCTCCAAACCCGCTGATACTAAGCGGAAATTCTGGGATGAAAAGAAGAAGCAGCAGGCTACCAAAAAGCAGCAATTGGTGGCAATTCATGCCGCAATAACCCCTACTGCTGCTACTACTGCTCCGGTGAGTCGGTATGCTGGAAGTTCGCCCAAGTGCAACAAATGCAACTACCACCACAACAGCCCCTGCCGTGAAATGCAGTGCTCTAACTGCAACAGGAAAGGACACACCGTCCGATTCTGTAAGTTCCCGGCACAACCTATCAACCAAGTCCCTGGCTCTGGTGCGAACCCAACCTGCTATGGATGTGGTGAAGCAGGCCACTTTAAGAGGGACTGCCCCAAAACGAGGAGTGCTGGAGGAGCAGGGAGGGTACTAGCTATAGGCCACGGGGAAGCAGTTGCTGACCCGACAGTGGTGACCGGTACGTTCCTCCTCGATAACACCTATGCATGCATTCTGTTCGATAGTGGAGCGGAGCGAAGTTTCGTAAACCATAAATTTGCTCGCATGCTTAATCAACCACCGCACGCACTCAAAGAACTATTCACAGTAGAAATGGCTAATGGAAAAACTGAAAATACGAGTAGCATATACTTAGGTTGTACCCTAACTCTAGATAACCATTCATTTCCAATCGACCTCATGCCAGTCTCAATAAAAAGTTTCGACGTTATCATTGGCATGGACTGGTTAAGCTTTCATCGTGCCGACATCATGTGCTTCGAGAAAGCAGTCCGTCTAAACCTTCCATCTAACGAAACTCTTATAGTCTATGGCGACAAACCCGGTGCAAGTCTTCGCATCATATCAAGTATTCAAGCACAGAAATACCTACGTAAGGAATACCATGCATTCCTTGCTCACGTCGTCGACACGAGCCTCGAAACGAAGGAACTAAAGAACATCCCTGTAGTGAGCGACTTCCCCGACATTTTCCCAGAAGAACTACCCGGGTTACCTCCGCAACGACAAGTCGAGTTCAGAATCGACTTAGTCCCAGGAGCTACCCCAGTAGCCAAGTCGCCCTACCGCTTAGCACCAGCTGAGATGCAGGAACTCTCTGGTCAACTTAACGAACTGCTCAGCAAGGGCTTTATAAGACCGAGTTTCTCACCTTGGGGAGCACCGGTCTTGTTCGTTAAGAAGAAGGACGGATCCTTCCGTATGTGTATTGACTACAGAGAACTCAACAAACTGACGGTCAAGAATCGTTACCCTCTGCCTCGCATAGATGACCTGTTTGACCAACTGCAAGGGGCGAACTATTTTTCTAAGATTGATCTGAGATCCGGATATCACCAGTTACGAGTGCTAGAGGAGGATGTGCCGAAGACAGCCTTCCGAACTCATTACGGACATTACGAGTTCGTGGTGATGCCATTCGGATTGACCAATGCGCCCGCAGTCTTCATGGATCTGATGAATAGAGTATGCCGACCCTACTTGGATCAGTTCGTCATCATTCTCATTGACGACATCCTGATCTACTCCCAAAGTAAGAAAGAGCATGGCGATCATCTGCGACAAATTCTAGAGACTTTACGAAAAGAGAAGCTTTATGCGAAGTTCTCGAAATGTAAATTTTGGATCCGGAGAGTTGAATTCTTAGGACACGTAGTAAGCGAAGAGGGAATCCACGTGGACCCATCCAAAATTAAAGCCATTGAGAACTAGTCAGCACCGAAGACGCCTACAGAAATTCGTCAATTTCTAGGTCTCGCTGGCTACTACCGCAGATTCATTCAGAACTTCTCTCGAATAGCGAAACCTCTTACAACCCTAACCCAGAAAGGCGCGGCCTTTGACTGGGAAGAGAAACAAGAAATAGCGTTCCAAACGCTCAAACGAGCCTTGTGCACCGCACCAATACTATCCCTTCCCGAAGGAATAGAAGACTTCGTAGTTTATTGCGATGCATCGAATCAAGGGCTCGAATGTGTTCTGATGCAGCGAGGTAAGGTCATCGCCTACGCCTCGAGACAATTGAAGACACACGAGGTTAACTACACGACCCACGATCTTGAACTAGGAGCAGTGGTGTTTGCTCTGAAGATCTGGAGACATTACTTGTATGGAACGAAGAGCACTATCTTTACCGACCACAAGAGTTTACAACACATTTTCGATCAAAAGGAGCTCAACATGAGACAACGACGGTGGGTTGAGCTACTCAATGATTACGAATGCGATATTCGTTATCATCCGGGTAAAGCCAACGTAGTAGCAGACGCACTAAGTCGGAAGGAATATTTTGGTCGCAAGGTCAAGTCGTTGTCAATAACCATCCATTCACACTTGTCTAAGCAAATTCAGGAGGCTCAACTTGAAGCCATGAAACCTGAAAATGTGACGAATGAATCCCTTAGAGGAATGGACAAGAATTTAGAAGCCAAGGGTGATGGAACCTTATATTTCATGAACCGAATCTGGACACCGAAACACGGTGGTTTCCGAGACTTGGTCATGACCGAGGCGCACAACACTCGGTATTCCGTCCACCCAGGTTCAGATAAGATGTATCTGGATCTTAAGAAGCTATACTGGTGGCCTAATATGAAAGCAGAGATTGCTACCTTCGTAAGTAAATGCCTCACTTGCGCAAAGGTTAAGGTCGAGTACCAGAAGCCCTCTGGTTTACTGCAACAACCAGAGATCCCGGAATGGAAGTGGGAGCGGATCACTATGGATGTCATAACCAAGTTGCGCAAGACGACGGGTGGACTTGACACCATATGGGTCATCGTTGATAGATTGACCAAGTCTGCACACTTCCTGCCTATCAAAGAAACCGACAAGATGGAAAATCTTACGAGAACATACATTAGGGAAATTGTACGGCTACATGGTGTACCTATTTCCATTATCTCCGATAGAGATAGTAGGTTCACCTCGAGATGTTGGCAATCACTACAACATTCCCTAGGAACGAGGCTAGACATGAGCACAGCCTACCATCCACAGACCGACGGACAGAGTGAGAGGACCATCCAAACTCTGGAGGATATGTTGCGAGCCTGCGTGATTGACTTTGGGAAGGCATGGGATACTCATTTACCCCTTGTCGAGTTTTCCTATAATAACAGTTACCACACGAGCATCAAGGCTGCTCCATTTGAAGCTCTCTACGGCCGAAAGTGCAGATCCCCTCTGTGCTGGGCTGAGGTGGGTGATACCCAATTAGCCAGGGGGCAAACTTCCGACAGTACTCTCACCGGTCCGGAGATCATTCGGGAAACGACAGAGAAAATCGTTCAGATCCGTGAACGATTGAAAGCCTCTAGAGACCGACAGAAGAGCTACGCTGATAAACGAAGGAAACCTTTGGAATTTCAGGTGGGAGACCGAGTCCTCCTCAAAGTCTCACCCTGGAAGGGCTTGATACGCTTCGGCAAGCGTGGAAAGCTTAATCCAAGGTACATAGGGCCTTTCGAGATTCTTGCAAGAGTCGGCCCCGTAGCTTACAAACTCGAACTACCAGACGCACTTCGTAACGTACATTCTACATTCCATGTATCTAACTTGAAAAAGTGTTTATCTGACGAGACTCTTGTAATCCCACTCGACGAGATCGAAATCAATGAGAGCCTCAACTTCGTGGAAGAACCTGTAGAGATCATGGACCGTGAGGTCAAGCAGACAAAGCAAAGTCGTATCCCTATCGTGAGGGTTCGCTGGAATGCCAAGCGAGGACCGGAATTCACTTGGGAACGTGAGGACCAGATGAAACTGAAATACCCTCACCTTTTTGCTTAGTTATTTGTAATTTCTAACTTGCTTAAATTCTAATTTCGGGACGAAATTCCTTCTAACGGGGGGATAATGTGGCAACCCGATATTTCGAGTCAATGTAATGTAAAACCAATCAAATTTAGGTCAAAATATAACCTTCCTAAAATCTTATTTGGGTTAAATAAAGTAGTAGGAATCATATCAAGGTTTGCGTACATAAAAAGAACGTCCAAATCTGACTTCGGATGAGGAAGTTATGAATTTTTGAAGAAATTCCTTAATCACGTCATTATAATAAATAAATAATAAAAATAATTTTGGAATTTGCCAACGGGATCTAAACGAAAGTTGTAGATCTTGGTCTCACCTTCGCGTGGATATAAAGAACGTCAAAAACAGAGTTCGTATGAGGGAGATATGAATTTTTGAAGTTTATTTAAAATAAATATAAATTTAATTATAAACTCCCAGTATTATCCGAAGGGGAGTCATCGGATAGGACCGAAGTACGCCCAGCATACCTTCGTACGCCCCGCGTACTGAGATCAAGGGCCTCGGATCGTCCACGTCGCCCTATCCGAGGTTTCCGACCCGTCCGACCCGTCCGAAGCGCCCGACCCGTCCGACCCGCCGTCCCATCCGACCCGCTGTCCCGTCCGACCCGCCTCCCCAGCAACCCGTCCCATCCGAAGCCAAGGCAGTCGAGGCTTCGGTCATGTACGCCCCGCGTACCGAGGCGGTTCAGCCTTCCTATAAATAGAATGCGAGGCTTTCCGGAAATTTTGCTCACTTCTCTCTTTTCTCTCACGATCTTGCCTCGATTTCCGTGCCCGTTAAAACCCGAAGCTCTGGTCTTTTTGCTCAAGTCCCGAGGGTCGATTTTACTCCCGAGATTCCCGAGAATCCCGAGAAAAATCCGTTTTCCGAGACGAAACTCTGCCCAGTTTTCCATCTCGCTTTCTTCAATCAATCAAGTGAGTTCATACCCCTTAATTTACCTTTTAAATACTTTATAAACTCTTTTATTATGCTATCAAGGGGAGGATACAAGTTAAATACTTATAGTTTTGCTTCAATCACATGTGATTGCATTAATCACATGTGATTAATAACTAGGGAAACCAGTGATTTTATCACTGTTCAAACTGTCTATCAAACTGTTTTACTTCAAAATGTTTTCCAAACCCATTTACTTTTCAAAATTTATACTACAACTGTGATTTAAACAAATGTTCCTTATACTTAAACTGTTTTAATCAAATCTATGCCTTCAAAATGTTTTATAGATTAACATCAAGTCGATCTTTCTTTAAAAATAATACCTATGTTTCAAATGTCTTATAAATACTTATTTATGCTTTTATATTATAAATTGCATGCCCATATATGTATAGATGTATAAATAATATTTAAAGGGCTTAGGAAGGCCATCCACCCTATTTCCTTTTTCTCGATTTGGATGTGGTCTGGTGGGATTTCGGGTAACCATCCGAAGGTCATTTCCATATTAATTATATATCAAATATACATATATAGACATAAAATTACTTCCATATTCATACGCACAAGACGCACCGTTAGTAAGTTACCATCGGGATAACACAGAATCATAATATTACCACTGCTAGACAAATGAGTCAGTTCATTCATGAGTCTATACTAGGAAGAGAACATATACAACTATACTATGAGAACATATACAACTATACTAGAACGAGAAACATTTCATCACATATGCAAGAATACGATAACAAATGTGATCCACTGTATCGGAGCATGCCTTAAATGTCATGGCCCGAGTTGTAGCCAGAATTCTCTTGGAGGGAGAGCGTTGAGTTTGCGTATAGATCTATACTGGATTGACTATCCTACACCTTGCTGCTAGCTACAGCCGGACCTGCAGGTCTGCGGGTGCCAAACGTCATTCCGTTATTACGACCGTTCTTTATGTCGTTGTTATCGGTCGATAGTATGGTGCAATTATCACATTATACCTTAATATAAAACCGGTTAAGGTAATTAGTACAGCAGTAGTCACTATAAAACTAAGCTACAGTACTACAATGATTTACCCATTACACATTTTTAGTGATAACCACACTTAAATTTTAATGTACAAACTATATTTTGTTAAAAGATAGTTGCACTTGGGAAATTACACACTTTTACAACAAGCGAACATACAAAACGGTTAAAGCCTTGGTAGAAGGCTACTATTTTAGAAAATATAGGTTTTTCTGAGAGATTCAAACTTTTACAAACACTTACATACATGAACTTATATTTGAGACATGTTCAAATGTTTTTGATAACAAACACCGACATTAAAATACTTATGAACTCACCAGCTTAATGCTGATAAACTCTTTCAAAATAACTTGTATTCTCAGGTCATCAGTAGACAGGTACCGATGCCAGCTTTTGAGATGATGGAGCGCACTCAAGAGTCATCATACTATTATTTTGATTTACGTTATATTTTTGGTGTCTAAAACTGTACATAACACGCTTGTATTAAAAATATATATTTAATGCAATGGATGATGTTGTTTGCTTATTTACATTTACTGTGTTGTGATTACCTTACATGACGTCCTCCACCCCAGAACGTTTCCGCCGTTCTTGGTTTTGGGGTGTGACACTGCATTCCAAACACTGAAGCAAGCACTATGCAGCGCACCTATATTGTCCTTGCCAGAAGGAACAGAAGACTTCGTGGTCTACTGTGATGCATCTAATCAAGGTCTTGGATGCGTACTAATGCAACGAGGTAAGGTCATCTCTTACGCCTCAAGACAACTCAAGACGCATGAAGTCAACTACACTACGCACGATCTAGAACTAGGCGCAGTCGTTTTCGCACTAAAGATCTGGAGACACTATCTTTATGGCACAAAATGCACGATCTTCACCGATCATCAGAGCCTTCAACACATTCTCAACCAAAAAGAACTCAACATGAGGCAGAGACGATGGGTTGAACTACTGAATGACTACGAATGCAAGATTCGCTATCACCTAGGAAAAGCGAATGTAGTACCTGATGCTCTTAGTCGAAAAGAATACTCAGGTCGCCGAGTGAAATCCTTAACCATGACGATCCATTCACATTTGTCCACACAAATCAAGGAAGCTTAAACGGAAGCCTTGAAAAAAGAGAACGTGACAGGTGAAGCCCTAAGAGGAATGGACAAGAATCTTGAAGTCAAGGGTGACGGAGTTCGTTACTTCATGGATCGGATCTGGACACCGAAGTTTGGTGGATTCAGAGACGTGGTAAAGAACGATGTGCATAAGACTCGATACTCCGTACATCCAGGTTTAGACAAGATGTATTTAGACCTCAAGAAACTGTATTGGTGGCCAAACATGAAAACGGAGATCGCTATTTATGTGGGCAAATGTCTGACTTGCGCAAAAGTTAAGGTAGAGTACCAAAAGCCATCAGGATTACTACAACAACCCGAAATACCCGAGTGGAAGTGGGAACGGATAACCATGGATTTCATAACCAAATTACCCAAGACAGCAGGTGGGCTAGACACCATCTAGGTAATCTTCGATAGGTTAACAAAATCCGCACACTTCCTAACCATAAAGGAAACCGATAAGATGGAGAAGCTAAATCGAACTTACATCCGAGAGATTATACGACTGCACGGTGTACCAATATCCATTATCTCTGACAGAGATAGTAGGTTCACCTCACGTTTCTGGCAGTCGCTACAAAAATCTCTTGGAACGAGGCTAGACATGATTACCGCTTACCATCCACAAACCGACGGTCAAAGTGAGAGGACCATACAAACCTTGGAAGATATGCTAAGAGCTTGTGTAATCGATTTTAGTAAAGCATGGGATACCCATTTACTACTAGTTGAATTCTCATACAACAATAGCTATCACTCCAGCATTAAAGTTGCTCCATTCGAAGCCCTCTATGGCCGAATGTGCTAGGCTGAAGTGGGTGACATGCAACTAGCCAAGGGACAAGTACCCGATAGCACTCTCACAAGCCCAGAAATCATAAGAGAAACAACTAAGAAGATTTTTCAGATTAGGGAACGACTAAAGGCTTCAAGAGACAGACAAAAGAGTTATGCGGACAAAAGACGGAAACCCTTGGAATTCCAGGTTGGAGACCGTTTCCTACTAAAAGTCTCACCGTGGAAAGGTTTGATACGTTTTGGAAAGTGAGGGAAACTAAACCCAAGGTATATCAGACCATTCGAGATCCTTGCAAGGATCGACCTGGTAGCCTATAAACTTCGTCTACCACAGGAACTCAATAACGTACACCCTACCTTTCATGTGTCAAACTTGAAGAAATGTTTGTCCGATGAGACCCTCGTCGTCCCTCTAGACGAAATTGAAATCAACGAGAGTCTCCAATTTATAGAAGAACCAATTGAAATCATGGATAGGGAAATTAAAAGAACAAAACAAAGTCCCATACCCATTGTGAAGGTCCGCTGGAATGCAAAGCGGGGACCTGAATATACTTGGGAGCGCGAAGATCAGATGAAACAAAAATATCCGCATCTATTTCCCTAGTCCACAAATAATTACCTTACATTAAATTTTGGGACAAAATTCCCTCCAACGGGGGGATGATGTGACAACCCAATATTTCGACTCTATGTAATGACCTAAAAAGTCAAGTATTGTAACCACTTTTGATAGAATGAAATTAACTTCGAAAAATAAAATGTGCAAAAGTCTCTATAGTGATATCTATTATGCTAGATAATGTGTCAAAGTTTACAGAAATACTAAGAACACTAAAATCCGAATTATAACGAAGAAGTTATGACCATTCTAAGATTTCCGACAAAACCAGCAACACCGATTAAACTAAAAACGCGAAGTTTCAATACAATAGTTTTTAGCCTTAAGTATTTAAATGAAAGTTGTAGATATCATTAAACCGTGAGCATACATAAAAAGAACGTCCAAATCTGACTTCGTCTGAGGAAGTTATGATTTTTCCAAGATCCGGATATATAGTAGTAGACAGCTAAAAACTCGAAATAGAGATCGAGAGACTTTTGGCCGAAACAACCTTAATGAGAATCGAAGGTCTCAACAATAGTAGCGCAACGGTGAAAAGTCTGACAAAAACGAACATCATATGTAGAGTATATTCTCACCTATGCGTGCATATAAAGAACGTCGAAAATGAAGCTTGTATGCGAACGTTACATATTTTACAAGTTCGAGGCCAAAATTCGAGGCTATCAGGTCTGCCACGACGTGGCATAGTTTGTCGCGACCCAGCAAGCGACTGAGGGCGTCCAATCAACGAAAGGAGATAAAATTTCACCACCACAACGTGGCCAACCCTTTTCCACGATGTGGCACCCAAAAATGTGCCCTATAAATAGAACTCTTGGGGTGTCGGGTTTAGGTGCTCCATTCTTCTATCTCTCGTGCCGAAACTCTGCGGTTAAGCTCCTGAAGCCCCAATTTTCACACTCAAGTTCCGAAGGAAGGTTCTATACTCCCGAGACTCCCAAGATTCCCGAGAATCCCGAGAAAAATCAACTTTTCCAAGTCAAAGTTCTGTTCGATTTTCATCTCGCTTTCTCCAATCAATCAGGTGAGTCATACCCCTATAAACTACATTTTCAAATGTTTTATCAATGCTTTTTATACACTTTTAAGAGGGGGAATACAAGTAAACATGCGGTTATTATCGTGTGTAACATAGAGTTTCACTATATACTCTTTTTATCAAGTGAATCATATGTGATTCATAACTACTACTTGAGAACTTTTGTATGCAATATATATTCATGATAACATCATGTCTTTTGGAAATAAAACATGTATATATATATATATATATATATATATATATATATATATATATATATATATACATACGAATCAAACACTTTATTTATACTTTAAGTATATGTGATCATTTATGTCACTTTAAATGTTATACTTTACATAACAAGTGAGCATTACACTAGGATTTACTATACGAACGAAACACACAATTTGAAAACTATAATAGGTATAGTTTACGAGAAAATCATGAACATTTACATACTAGAAACACTATATCAAAGAGATATTTTCATACACAAGAACAAATGGACCTTTTCATACGTAAATTCGTTTTATACTAAGTTTTGTGAGACATTTCACGTACTTTCGATTATGCATTTTAAGTCCTGTATTATATACCATAATCCCTTGTAGGGGGAGCGTGATACTTGTGTATAGATCTATACGGGATTGACAATCCCGCACCTAAGCTGTTAGCTACAGCTAGGCCAGCTGGCCTGGGGTGACAAACGTCATAACTTTCCAACGCCTGAAGAACGTTTTTATAGGCATAATGGTCAAATAGTATGGTTTTAAGACTCACTTGGAGTATTAAAAACAAATTGATTTATGGGGTTTTTCAAATGCCTTAGCGATTTATACATAAACCTACTATCTTAGGCATGAAAAAGCACTATTGCATTACACTTTTGGAACAATTAAACTACCATCTACTATAGTAGAAAATATGGGATTTTCTAGGAACATTTAAACATGTACAAACCATTTTCATTCTATTTCATACAAACATTGTCACTAAATACTTATGAACTCACCAGCTTAAATGCTGACCTACTCTTTCAAAACTACTTGTATTTCTCAGGGATTCAGTAATACAGGTAAACTTCTGCTTTTGAAGAAGGGACGCTGCGGAGTTAGTTAAATTTCATTTTGGCATCATATTGTAATTTCTTTTGAAACAAGTACTTTTCTACAATGTAAACTTCCAAATTATATATATTATGGTTGTGTAACTTTCTTTACTATGTATTCAACTGTTTCGATACTACATGAAGTCATCCGCCCTCGAACGATTCCGCCGTTCTGGTTTGGGGGTGTGACAATTGAGGTTGGGCTAAGCTTGCATGGATAGTCCATGGAGTTTTAACCCATGGATCCTATGGAAATGAAAGGTCATGGGTATTAGGGTTTACATGAATGTAACCCTAATCCACCACACTGTATAAAGTGGTCCCTGGCACATGAAATGGCACTAGTGTGTGAGTAAACACGAGTGGGCCAATTTCTAGTGTGCTTACTATCCTCTCAAGATTTCCAATGTTGGCACATGAAATGGCACTAGTGTGTGAGTAAACACAGACCCCAGACAGTATCAAATGAATGATATAGCTAGCAAAGTTTAAAACATCCGGTAATCCTAAGTAGGTTGTTTCAAAATACCGTGTTAATTATTGTTACCTTAAGGCCATGAATTATAAGGTAAACCTAGAGATACTCGTAACCATACTAAGTGACAATTGAATACTTGACGCCCTGCAAGCGTCGGTATGATTGTGACATTTATCACCCCTTGGCTTGGTCGGCCGGATACTGTAGTTGGCAGTCAGGACGTGGGAGTGTCTATCCCGTATAGATCTATACACACAATGTCCGCTCTCCCTCCAAGAGACTCTGGTTACCAACTTGACAATGGTGAAATCCGTGTCCTGGAGATGCATCTCGTATTTCGAATTCTATTATAAGTATTGGATTATTGATATAGACTCACGAATGAACTGACACCTTTGGAATTCTCCGTGCTGCAAAGAGTAAATAGAATCTCCTAACTATTCCAATAATAGTTCCTAATGTTTCAGGTCTATGAATGATGAATGGAAGGATGCCCTTGCTACCCAAGGGAAATGAACTGGTCGATGGAAACCTTTATGTCTATACATGTATACATGATATATAACTAATATTTAAACGACCTTCGGACGGATACCTGATACCCACCAAACCACATCCCAACGAGGAAAAGGAAATAGGGCGAACTAGCCGTTCTAAGTCCTTTAAACATTATCTATGTAACTATACAATATAGGCATGCATTTAACGAAATAAAAGCATAGAAGAAAACTTCGGTAAAATCTTTGGAAAATCTTTACAAATAAGAAATTTACGACTTGATGTCATTTTATAAACAAGCTTTGAAAACCTTTGGGAAACCTTTGAAAAACCTTTGAAAAACCTTTGAAAAACCTTTGGAAAATCTTTCGAATACTTTGGATAATCTAAAAGAGAAATTCATACTTTAACAAGAGTTGAAAGCGAGATTGGAAAACCTTTTGTTAGATGAAGCAGTTTATCATGTAAAAATCCATTTGCTATACAGTTATTAATCACATGTGATTTATCTAATAACTGTATAGTTCAACTTGTATCCCCCCTATAAAAGCAGTTAAAATCATTTAAAAGGTTAATTCAGGGGTATGAACTCACCTGTCGTGGGCGATTCGGATGAATGGACGGTATAGGATGCTAGGTGTCAAGCGAGGACTTGAACACACACTCGGATCCTATTTAACATATAATGATATCTTTAAGTATCTAATTAGTCATTTAATAACTAATCAAGCAAGTAAGGATGTCTAAGTACATGAAAACACTTGCTACAAGTGCTAGGAGTACTAAGGGTTGCATATAAGGAGAGTATGGACTCACATTGGAGTTTACTCCTCAAATGGTAATACCTAGGGGAGTTTACGGTTTTCATACCACTTACCCCATGAGTTTACGGCCGTAAACTCATGGAAGTGGTGTCATTGAGTGTTTGAAGGTCTTATATCACTCAAGGAATTATGATGGACTCGAATCAAGGGCTATGGAAGTGATTGGGGCTCAAAATGGACACTTTATGGAGTTTACGGTCCTTGGACCACTCCCTTGGGAGTTTACGGCCGTAAACACATGAGTTTATGGTCGTAAACTCATGTTATTCTATTTCTCTTGTTGTTTGGTGGTTCTAACTCATGCATGCAAGGTTCTAGTCACTTATATGAGCATAGGTAGGTGTTAAGGGCACTTAAACACCTTGGAAAAGGTGTTTATGGTTTTGGGAGGTGTTCTAAAACCGTAAACTCATGTTTTTCCCTTCATTTCATGTTCTTGGGGTTCATATTTCATGCAAGTGAGGTTCTACTCCATTACACAACCATTAGAAGGCATTAGGGGCATCTAAACACCTCTTGGAGGTGTTTACGGTTTTTGGGATGATCTCCCCAAACCGTAAACCCATGTTCGCTTGGGAAATGGATTATTTTCGAGTGTTAAACTCATCAAGAATGGATCTATGCTAGTTGTCAAGGCTTAGAATGAACCAAGGCACACTTTGCCACCCGATTTGGAGTTTACGGTCCAAGAACACCTTGGACCGTAAACACCTTGTTCTTGGTGTTCTTCAAGGTTTTGGACATGTATTGAAATCAAACAACTAGCTAGGAGAAGTATACTTATGTATAGGAAGCTTGAATGATCGATTTTGGCGGATTAGACGGGATGAATTTATGATAGTGGAGAGAGAATCCTTGGATGTTCTTGAGGTGGGAGTTGGAAAAATGAGAGAAAATGACTAAGTGTCATATTTATACTCTCAGGGGTTCGCGGTCAAAAACTCCGAGTTTTTGTCCGTAAATTCCAAATTTTTGGAGTTCCGCGACTTACGCTAAACACGGAAATTCTAAATTTTACTTCCTTATTTTTGGTTCTGTTGACGAATATTATTTAAAATATTCCAACGGGCTTAAATCCGGCCAAAATTGTTTTGGGATAAATTTGGCTAATTTTTGACGTGCTTAATTACGGCGTTAAAACAAACGGAAATTTCGGGTTGTCATAGAGGAGCATACTATAACTAGTACAGGGAGGAGTATACTATAACTAGTTCAAGGAGGAACATACTATAACAATAACAAAAGAACAAATCATGAATTACACACTTATACTATATATATTCCTAGTATCCTAGGGAGACATCGTATCCTTAACTCATTGTTTATAACAAATTAAGGTAATAACACATCATACCGGGTTTGCACTAACAAAGTTACAAATACGTCGTACCAGGGTTAGCAAACACGAGGTAATAACTCATCATATCGGGTTTGCACTAACAAAGGTACAAATACAACGTACCATGGTTAGCAAACACGAAGTAATAACATATCATACCAGGTTTGCACTAACTAAGGTACGAATACCACATACCAAGGTTAGCAAACACAAGGTAATAACATATCTTACCGGGTTTGCACTAACAAAGGCACAAATACAACGTGCCAGGGTTAGCAAACAAGAGGTGATAACACATCATACCGGGTTTGCATTAACAAAGGTACAAATACAACGTACCAGGGTTAGCAAACACAAGATAACAATATATCAAACCGGAATTATTTATGAAGGGTACATCTGCAAAGTATCGGACAATAATAAATAAAAAATGCAAATATATACAAAAACTCACAACAGTATCGACTGAGGCGTCAAGAGTACAGGATTTCATTACTTCTAGTAGCGTCCAAACATTAGAACATTGAGTAAACTAAACTAGAAACTATTCAGTAAAGGGTTTAATCTATTTTATTAAATCAGTATAACTTAAAGGACCTCAAGTGGTTAGTTCTAAAATACTATAGTTTATACATGAGGGTTATATATCATTAATATCTGATAGGTATTTGGATGTGTGATTTTCACCTTACTTCCTGTTCCTTGCTTGGTTGTGGTCTTAGGATAGATTCACACAATTAACTATCCGTTCGATATTAAATTATATATAGCTAGTGTAAACTAAGTGATTATAGAAGGAACTATTGTGGTTACCATTTTTACTAAAGGAAATAAGGGTTATTCTTAAAGAATGTTTTCTTCAAATATAAAGGAAATATTATAGTTAAATCTGTGAGTACCAAATGAATACGCCAGGGTTATATACAACGAAGATATAACAAACAATAGGATGTGTGACTTCTGCTTCATTTCCTGTTCCTTGTTTGGTTGTGGGCTTAGGGCAGATTCACACAACAAATTATTTTTTTACTCTGGATTTTATATAACTGTATCCATTTAGCACTCATAGAAAGCATTGTAGAGCCATTTTTACTTAACTTTCATCATATCAGAAGATATAGGATCTTTTGGAGGAACATGCAAACTTTTCTAAAAGAACTTTCAACTTACTTTACATCACTAAAATCTTATGAACTCATTAGCTTAAATGTTGATCTACTCTTTCAAAATAACTTGTATTCTCAGGAAAGTAGCAGATAGGTACACGCACTGGGATTCAGAAGATGAAGTATAGTAGCTTCATGTCTTATTTTGTTATTTACTTTTGGATTCAATATTTTGTGAATCACTACTTGTAAACACTTTAATATTAATACAATGGTTGTTTGTTATTATGATTGCTATGATACATGTGTTGTGATACTATACATGACGTCCTCCGCCCCCGAACCTTTCCGCCGTTCCGGTTTGAGGGTGTGACATTAAGTCGTTAGTGGAGCGTGTGTGGTTAATCGGCACACTAATCTGGGACTCACAGTGCATGGAAAAGGGTAGCTTGAGGTTAATCATAAATCAATGGAGTGTGTGTGGTTAACCGGCACATTGATTAAGTGGTTGTAACATTGGGTGTACCAAGCTAATTTGCATGGTTATTCACACCTTTTTTGTGATCCTCGACATCCCAGTCACAAACTTGAAGGGCACAATCGAGATTTAAACATGCCATTGAAAAGTTCAATGAATCTCAAAGGATCTAGGAATTTCATTCCATTTAAAACTTAATTATAAATTTTGTTTTTTATGGTGGAAATTGGTAAGTCGTCATTTAGCTACCTTCAAATATTTTGCATTCGGACTACGACATTCCTCTTCCAAATTGTAAAATATTATGTTGGGTCCTAGCCTCAATATTTCATTTTGGTTGATATATTAAGGACTTAAATCAACTAAACTTGAATTTCTCCCATTATAGATGTCTAGTTCAGACAACTATGGTCTTCCCCAATCTTTTGGAAAAAGCTTTCTTTATAAAGATGATTTTCCACAAGGAGATTAAGGTGAATGGCTAACCCCTTCTTTGTGCGATAGTGGAACTTCACTTCCTCCACCTCCTACGGTAATTCTCCCTAACCCACAAGTTCAACGTCACTCAAAGCCCTATTGGCAGGATGGAAAGTATGTATGTGTTCACATGTTGGAGATGAAGTTACATACTGACAAGCTGGGAGAGTTGAATGTCAAAGTCTCGAGGAAGTTGGTTGTTGAGTGGGTTCTTCAATCACTTCCTAAGTCATATAGCGGGTTCTTTAAGGACTACTATATGGGAGATCATGACAAGACCCTTTATTGATCTAACATATTTGCTTGTTGCTGCCGAATCAGCAATGATTTGGTGCACTGGTAAAACAAATTCGATTGGAAGATCTACTCCCCAAATTTTCATGGACATTGACAATGATTTGGCGCACTGGTAAAGCAAATTTTATTGGAAGATCTACTCCCCAAATTTTCATGGAAATTGACAAAGGGAACATTGGAAGTCCAGAAAAACTTTCTCTTCCCAATCTAAAGGGATCAGCCATAGTCAAGTCATTTAACCAAATGGTAAAGAGAATGGCTAACTATGAGATAGTCCAGTGTACCATTCCCAAAGAGTCCATATGTTTCTATTGCCAAGAAAAGGGGCATTGGTTGCGAAGCTGCCATATTTACCTGAAAGATTGCAAAGATGGTAATGTAAAAAAAATTGACTCTACTTAAGGTAAAATCCATTATCTAACTCTATTAAGTTCCTATTTGGAGATTCTTAATACATGATGTAATGAAATTACATTTTGATGTTTTGTAGAATCAAAGGAAGCTTAAAAGAAGAGTAAGTTGAGTCTAATCGCAAAAAAATGGATTTCGATCGCATGGTTCGATGATCAGATTCTTGAGCTGCTAGATTGCTTATAAATATTTAGAAACATAGTTTTCATTTGTAATTGCATTGTAAGGAAAAGTTTTCCGCGTTTTATAAATAAATAAAATTTTGATTTTGTTTTATTTTATATCTCCTTACAATGGATTTTGTGAAAATTTATGTTTATGTATATTATAGCAATGTTCAATATGGATTTGATTCTTTTGTTTGTGGTAGTGTCATAATTTACTAGATAAGGAAATATTCTCATCACCCAAGTTTCCGTTGGATAGAAACTTGGAATCATGCAACTTATATTGTGTGATGAATGAGAACCTTTATCTTTGGGAAATTAAGACTAATTCCTTGTTCACATGAATATGTGAGTCAAGTCAAGGACTAGGGGATCGGGTACACTGGGTGTGTGCTGGTCAGGTCCACCACAAAGAACGATAAAACAATTGTTCATGATTTACTAAAGTTTAGTAAATATGGTTATGCTTACAGGTTTAAGTATAATTCTGAACATTGGAAAAGTTTCAATGTATGGCAGAACAAATGAGAAGAATGAAATTAGGCAGAAAGATAAAGGTTTCTCTAATCTTAAAAGATGGGAGAGTACTTTAGTATCATGTTTTATGATCATCTTAATGATTATGAAAACCATATGACAATTGATCTTCTAAGGTCATCTTAGTGCATTTCTATGGCTAAGAAGAGGAATCGTGAATTGTTGGAATGGTTAAATCAAAAAGGTGAATCATACTTCGTTCCAAATTGAGTCTTAGAGTCACACTCCAAGATTGAGCCTTGAGTGACATAATCTTAAGAAAGGTTTATAACACTTATCAAATTTAGAGTAAAATGTTTCTTACTCTTGTACATTTGAAATTAGTAAGTTGCGGTGTCTTGGTAAGGACAAAGACCAACTAATGCCAATGGTGTGAAGTGTTAGTCTTGATTAGAATCCGCACTAACTCTTGAATCTTTGTTTGTCAAGGAATGGTTCATGACAAGAGAATATTATATGTCAAGAGGTCAATGGGAGTCTTAAAGATCTTGACAAGTTTCAAGAACTAATCAAGAATAAACCTATTGTTAATCACTAGCACACGACTTGAGGTTTATAACGTATCGTGTTGAGATGTTCTTGTTTCTGTGCCTATTCCAGTTAAGTTGACTATGCATGTGAGTTCTACGAGTTCTCAGTTGTTTGCATAATAACATGGAAGAAATGGTAGGCCCTTGAGCTGCCAAGTGGCAAGAAATTAAGATTGAACAAGTTCAGTCCATATGGGTTTGGATTTGTCACTAACCTGGTCTTGTGATTATGGTTATGACAAATTCATATGGATAGGAACATATACACCATAAAATCTAAGTGTCATAAGGTTTCTCTCCAATTCATATAAATAATTGTGAGGAAATGCTTTCACTAAGTAGATTTTAAGGAGATAGCAATTGTGATATTTTCATTCTCAAATTCGATTATGATTATGGCATCCCTCTTCATAGTTCGAATTGTGAAAAATAACGAAGGTCTAAACATTTCAGACTTATGGTTCTAAGTTCTAAATTTGTTTAGACACACATGCAAGTTGTCTAAGGAAAGGTGTATGAGTTAGAGAAGCCTAGATAAAGTCTTATCGAAGCATCTCGTATCAGAAATTTAAGCTTTGGTAATGAAAGTCGATAAGTATTGATTTCTAGAAGTCCAGCTGATTTCTGACTACATGTCATAGCTAGTGGGACCATAAGTGTTATTCTAGTAAGATAATAATTATTATGCTAGTGGGAGCATAATTATTATAGCATAATTATTATGGTGAGTGTTGCAAGTTAGCAATGTTAATTATAAAAAAAACAAAAGGTTTCAAATCGCAGAGTTGTAGGGTTTGAAAAGTTGTTTTGTTATAATTATGGGAGAGGAAATTATACTTCATGTCAAATTCTAAAAAACTTAGATTGAGTTTTAATCAAATTTAGTCAAGCACATATATGAATGTTATGTTGAAAAAATTCGACATAAGTAAATTCTATATGGAAATGTTAATTGCATTCTCAAAATTCAATTATGATTACAGCATCCCTTTTCATAATTCGAATTATGAGAACATGGCAAATAGAAATATTGTAGCAAAAGACTGGTCAAGTATCATGTCTTTATGTTAGACATTATGAATCGCATCCCATATGCTTCGAGTATAGGATCGATTACATATGCTATAATATTCTCGCGTTCTAAATTTTCCAAATGCCTAGGGCATTAAGAGGGAAAAAGGACTAGAACTAGATATGACTAAAGTGGTTAACAATTATTAAGGACAATCTAAGGTTCGCCGAGGATTGGTCGCTTATAGTTGGAAGTATAAAATGGATGGACCATATTGACATATTCTAAAAAGAGGCAACTTCTGTTCAGAAGTGATAGTCAAAATGGGAATATGGAAATGTTTCCATAAGTGAAAGTTATTCTTTAAATTTGTGTAAGATTAGGAAACCTAATACAAGAAGGATGTTCAAAGGAATGTACTTTGAATTTAAGTCTTCACTTCCTTGGAATTGCTTTTTTATCAATCTCCAGTGGAAAGTTTTGTAATATCGTTGACGAAGTCTCTGTGACTTTTGGTACCATGACATTACAAAGGCTGCATTACGTGAAAGTTTAGCGGTGACAAGAATTTGGAATTCTTACACTTGCAATAAAGATTTGGAATTGTGAAATGAGCATCATTGAAATGTATTTTTTCAATTGATCTATTTCACAAAGTCAAGACCATAGACAAACACAGTATGCATGCTTGGAGCATGGAATAGATATTGTTTTAATTCAAGTATTAAGTTGATAAATCGAAACATTATATAACGAATAATGAGTAATCAATATGGCACTCAAAAGTTTTGGGGCCATATAGGATTAGTATTATTCTTGTATTTCACTTTGCATATTTTGAGTTCCTGAGTAACTAGGTTATTCAAACCATCCATAGTCGAACATACTTTGGAAGTAGGTATTGAGGCAAGACTGTCATGAATGGATCTGTAGTTTGTCTAAGTGTTTTAGACATAGCTGCGGTGTTCTTGAGTACTCCTGGAATAAGATTTGAGTATTGGATCCAACCCACGCTCATCTGAATTACCTCATGTATTTTATCACGAGTGATTGTAAGAGGATAATATCTTATATTCTTGAAACGGAGACATGTGAGTTGTAGTTGTGAGTCGGTTGCACATTGATATATGTAAACGCACCAGTAACTTGGATGTTATAAAACATATTGTTGTGTGTAATTTGATGAGTAAGTATAAGCAAGCATTTGGGTCAATGTTCATCCGTTCCTTTACCCCATGTGGATAAAAGCGATATATGTGGGATCCTCGATGATTTAGTGATGACACCCCTAAGTGCTTGGCCAAGCCTGGACTAATTTTGATTTTTTCAATTAGTCGGTCGTCATAAATCAGAAATCAGGAAACAACAAATGGACAGCGAGAATGACTAAAATCCATGTCTCAGTCCATATGATATCTAGATTACAGGAATATATGATCCCTTCTCTAATGGACGCGTCATTGACTAGGTCAGAGTTCTACAACGGCTTTTAAGAGCTACGATTGCTAGTCGGGTTGTGGAGTCATACTTGCAATAATAGTTACTAGACTTATCCAAGTGGGATACTGTTAGATTAGGTGTCTAATCCCATAACTACAATTGGTATGTACTTGACCCGAGAGTAGCATGGTTCATTTGGGTTTCATGGTACCGGAACAATTTGCAAGGATGGATTTTTGAGAAGAGGATATTCACGATTTATTAATATATTATAAGTTCTAATATACTAATATGAAATCATAATATTTAATTAGTATTGATCAAGAATTAATTTAGAATTAATTTTGTGATCAAAAGAGATAAATTAAATATAAGGGGTTGATTTGGTAAAATCATTCATTCTTATGGTGTGGTCCAATGATCCATGATTTCTTAGCTTGGGCTAAACCCATGTGACAACCCATGGATGATCCATGGAGGTTTAAACCCATGGAGCCTAAGGAATATGGAAGGTCATGCACATTAGGGTTTACATGGTGTAAACATATTTTTGCCACACTATATAAGAAACTCATTAGCTCCTAAAAGTGGCACCCTAGTCTTCTTGGAATAACTATAGCTGATTTTAGAGTACTAGTATTCTCTCTCAAGTCCTCCATTGTTGGTGGTGTTGTCTGATTCCATTTGAGGTGCAACACTTGGGGCACTAAGTTCTTAAACGCCAAACTCAAGAAGTTCTACAAGCTAAAACAAAGAGGTAATTCTATAACTCACTTTTATGTTGATTATGTCATTTCCATGCTAGTTGTAGGCTTAATGCTTTGGAAACAATATTACATGTATAACTAGAGAAAATATAGATCCAAAGCATTTGGGGTTGTATGTGCACCATAGGATGTTGTATTAAACTAAAACCCATCACAAGTGTATACCGGTCCTTTCAGGGTCTTGGCCCCGGTGGGCAGGGTTAATATCACTTGGATCTACCCGATGAGCTCAATCAGATCCATAACACATTTTGTTGGATAAGATGTCTAAGTCCATAACTATATTTGGTATGTACTTGACCCGAGAGTAGCATGTTCCATTTGGGTTGCACTTCACCAGAACAATTTGTAAGGATGGATTTTGAGAAGAGGCTATTTATGATTTATTAATATATTATAAATTCTAATATATTAATATGAAATCATATTATTTAATTAGTATTGATCAAGAATTAATTTGGAATTAATTTTGTGATAAAAAGAGACTAATTAAATATATGGGGATTGATTGTGTAAATCAATCATTCTTATAAAGTGGGCTAATAATCCACGATTCCTTATGTTGAGCTAAACTCATGTGGTAACCCATGGATACTCCATGGAGGTTAAAACACATGGAGCATGAGGAATGTGGAAAGTCATGCACATTAGGGTTTGCATGGTGTAACCCTAATCATGACACACTATATAAGAGATCCCCTAGCTCATGAAATCAGCTCTAGAGAGTCTTTAGAAGAGCATATCCGATTTTGTGAAGCAAGAAATATTCTCTCAAGTATTCCAATTGTTGGTGGTGATTTGTGGTTCCATTTGAGGCATTCACATTATTGGTGCTAGGCTCTTAAAGCTTCAAGGTTTTCAACTACACTAAAACGTATGTCATCTAACTAGAATTTTGTAGTATAGATACTCCATTGTATGCTAGTTAGGATGATGCTTTGGAATTTTGAAAGTTTGCATGTATATTAGAGAAAACATAGATCCAAAGCATTTAGGGTAGCATCTACACCATAGGAGTGTTAGAATGCTCAAAATCCATCAGTGGTATTAGAGCCTAGGAATGTTTTCCAATATACATGATGCTACTTGCTTTCAAATGTTGAAAAAATTGACTTTTTGTTGTCTGGACAGTGGACTCGCCGAGTCAGTTCATGCACTCGACGAGTTGGTGCTCTAGAGTGCATATTTTCGAGTTTTAAGGCTGGAATTGGACTAGGATCATTACCCTAAACTGTTTTTGAACTTATAAACTTGTTTTTGATGTGGTAATGATCATGCTAATCCAATTTAAAAGATAATTGTCAAAGTTTCATGTTTTGTATTAGTTTATATGGTTAGGTTAATTACATGAAATTTGTTGGATTGAATTGTCTTGTTCATATGAGTTGAATTGTATCTTCTATGAATTATTTGATTATTTTATTAGTTAAATAATGTTTTAAATGATTTTAGTGGACTCCATAACTTGTCCTCAAGTTATGGATGTTATGAAACATGAAAGGTTTTTCTATTAAAGATGTCATTAAACTCATATGTTATGGATTTGAAGAGTTTTGACAAGTTTCAAAACTTTCCCTCAAGTTTTGGAATTTGTAAAGTCTCACTAAATGAAACTTTAATTCCAAACCTTAGATTTTTATAAGTTAAAATTCAACCCTTATACTATTAAAATATTATAGGTTATATATATATATATATATATATATATATATATATATATATATATATATATATATATGTGTATAAGACAAGTCAGTCTTACTGTTAGGAGGCCTCATTCACGAAGCCTGTCTATAAGGGGGTATAAGGTTACTGCCTATAAAATGGTGGTTTAATGCATGTCCACTCTCACCCACCGCTTCCTTGACTGGTGGAGGGTCGTTAGCCGAACGGGTAGGACAAAGACTATAATTCTCTTTAAAAGTATAATGATAAATATAAAGTAACTAAACCTTTTACAAATTCCCAATCTTAGTTACTTTAGGAAAATGTGAAATTGATGCTAATCCATGAAATTACACTTTGCACTTTACCAATTCGTTGATGGAGCGTGTGTGGTTAACCGACACATTAACTTAGACTAGTAAGGGTGGCAAAGGGTAGCTTAATGTCTATCATAAGGCCAATGGACTGTGTGTGGTTAACCGGCACATTTATTAAGGTGGTAATTGACATTAAGAGTACCAAGTAAATTTACATGGTTATTCACACCTTGTTTGTGATCCTCGGTATCCCAGTCACAAACCTAAAGGTACCATCAGAGTGCTCGTCACGAGCTTGTATCATGCTTGCCACCATGTATCCTAAATTCCAAAAGTCCTATGAGGACATCTACCCTTTTGAGATTCACCAGGACCTGATGGAAAGATACCATCAGAGTGCTCGTCAAGAGCGATATGAAATCATCTGCTCCATGATTACAACAAAGATGAAGGATGGTGAACCCATCACGGGCCACTTGTAGAAAATGAAAACGTTTGTGGACCATCTGCTTAAATTGAATGTGAACTTTGATGAGGTGTTGGCTATAGATATTATTCTACACTCCTTACCTCCATGTTATGATCAGTTCCACATGACTTATCTTATGAACAAGGAGGAAGTCACTCTGAGCAAGCTTTAGGGCCTTTTGAGGACCGCCGAAAGTGGTCTCAAAGGTAAATCTGTTGTAACCACTCCTACTGCTAATGCAACTATTCTGGCAATTGGGCAGGGTAAGGGGAAGAAGAGGAAGGCTCCTTCCAAGAGTCATAAGGGAAAGTCTTTTGATGGATCCTCTTCAAGTGGAACCAAAGGAGGTTTTGCTACTCCTTCAACCATCCCAAAAGAAGCAAAGTGTTTCTATTGCCATGAAAAAGGGCACGGGAAGCGAAGCTGCCCCAAATACTTGCAAGATGTCAAGGATGGGAGGGTTAAACCCACCCATGTTGGTATTTATACTATTCAATCTAAAAAATCATCACATACTAACTCTTGGGTGCTTGACACAGGTTGTGGATTTCACATTTGTTCTGATGTGCAGGGCCTTTAAAGAAGTAAGAATGTGGAGCACGGGATGATAAACTTGATCATGGGGAATAGGAAGGTTTCACCTGACACCAAGATTGGAGTTTACTCTTTATTACTTAGTAGTGGTTAGAAATAGATTTGAATAATTGTTGCTACTCATATTATATGGCAAGAAATATTATTTCCTTTCATGGTTTGTACAAACAAGGTTTCACATTTTCGTTTGATAGTGAAATTGGTGCAATAAATGTTTATTGTAATGGTGTTTTTATTTTAGAGCATTACCTTGTAATGGTGTATATGAAACTGTGATGGTTGTATACAACTTAGGAAATAATGTGTTGCATATCGATTCTTCTAATGATTTGGATAAGGCATCCTTGTGGCACTGTCGTCTTGGACATGTCAACAAGAAGCGCTTAGGCCAACTCCAGAAGGCTGGAGTTTTGGAGTCATTCGAACTAAGGTCGGATGACACTTGCGAGTCTTGTTTGATTGGAAAAATGTGTAAGTCACCCTTCACTGGTAGTTGTGAAAGGGATGAGAGTTTGTTGGATCTCATACACACTGATGTGTGTGGGCCCTACAGAACCACCACAAGGGATGCTAACCGCTTTTATGTGACCTTTACTGATGATTACAGCAGATATGGCTATATCTAATTAATCAAGCATAAGTCGGAAACCTTTGAGAAATTTAAAGAGTTTAAACAAGAAGTGGAGAATCAGTTGGGCAGGAAGATAAAGATGCCCCGATCCGACCGAACCTTGTTATACATGGTTCGTTCCATGATGATTCGAGCTTCATTACCAATCTCATTCTAGGGGTATGCCTTGGAGACTTCCGCTCATATCCTAAATCGAGTCCCAACTAAAAAGGTTGCCAAAACACCTCACGAGATGTGGACACGGAAGGCTCCCTCGTTAGCACACATCAAGGTTTGGGGTTGTGAGGCTTTCGTAAGGCGCGAGACTCACAACAAGCTCGAACCTCGGAGTGAGCAATGTATTATCATCGGCTACTCACAAAATTCCTTTAGATATCTCTTCTATAGACCGAGTAACAATGTTGTCTTCGTTGTGATGAGAGCAGTCTTTCATGAGAGAGAGCTCGTATTCCAAAGGGACAGTGGGAGGCAAATTGACCTTGAAGAACTTTAAGAGTCAAGTGGTGAAGGAACCTTAAACACTAGCAATCAACCTGAGGAGGAAACTCCTATTTATTCGGTTGACGAGTCTGTACCTCTAACGCGTTCCGGTAGAGTTAGAATTGTACCTGAGTTTTAAGGTTTCCACATTACTGCAGAAGGTGATAAATTTATCACTGATAGCACACTGGTAAATTTGGATGAACCTAACAACCACAAGGAAGCCATGGCAGGCCCAGATTCTGCTAAATGGAAAGAGGCTATGGACAACAACATTCATTCCATGTATGACAATCAAGTTTGGAACTTGGTTGAAAATGTACTAGGTCGTAAGACAGTCGGGTGCAAATGGGTCTTCAAGAAGAAGACTGACATGGATGGGAAGGTACACACTTATAAGGTGCGACTGGTTATGAAGGGCTTTTCTCAAACTCCAGGAGTTGACTATGATGAGATCTTCTCACCAGTAGAGAAGATTAATTCTATTATGGTTATGCTAGCCATAGTTGCATTTCATGATTATGAAATATGGCAAATGGATGTCAAAACCGCTTTTCTTAATGGAAAGTTGGCTGAGGATGTTTACATGAATCAACCAGAGGGTTTTATCGATGTAAAGTATCCTAATAGAGTGTGTAAGCTTGAGAAATCCATTTATGGGTTGAAACAAGCATCTCGCACATGGAATCTTTGTTTCGATGAGAAAGTCAAAGAGTTTGGCTTTTCGAGAAACGAGGATGAGTCCTGTTTATATGTCAGAGCTAGTAGGAGTATATTTAGCTTTTTGGTACTGTATGTGGATGACATACTACTCATAGGAAATGACATCCCAACCTTGCAGGAGGTGAAATCCTGGCTTGGGAAGTGTTTCGCTATGAAGGACCTTGGAGAAGCTGCCTATATCCAAGGGATAAGGATATTGAGAAACAGGACTGAGAGACTAATTGGACTTAGTCAAAGTACCTACTTGTACAAAGTGTTGAAGAGGTTCAACATGCATAATTACAAGAAAGGTGACTTACCGATCCAGCACAATGCCAGACTGAACAAGGCTCAGAGTCCGAGTACAGAGGCTGACATAGCTGAGATGAGTCGATTACGATATGCTTCCGTTGTTGGCTCGATCATGTATGTAATGACTTGTACTCGCCCTAATGTGGCCTTTGCTTTGAGCATGGTCAACAGATATCAAGGGAATCCTGGCAAGGCTCATTGGACTGCAGTGAAAAATATTCTCAACGTTGGAAGTAGGTATTGCATGTTTTGAGCACGCTTAACTGCAGAGTTCTAACGGGATCTGCTACCCTCACGGCTTTAAAATGCGTTGTGTCAAGGAAGGTATTCACACCCCTTATAAGGAAATGCTTCGTTCTCCTTCCAATCCGATGTGGGATTAGGTGCAACTCACCTTCACCCCCCCCCCCCCACCCATTATAGGGTTCGACTTCCCCATCGAACACATCGACTCATGTCCAAACTGATACCATTTGTAACATCCCCCTTTAGCACGTATCGGCTTGGAAGGAGAACGAAGCACTTTCTTATAAAGGAGTGTGGATACCTTCCTTGTCACAAGGCGTTTTAAAGTCGTAAGGGCAACAGATCCTATAAGGATTCTACAGTAAAGTGTGCTCGAGCGAGAGCAATCCAGAGATGGGTGACCCCCTGGGAAGTTTTTGCACCGGGAGCCCAAAGCGGACAATATTGTGATACGTGCCAGATGGGGATGTTACATAACTTTTGTTCAACTCTTCGTTTTTAATGGTAGAGTAAGGGTTTGCCTTGTATGATTATCCAGGTGTGGTGTAGCACCGATGTAGCTAAATGTGAGAGAAACAATTATTGATCATCGATCAAGAGGTGACTTTGCTCACTATATTGTAGGCCACTAAGATATCTTATGTGCTTGTAGTCTTTGTGACTCATGTTGTATGTATTATATGTCTGTGTGCATGTTTGTTGTATGTATGTGTGGTGAAATAGACCCTGGGGTGAAAGAGACCCGGTACAGACTTATGTTGACATATGAGTTGAAATATACTCACGATGAAATACACCCAGTACGGCTTTGGCCTGACACATGAGTTGAAAAAGACTTGGGGGTGAAATAAACCTGGGGTGAAATAGACCCGATACAACCTTGAGTTGGCAGATATGTATGGGATGCGGTATTTTGGGGAACTCACTAAGCTTCGTGCTTATGGTTTTCAGTTTATGTTTCAGGTACTTCCGGATCGAAGGGGAAGAGCTCGAGATGATCACACCCATAGTTATTTGTAGCTTGGACTTCGAGGACGAAGTCTAATTGAAGTGGAAGAGAATTGTAGCATCTTAATCCTTGAGGTACTTAATTTATTGATTTCTTACATTTTGGGATGAGGGTCACAACAAGAGCCATAGTGGTCACGACGTGAGTGACCATTGACCATTTGACTCACATTCTTAAATACTCATGATGTAAGACATGAGGACTCACGACGTGAGCAAGGCTTGATGACCCAAAACCCTAATTTTTAAGTATTTAATGGAATAAGAGAGATAGGGTTGCCCATCTTCTGCCTCACTCATTCTCTAGCCTCCTGAAAAGCCTAGTCGACCTCCTTGAGACCTTTGGCCATTATTGGTGACCTTGAAGAACTTATTTGGTGGTTTTTGGTCCATTAAAGTTGAAGCGAACTCTTGTGGTACTTCATTTTAGCAATCTAGCTTCTACCTCTTAGCCTTGCTGAGCTATTGGACCACTATAAGTCATAATGCTCTTACCTTTCTTTTCTCTTGCATGCTAGATCTAGGTTTTAGAGCTTTTCTTTGCGTGGTTGGGTTGTGTAGCATACACGTGATCCATAAATTTGGCAACTTTATGGATCATTAAGACATCCTCTGTATATGAGGCTTTGGATCTGAGTTTTGGTGTTGATTTTTGACTCCAAGCATGAGTCTTGATCTTCATACATTTATTTTGACGTATTTAGTATCGAAGTCATGCATTGGACATGCATGACTGAAAAGCTTTGAATTTTATTGTCCTTAGGGTCAATGAAGGTCCTCTGGAAGGTCCCTACGAATATCTTAAAGGATTAAATGCTTAATGCTCAAAGTTGGTCAGAACAGGTCTCACGACGTGAGAAATGAGGTTGTGTCGATCTGATAAATCTGGTTGGATGAGTTGTGACTGATTCGACTCGCTAAGTGGGGCCGGGTCGAGTCCATTCTCAAGATGTAACTAGAGAGCAGATCACAATGTGAGGGTGAACTGATGGGAATGTTGACCGTTGACCTTAGGCATTGACATTTGATAAGAGTTGAATTTTGGTTAACTCTTGGTTTTGAATGGTAGACTAAGGGTTTTCCTTGTATGATTATCTAGGTATGGTGTAGTTGACCGTGAGATCAAAAATAGTTGATTATCGATCGAGAGGTAAGTTTGCTCACTATATTGTAGGACACTAGCATATGTTATGTGCTTGCATTCTTTGTGACTCCTGTAATATGTGTTATATGCATGTATGTCTGTTTGCTATATGTATGTAGGGTGAAATACACTCGGTACAGCCTTGTGCTGATATATGAATTGAAAGAGACTCAGGGTGAAATAGACCCGGTACGGCGTTGGTCCAACACATGAGTTGAAATAGACTCAGGGTTGCAATAGACTTGGCACAGCCATGAGCTGGCAGATATGTATGGTATGTTGTATTTTGGGGAACTCGATAAGCTTCATGCATATGGTTTTTAGTTTATGTTTCAGGTACTTCCGGATCGAAGGGGAAGAGATCGGGATGATCACATCGCACACCATGATTTCTGATTTATTTGACTCTGATGTATTGAGATAATTGATTGACATACTCTGATTTTCCTTAATGTTTTTATGAACACTTTTCCGTTGATGGTTTTATTATTATGAAAAAGAAAGTTTTGGCTTTAAATTTTGGGACGTTACACCAAAAATGACCATGCTTATTTAAAACATATCGTGTCAAATGACATATGCCCCAACCAAGAATGCCAAAGTCTATAAGAAGCCTTGGCCTTGGGCCTAGCAAAAAACCAATGAGCTTATGGTGATGAAGAGAGAACATATAACCCACGATCATATCTTCCTTGTGCTAGAACTTGTTTCGTTAGTCGATCTTGAATAGAGAAACAAGATTTAGAAAAATCACATCCATATCACTGTCGTGAGTATGTTTACCAATAAATATCCAGTTTTTAGTACGTGGAGGCAAGGTTCTAAATGGCGTGAGGCGTGGCGTGGCGGCAAGGCCAAGCCTCAAGCTTAACGAGCCATGGCGAGCCACGGCGTTTTTCAAGGCGTGATGTAAGGCGGCGATATTGTATTAATTTAAAATTATATTACCACATAAATATAAATTTATATTAAATATAACTACTTATTAGAAGTGTTAGATCAATAACTAATAACAAAAAGTTAACAAAAACCACAATACTTGTATCTCCGATTTGAAAAGACATAACGAAGCGAAAAAATTGTGTCTCAAACGAAAAAACACGCGCCATAACACACCATAATGCGCCATGGCGCGCCATATCACGCCTTGCCATGCGTTACGCCTAACAGCAATGTTATGAAGCTTTTCGTAACGGCGAAGCCACGCCTCACGCCATGGCGCGCCTTGGCGCGCGCCATGGCGCGCCTTTTAGAACACTGCGTGGAGGGATCACAAAAACATCCTGAAAGCAAATACCATTTTCAAGTGAGGAATTCCTAATGTACGAGATGGAAAGTGTATTTCCATTTCCAAATTGCACCGATGATTCACCACCAAAAGGTTGTTGTTAAGAGACTGAACCCGATGAGGACACCATATAATCGGAGGCATCAGAATCAACATACCAATCCGGACTGGAATTATTCATGTGACACTTTGCAAGAAAAGCTTTAGTAATATTGACTTCGGTGGTAGGTGATGGGTTTGCAAACGAAGCTAGTTGAGGACAAGCGTTGGCATAATTGGTAGTGAGGAGGGCGGTTGCCATGACCACGACCACCACAAAATCCACGACCCCCTCTCCCACGATCCGTGGAGGGAGTTGCACGATCCAAGAAAGCCATAGGGGTGGGGCTGGTCCGTGAATGGATTTAAGGAAGATTTTATGTACCTCAGCTTGGGCAAGCTAGTCACGAAAATTAAAGGCAGCACACGAGACACAAATAATCGTGCTGAATATCTAAAATGAAGAACCAAGGCCACTTAGAAACCAATGAGTCTTGTCGGACTCATCAACCGTATGATCGATGGCCGCTTGTTATTCACAAATGGTCTTAAACTATCGACCAAAAACTCCATCAGTGGAAGAGCCTTTGGTGAGATGACGAAGTTGACCGCATAAATTTTATACAACCTCCAAGGAAGAATTTCCATAAGAGGCTTCAAGAGCAAGTTAAATATCGTGGACGGTGGCAAGACCCATGACCTTCGAGAATGCCTGCGTTTGTGAGTGATACTTGGAGAAGGATAACAAAACATTGATCGACAACAAGCCACTTCCCAAGAGCAGGATTCACAATCAGCTTGTTATCCACCAAAATTTAGGAGGGGGGCTGAAGCGGAGCCATCGACATCATCACGAAGCTATTGATGATTGAGTACATGAGACATTTGATTCTTCCATAATAAATAATTTGAGGAAGAGAGGCGGATAGTGATGAGATGAAGTATGGTGTTCATGGGGAGGGTGGAGTCGTGGGAAGAAGAAGAAGAACTTGACATTGTAGAAGATGAAGAAAGGAGAAGAAAAATAAATATGTTGAGGGGGAAAGGAATAGAAAGGAGGGGAAAGATGAAGGAGTTAGGCTCTTGATACCATGATATAAATCATCTCCATGCCAATGTTCACAGTAGTAATGAATTATATAGAGAAAAATATTACAAGTACACCCCTTATAAAAAATAAAAAATACAATAAAGACTACAACATTTATATGTGTCTAATATGGTGGTTGTAACGAAGAGTCTAGATTTTTATGATGTGCTAAGACTAAGATTTTTAATTTTTTTTTAATTTTTTCAAATATATTTATGTTTATAACTATTTATCTTTAATCATTCATAATAATCTTTTTGATGCATAAATTGATATACTTATAAAGAGAGACTATATTTCTTCAAATTTTGCAATAAAATAATGAACATATATAAACCAAATATCATCGGATTTCACCAAATCGGCCATGGAGTCCAAATACAATCCCCGTGTTGCCATATTTTTTTAGTTTCAATTATGATGTCTTTTGTCATAGATTGAGAAGAACAAAGTCGGTTATTAGCTTATTAGCTTAAGTTGACATAATGCCACTTGGGTCCAAACTTATGAGTTCTTGCATTAAATTAGGTTTCTTGAATTTACCTTGTTAATAAAAGACTCTTTCTTCAACACATGTCTCTTCCATAATGGTTTTCAGCCAAAAATGATTTTACCATTATACCCTTCAATTCCCCTTTATGCATTTAAGGCGTTTATTCGAAAATCACAGATCTTTTCCTCCAATTTTGCAAACTTGGTTTTGGAAAGACCCTAATCTCGCAACAAATTTAAAAATACTACGATTATGGAGGAAGCTAGGGTTCTTAATCTTTTTAAACTCGATTGTTCATATTCTCTTTCTCTCCCTTTCAGTGTGTGTTTGTGGATTCGCCTAGAAATTCAAAGCGGAAATGCATGTGTGAACTAAATCCATTCTTTTTGTTCTCGAAAGGAATATTCATGTGAAAATATCAACTTCCCAGCACCTGTTTTGGTTCAATTATTTCTTCGATGAATTGCTTCAATTTCCTGCACACCAAGTGTTTGTGATTTTACCGGCATGAAGGTAATACTCTATGATTTTATCTGATCATACACCCTATTCATTGTAGATTAAGGAAATCTAAACCAATAACTGTAAATTTATATTTCCCAAATATAAGTGTTTAGATAAGGGTTAAGGGTATAACTATAAATTGATTATTTGGGTGAGCTTTATTATGCATCCACTTGTGTCTGGTGGTAACGCCTAATCAAGATTCTACTTTTTGTTCGTTTGATTTTGGGTACGTCTAATGTTATTTTAGAATTTATGGATTGGTCTCTTAATGTTAGTGTCTATGGCTAAACTTCAGCAATATTAAGTGTTTTGTATAGGGAAACTGAAGATAATGAATATTTAATCTATATTTGTGAGTTTGCTTCTTCTATAATTCATTTTTTTGTTCTTTTGGGCTTGAAAATACCTAAAATTCTGCATATGATGTTGTAGAGCTTGATATCAAGCACCATACGTATGATTTTGCTACCTGGTCAAGCTTCACTTGTTTGGTTCGTTATGCAGTGTGTTTGATATCAAGCACCAGCACATTTCATCTTAATTGTGTGCTTGGTATATATATAAATTGTATTTGCAACACCTTTAGTATATATATCTATATATATATATATATATATATATATATATATATATATATATATATATATATATTTGTTTTCATTTTACTGTTACGGCAACAAAATGACAAAAACAATTGGCACAAAAATCATCGAACATATATTATTAACAACACTACCAATGCAGCATAGGAAAACAAGTCTGAAATACGCAATTAAATGAATGTAAACACATCAGTTAAGCAGAGCAACTGGGGTTAAAAGCGTCAAAAGACCCATTATTTGTTGGTGATTTCTTATCATCAATGTTTATTTAAGTGCAATGGATTAACTTGTTGACCAAAAATCAATCTTGATGAATATTAAACAAGTAAGGAAGGTGCGGAGTGCAAACTTGTTTTAGTTCATTCAAGATTCAAAGTAGACTGTCATTTAGGGGCAAAGCCCTTAAACGAACGGGGGTCCATGGGTAGCGCCCTTGGGAGCAGGGTCCAAGAGGCAGAGCCCCTGGCAGAAATTTTTTATATGAGTTATATTGCTATATAAAAAATGCCTTGGAAATATGAATTTTCTATAAATGAACTCGATTTTTTGACTTCATTTTCACCCTTATTAATGATCCGGTTTTAGTGATAGTTTATGACTGTTATAAACTGGTTTTGACGGTTGGAGTAGTTTTCGGACAAAGAAAACTGCCTTGACAGTTTTCAGACAAATGATGCACTTAATCATTTTGGTCATCATTTTTCTTGGTACAACAACAATCACGAAAATCATAACTTCATATTATCTGTTCTTGAAACTCTTATGAGTCTTATACAATTAAAGGTTGGGAGTACCACCCAAATACTTTAATCTTAAAGTGTACAAACGATTCTCAGAATTTCCAAGCCTTTTATTACCCCAAATTTTCTAACAAAGATTAAAGTATTTTGTGATCATGGCAAGTGGTGATTTTGTGAAGGATATGATAAGCAAGTTCGAAAATCTAACATGTTTGAAGGGAAAGATTTTCATAGATGCCAGAAGAAGATGCACCATCTTCTCACTACTTTAAAAGTGGTGTATGTTCTGGGTACACCCATGCCAGTCTTACCAGAATCTGTTGAAGATGAACCTTTGAAGGCAACAAGAAGGATATAAAAGTGGGAAAATGATGATTACATATGTCGTGGTCATATTCTTAATGGTTTGTCTGACTCACTTTTTGATATAGATCAAAATTTCGAATCCGCAAAAGAACTGTAGGATTCTCTTGAATCCAAATACATGGCTGAAGATGCTTCTAGCAAGAAGTTTCTTGTCAGTAACTTTATGGGTTACAAGATGACTGACTCCAGGCTTGTTATGGAAAATTTCCATGAGATGTTAAGGATCCTGGGACAGTTTGCTCAAAATAATCTGAAAATGGATGAAGCCATTTTTATGGCTGTGATCATTAACAAACTGTCCCCCTCCTGGAAAGATTTAAAACATAATCTGAAACATAACAAAGAGGAATTAACTTTGACTAAACTTGGAATCCATTTACTGATTTAAGAGTCCTTAAGGACTCAAGAACTTGATAACAATCCTAAAGGAAAGAACCATGTTGGTTCCTCTTCTGTGAACATGGTGGAAGGAGAAAGTTCAAAGAATCCTAAGAAGTAGAATGGAAAAAGGAAGTTTAAAGGAAAGGATGACAAGTCTTCCAACAAGAAGGCTAAGTTGGTTTGAGTGAATTGTAACAAACTGTGTCACTTCAAAAAAGATTATCATCTCATAATATTTTACATATCTGACAAATCTACTAGAATACTAGAATATTCTAACAGTCTAAAAATCACATTGGAATATTTACAGTGTAATATTCTATTAAAATATGTAACATGTTTTTCAAAAAAAAAAACTGAAATTTTTTATTTTTATTTTTTAGGTAAAAAAAATGACGAAGATAATAATTAAAAAAAATAAATTTTGGATTTTTTCTTTTATTTTGCATTTTAAAATTATCTTTAGTTTGCGTCCCATGGTTTCACAAAATTAACATGGTGTCAAATGAACCTAAACATATATATATATATATATATATATATATATATATATATATATATATATATATATATATATATATATATATATATATATATATATATATATATATATATATATATATATATATATATATATATATATATATATATATAGGTTTAGGTTCATTTGAGACCACGTTAATTTTATAAGACAGTGGGACGCATATATATATATATATATATATATATATATATATATATATATATATATATATATATATATATATTGCTAAAATGGATGACATTTATTGCATATACTTCGACGGGTCTAGAAAATAATATGGGCCAAATGTTGACCAAGTTAACTAATGATCCCTTTTATGTGATCTAAGCATATAAGGCCCTCTTAGCTTGAGGGTAGTTTGGGGTTAAACTTTATGATCTCAAGGCTAAAATGGTTCTTTCACTTATAAGTTTTCTCTCCATATTATTATTACTCCCATGTGTCATGTTATTTAAAATAATATGGATGACACTTTAGATATTTTAATTCAGTATGGTAAAATGTGGTGATCCATACTACAGATGGAGATTTCCGCTCATTCTCTCTCGTATTTCTTTATCCAATTTCTCAGTTTAATGGTTTGTGATTTCTAAGGTAAATGTAATGGTGGACACAGGTAGAGTTGTGTGGTCGGAGGTACCCCCAATTGATTTCTACATGTGATATTTAAAATATTATACAAAAATATCGTTGAGGCTATGTTAATTTAGAGTTTAATGTTATAGTAGGAGGACCTGGCTTTTGTACCCTTGTATACATTTTCTAATTACTAATTACATTCTTATGACATGAATCAATTGAACTACAAAAATGGTCTACAATTATGATATACTGTATGTTTATATAATTCAATGATTTTGTATAAGTCAATGTTTATTATTCGTTTACAGTTATGATATACTGTCATTAGTCAATTATTCTAGACTTTTTAACATCTGTGGAGGAAATAGATTATAAAAGAAACCAAAATATATTAAAAAAAATTTACTTTAAATATGAACTTTCAAACATGCACTATAGATATGTTTGGTTATTTATATTGAAATTCTTTTATTTACAACATGGATTAATTTTTTTAGCTTATATTTTTTAAAAATAAATGATAAAAATTAAGATAAAGTACAATCGTTTAGTAAGAAAAAAGGTAAAAAAATAAATAAATAAATAAAGTACAAGTGCAAGTAAAATGCAGTAATCTGTCTAAAGTAATATGAATGACAATTAAAATTAACATTTGTATAATTATGGTCAACCCATCTAAGTTTTCAAATAAATAAATGTTTGAAACTGTATTATTATGTGCGAGACTTTTTGTTCTATTTATTTTTTTTGTATATCAATGTCATTTCCATGAGTGATTGTGTATTTTTACACATTATTCAAATTTATATTTTGTTATATAAAATTTTATAAATTTTTTTCTGTGGATTCTATGGTTTGTAACCTAGTTACCATAAACCAAACTTTTAATAAAAAATAATTAATTTTTCCGTTTTAAGCAATCGATAAATATTAACCCATTTATCAAAATTAAAACGAATAGAGTGTTTATCGGTTCACATCCAATATTTTTAGATAAAATCAATCAAATCTAATTACTAATTAAATTCTCAACCTATCCAGTGCCTCTAATCCACTGAATATTGGATTGGATTGGACTCTCCTTAAATATTTAGTGATGGTAGTTCAAAATACTCGACAAGATTTATCCTATGACAAACAAATGCAATCTTATTTTATTTTCAAATATTAGTAATTTTAATATTTTACCCTAATTGCAATGTTGGTTGGTAATTGGATGCATATGATAACCGGATGATAACCAAAAATTACGTAACTAATTTGGTTGGATCAATTTAGTTTGTTTTGTAGCCATCAATTCAATTTGAAAATTGAAAATTTGGGTCTCATTTGATCCAATTAGAAATGAAGATTTGATGTTTATCGGTCCAATATAAATAGTTAAGTATGAGAAATATGTATTAAATTTCATTAGCAGGGCGGCCAGAAAAGTTAGGGGTTGTCGGTGCCACCGTGGACCATCTCTAGGTCCGCCCCTGTTCATTAGGTGAGTTATTTGAAGATTCTTTTCACCAAATATTTGATATAGCGATCATTGTTATTAAATAAATTTTATCCATACATAACGATTTGTGGTTTAAAATATTGTATTGTACAACTAAATAAAACATAAATTATTATATCCCAATCATTTTACTATTAAAATATTATATATGTGATAGATTTATGTTTTATGTTCTTCTTAATAGATTTTAATTTTTATATCTAAACAAACAATGCGATTTGAATGAAACTTTAACCATACAATTTGAATTATAGATGTTGTGTCATATAACCAAGCAAAAAAATAATAATGGATTTATAGATATTGTTATGACACAAATAAACCTCTTTAAGTCCAATTTGGTCCACATTCTAATAGGCCTGTTGCAGGCCGAAAGGCAAAATGTTTGTTACGGATTGGCCTTGTTCAGGTATACAAAATATGCAACATTCGATGTGGAGTTTTTCTACAACTAATCAATTTTCTTTCCCCCAATGATCGACAACAATCAAGTTTGAAAATATCTTCTACTTCCAAGCGAAAAGCCGATGGTTTTCTGTTTTAGAAGAGCTTAATGCCACAGTTCTTTTTGGGAGAACATCGGGTTATCAAAGAGCTATGGAAGCCATTATTAAAAGGAATGGGGGAAATGAAGTCGAACATTGAATTGTTTGTCCACTAATATACAAGGGATTGGAAATGTTGAAAAAATAGTTGGGTAAAAGACTTGTGTCAATTTCTCGGGTGTCCAAGAAACAAAAATATGTAGATTGGATCTCTCGTTTCTAAGAAGTGTATGGTGTAACTTGTATTTTGACTTTGCTTGTAGTTGTTTTAGAGGTCAATGGAAGGGATTTTTTATGTGGGGAAAATGACTCTTGAAGGTAATTAACTTTTGCGTTTGTACTCATTTGGTCCCTTTCTCTTTTTTTTGTATTCAATATACCATTGAACTTGTTGTTTGTGTTCACCATAACCCTTTTGACCAGCTTTTGACGTGTGATAGCCGGTTAAAGGGTTATGGTGAACATAAACAACAAATTCGATGGTATATTAAATAAATAAAAAAAAAACAAAGAAAGGGACCAAATGAGAACAAACTCAACAGTTGGTTACCCTCCTGAGTCATTTTCCCCGAAAAGTTAAATGAAATTAAAGTTGACAAATTATCAAAGACTACAACCTTCTTTGGCTATAACGTATATGAAGAGCGTTTCAGAGGCGTAACTTCGTTAAAACATGGTCTATGTTATGCTTACTCTGGTTAGCTGTCAACACCTCTCTTCAAAAGGATATGATTGTGTATGAGAGCTATATTTATCAACATAAACGTTTACCTCAAGGTATATTATGGTGATGTGTCTGCAAAAGCAGCATGATATTGTACATATTAATGTTGTATCTCATCCCATGAATTCGATCTTAAAGCTAAGTAACTCAAAAATCATAGCACTTGTGATTCCACTCGTTTGTAGACTTGTCTAAAATCCATGATACGATAAAGCATTCGATTGGAAATGTAAATGTAGTCATGAAATCTGTATGCTTAGTCAAGATTCCCCTAATAAATATTCAAGTGCATTACAAAGTTGTACATGTATGAATAGTGTTCTTTCGTGGGTTACGTTTTGAAGAGAAGCAAGAATGAATCTCATAAAGTCATTAATATCAGTAGGAGTTAACGTGGGATTTGCTATAAATGAGTAAAGGGAAAATGACTCAGGAGGGTAACCAATTGTTGAGTTTGTTCTCATTTGGTCCATTTCCTTTTTTTTGTACTCAATATACTATCGAACTTGTTGTTTGTGTTCACCATAACCCTTTGACCAACTATCACAGGTCAAAAGTCAGTCAAAAGGGTTATGGTGAACACAAACAACAAGTTTGATGGTATATTGAATACAAAAAAAAAAGGAAAGAGACCAAATGAGTACAAACGCAAAAGTTAATTACCCTCAAAAGTCATTTTCCCCTTCATTTACAAGTATTTCAAATTAAAAATGTTGGAGTCTGGATTTTTGTTTGAACATTGTCATCCCGTGATGCTTGTTTTTGGGCTTTTTATTTTCCAGCTTGATTAGTTATTTTGTTTCTACCTTGAGAGACAACAACCCTGCTTATTTGTTTTTTTTTCTCGGCAAAAACTAATGTTTTTTTAAGTCATTTGTACAAATAGGGTCTTTTAATAAAATTTGCAAAAATTATTTAACTCTTTAAATATTGCATTTTTGGTCTTGGACTCAGCGAGTTGAAGGACCAACTCGCCGAGTAGAAGCGGGATAAGACGCGGGGTCTAAGCCGTGGACTCGACGAGTAGACCCTGTCTGGGCAAAAACCCTAACCTGGGTATTTTCACCCTATTTAAACGCTCTAACTTGGCCTCCTTTGTCCCTAACACTTCCAGAGAGCTGTAGAGCGAAACCCTAGCCCCCATATTGTTCTTGTAAGTGATTTTGGCCTTGTGAAGGAAGTTTGGAGCTTAGAAGAAGAATGAGGAGGTTGAAGAGTGCAAGGAGGGGAGGTAGATCCGGAATCTACACTGTGAGAAGCTTCCATTCAGGTAGAAAAGTTCCTACCTTGATCACCAATTCATTAGATCCCCTTTTTGTCCCAAATTGGTGGTTTTCAAGCCCTAAGACCTCAAACTCCATGTGTTTATGCTCTATGTTCTGAAAGGACTTCAGATCTGGACCTTATAAACATCTTAGAAGTGTAAAGTCTATGTGGTTAAAGTGATTGAGGTCCCTATTGAGTGCATGACCTCATAAAAAGCTTGGAATTGCCTTTTGGAGCTCATAGGGCCATGCATGCACGTAAAGTTTTACAACTTTACGTGATAAGCATGCCCTAGGAGCTTAGATCTATGGTTTGGAACCGTTGTCTTAGATTTGGTCTGTATGGGAGGAGAGTGGAAGGGACTCGGCGAGTTCCAAAGTGGACTCGGCGAGTTCAATGAAGATGGTCTTAGACTCGACAAGTTGGATGAACAACTCGGCGAGTCCTTTGAAGATTTCCTGGTACTCGATGAGTTGTTCTTCAAACTCGGCGAGTCATATGAACTGTTACTGAGTTAAGACGGGTTTAAGTGTAGAAGGTCCAACCCTTCGTAGCTGCACGCGGAATTAGCAATTTAACGAGTAGCAATTGTCCTAGAAACCCAAATCCTTAAGATGGATGCTCTGGTGAGGATTTGGAATCGAGTAGGAGATCTGCTCGTGGGACTCAGCAAGTTGTTCTCAGACTCGGCGAGTCGGATCGTGAGTCAGTCCAATCATCCCAAGTAGTGAGTTATGGGTAACTCAGTGAGTGGAAGAGGGACTTGATGAGTTAGTACTGGGTTAATAGGAGAGGGACTCGGCGAGTCTGTGTCATGACTCGGCGAGTCCAGTCAACTGGAAGTTGACTTTGACCAAGGAGTTGACCTTGGACCAGGGGTAGGTCAGTCATTTGACCTAAGGGTATTTCTGAGTGACTAATCTATGTTATGGATTTATAGCCGGAGGATTACCAGTGCAGCAGTCAGACGTCTAGCAAGCAGACTTTCAGCAACTACTTTTCGAGGTGAGTTTCCTTCCAGTAGGAACGGGTCTAAGGCACCAAGGTCGGCCCGTATAGATGATAGGATATTATCGGAGTGTGGCCGAGCCCGTATCTCATAGTTGAGTTTGATGATGATATATGCTAGTGTGGTAGAATTGTTTATACTCGTTGTCTGTGTGATGCTTGTATGTTATGGTTTAGTAGCTAAGTGTGGGCGAGGCCCGTATCTCTCGGATAGCGGAGTGTGGGCGAGGCCCGTATCTCGCAGATAGCGGAGGGTGGGCGAGGCCCGTATCTCCCAGATAGCGGAGCATGGGCGAGGTCAGTATCTCCCAGATAGCGGAGCATGGGCGAGGCCCGTATCTCCTAGTTGTTCATTATATGATTGTATGGTATGTGGTATTATGGGGGAAATCGCTAAGCTTCATGCTTACAGATTACAATTTTGTTTTCATGTACCTCTTCTTCGAAGGGGAAGGAGTTGGCGCGGTAACGACACATCATACACATACATTGTTTTCCGCACCGTGAGTTATTCTGGGATTTGTACTCTGACATTATGGTTGTTTTTATGTTTTGGTTTTTAGACACGAAATATGTTTATGAAATGATGGGATCAAAGGATGTTTATTCACAAATTTTTTCCAAAGTGTTGATTTAAAAATGAAATTTTTGATCGTGAAAATTGGGTCGTTACAGAATGAGTAAAGGGAAAATGACTCAAGAGGGTAATCAACTGTTGAGTTTGTTCTCATTTGGTCTCTTTCCTTTTTTGTACTCAATATACCATCGAAATTGTTGTTTGTGTTCACCATAACCCTTTGACCGGCTATCACAGGTCAAAAGTCGGCCAAACGTTAGAGGATATGTTGCGGGCATGTATTATGGATTTCGGAGTAGTTGGGATACCTACCTTCCGTTGGCGGAGTTCTCATATAATAATAGTTATCATGCGAGCATTCACCGTCCTCCCTTCGAGATGTTGTATGGGAGGAGGTGCAGGACCCCGATATGTTGGGGAGAGGTTGGCCAGAGGGTCATGGGAAGCACCGAAGTGGTGCTCAAGATGACAAAGAAGATTCAGCAGGTCTGGAGCAGGCTTCAGACTGCTCAGAGTCGGCAGAAAAGTTATGCTGATAAGCGTCGATCAAACCTGGAGTTCTAGGTCGGAGATATGGACCTCCTGAAAGTGTCGCCTTGGAAAGGCGTCATTCGATTCAGGAAGCGAGGCAAGTTGGGCCCAAGGTATATTGGACCGTTCAGGGTTATAGCCCGGGTGGGCAAGGTGGCATATAGGCTGGATTTGCCAGCCGAACTCAGTCAGATACACATCAATTTCCATGTCTCTCAGTTGCAGAAGTGTCTGGTGGACGACTCAGCAGTAGTACTCTTGAAGGACATTCAGGTTGATGGCAACCTGAATTACATCGAGCGGCCTATAGCGATCCTCGACCGGAAGTCGAAGGATTTGAGGAACAAGAGGGTGGAACTCGTGAAGGTGCAATGTTAGAACCAGAAGGGATCAGAGTGGACTTGGGAGCCGGTGGAAGAGATGATGGAGCACTACCTCGAGCTGTTTCAGGGACAAGCAACAGACTTCGAGGACAAAGTCTAAAATAAGTGGGGGAGACTTTTAGCACCTGGTTCTTGGTATGTATTCTTTGTAATTAACTCGTTAAATATTGCATTTTTGGTCTTGGACTCGGCGAGTTGAAGGACCAACTCGCCGAGTAAAAGCGGGATAAGACGCGGGGTCTAAGCCGTGGACTCGACGAGTAGACCCTGTCTGGGCAAAAACCCTAATCTGGGTGTTTGCACCCTATTTAAACACTCTAACTTGGCCTCCTTTGTTCCTAACACTTCCAGAGAGCTGTAGAGCGAAACCCTAGCCCCCATATTGTTCTTGTGAGTGATTTTGGCCTTGTGAAGGAAGTTTGGATCATAGAAGAAGAAGGAGGAGGTTGAAGAGTGCAAGGAGGGGAGGTAGATCCGAAATCTACACTGTGAGAAGCTTCCATTCAGGTAGAAAAGTTCATACCTTGATCACTAGTTCATTAGATCCCCTTTTTGTCCCAAATTGGTGGTTTTCAAGCCCTAAGACTTCAAACTCCATGTGTTTATGGTCTATGTTATGAAAGGACTTCAGATCTGGACCTTATGAACATCTTAGAAGTGTAAAGTCTCTGTGGTTGAAGTGATTGAGGTCCTTATTGAGTGCATTACCTCATAAAGAGCTTGGGATTGCCTTTTGGAGCTCATAGGGCCATGCATGCACGTAAAGTTTGCAACTTTACGTGATAAGCATGCCCTAGGAGCTTAGATCTATGGTTTGGAACCGTTGCATGTATTAGATTTGGTCTGTATGGGAGGAGAGTGGAAGGGAATCGGCGAGTTCCAAAGTGGACTCGGCGAGTTCTATGAAGATGGTCTTAGACTCGACGAGTTGGATGAACAACTTGGCGAGTCCTTTGAAGATTGTCTGGTACTCGATGAGTTGTTCTTCAAACTCGGCGAGTCATATGAACTGTTACTGAGTTAAGACGGGTTTAAGTGTAGAAGGTCCAACCCTTCGTAGCTGCACGCGGAATTAGCAATTTAACGAGTAGCAATTGTCCTAGAAACCCAAATCCTTAAGATGGATGCTCTGGTGAGGATTTGGAATCGAGTAGGAGATCTGCTCGTGGGACTCAGCAAGTTGTTCTCAGACTCGGCGAGTCGGATCGTGAGTCAGTCCAATCATCCCAAGTAGTGAGTTATGGGTAACTCAGTGAGTGGAAGAGGGACTTGATGAGTTAGTACTGGGTTAATAGGAGAGGGACTCGGCGAGTCTGTGTCATGACTCGGCGAGTCCAGTCAACTGGAAGTTGACTTTGACCAAGGAGTTGACCTTGGACCAGGGGTAGGTCAGTCATTTGACCTAAGGGTATTTCTGAGTGACTAATCTATGTTATGGATTTATAGCCGGAGGATTACCAGTGCAGCAGTCAGACGTCTAGCAAGCAGACTTTCAGCAACTACTTTTCGAGGTGAGTTTCCTTCCAGTAGGAACGGGTCTAAGGCACCAAGGTCGGCCCGTATAGATGATAGGATATTATCGGAGTGTGGCCGAGCCCGTATCTCATAGTTGAGTTTGATGATGATATATGCTAGTGTGGTAGAATTGTTTATACTCGTTGTCTGTGTGATGCTTGTATGTTATGGTTTAGTAGCTAAGTGTGGGCGAGGCCCGTATCTCTCGGATAGCGGAGTGTGGGCGAGGCCCGTATCTCGCAGATAGCGGAGGGTGGGCGAGGCCCGTATCTCCCAGATAGCGGAGCATGGGCGAGGCCCGTATCTCCAAGCTAGCGGAGCGAAGGGCGAGGCCCATATCTCCTAGCTGTTCATTATATGATTGTATGGTATGTGGTATTATGGGGGAAATCGCTAAGCTTCATGCTTACAGATTACAATTTTGTTTTCATGTACCTCTTCTTCGAAGGGGAAGGAGCTAGCGCGGTAACGACACATCATACACATACATTGTTTTCCGCACCGTGAGTTATTATGGGATTTGTACTCTGACATTATGGTTGTTTTTATGTTTTGGTTTTTAGACACGAAATATGTTTATGAAATGATGGGATCAAAGGATGTTTATTCACAAATTTTTTCCAAAGTGTTGATTTAAAAATGAAATTTTTGATCGTGAAAATTGGGTCGTTACAGAATGAGTAAAGGGAAAATGACTCAAGAGGGTAATCAACTGTTGAGTTTGTTCTTATTTGGTCTCTTTCCTTTTTTGTACTCAATATACCATCGAACTTGTTGTTTGTGTTCACCATAACCCTTTGACCAATTTTAGTGTTCATATCTCCAAAAATAGAAGTGAAGTTTGGTTACCAATTTTAGTCTCTCTCATTTTTATTTTATACATTTCTAGTTTATTTTATCTACTAATTATAATTTAAATGTAATATTTAATATTTATAATATCATGGTATACACTAATTTATATTAATTAATCATAAATATAGAGCTTAATTAGTAGAGGGGTGTATTTGACAATATATATATATATATATATATATATATATATATATATATATATATATATATATATATATATATATATATATATATAAGTTATAAAAATAGAATATTCTAGAAATATACTTTTTTAGGGTAAAAAATTGGATAGAAAAGTAGGGTTGAAGATAAAACACTATTTACTCTATTTGTTACTCTATAAGGGAAAAAATAGAAATGGGTTAGAAAATGTCTTAGGACTAGGGTAGGCCCAGGCCTACCCTCAAACCTTTCTTTTTTTTTTTTTTTTTTTTTTTTTTTTTTTTTTTTTTTTTTTTTTTTTTTACATTTAGAAATAAGAGACATTTTGGTGCCAGTTATTTAAAAACTATTTGTAATTCACTAGGCAAGGAGTTATACCACTTTCCCATACTTTACGAGTTCGATACCGTTAACGACATTAACACATCGAGTGTTTGTTTTTTTTTTAATAATTCATTTTTAAAGTTACACTTTGGCCCTTCATATTTAGAAGTTAAATTATTTTAGTAAGTTAGTTTTCAAAATTTACATATTTCACACCATGAATTTTGTAAATTTGCATAATTCCATTTTTATCTAATTTAATTTAGTTTTTAGTTTGTCTTTTTTAAATTTATTCTATATAAAAAAATTGTATTCACAGTTTCATTCTCATTTTTCGCATAGGGCCTTCAAAATCAACAAACCGATATTATATATATATATATATATATATATATATATATATATATATATATATATATATATATATATATATTAAATATTTTATAAGGAACACCCTAAAAGCTTTTTTGGCTTCGCCCCTGCTCCAGCCCGTAGTTTGGCATAGACTTTAACCCCTCATCAGTCCCAAACTCACAATTCTACATCCATCCTACTTATTATCCCGAACAAGTCCATGTCAACGAAATCCTCAATGACAACAATTATGTCAATTGTTCAAGGCGGATGAGAGACTTCCTTTTAGAAAAAAAAACAAAAAAAATTGGCTTCATAGATGGAACTATAGCTAAACTAGCGATGGATGGTGTAGAACTAAAGGCTTGGTAGGAAAGTTATGCTCTTATAAAGGGTTGGTGATGACTACCATGGAAAAGGACATATAAAGCAGTGTAAAATATTCCAACACATCCAAGGAGCTTTTGAACGATATTGCAGAACTCTTTTGGAAAGAAATCGCACCACGTGTTTACAAGTTGAAACAAGCATTAATGATACTAAGGAAAGATAATTAGATTGTATCAATTTATTTCACAAAATTATGATCAGTCTAGTATGAGATTCATTTCGTCTCACCAATTTCGAGATGCACTTGTGGAAAATGCATGTGTGATATAGGAAAGCGACTCAATGAATCTAGCAAAAAGGAGTGTGCTTACCAATTTATGATGGGGGTCGATGACATCTTTGGGACCGTCTTGGAATGAATTCCTCGCGCTTGGAATAACCACCTCGTGGAAGAAGAAGGACAACAACAAAGTATACTGACTTCAAAAAAATGATTGTCTATATAACAACATGCTACTTCACTTCTAGAGAAACCAAACTATTTGACCTTCTCATCAAAGCAAAAATTTCATATGCGAAAAGCTTGTTTCAATCCATAGATTTATTTCTCAAGCTTACACACTCTATTCGGATACTTTGCATCCACACAACCCTCCGGGTGACTCATGTAAACATCATCGGCCAAGTTCCCATTAAGGACATCAGTTTTGACATCCATCTGCCAAATTTCATAATCAGGAAATACAGCTATGGCTAGCATTAACCTAATGGATTTTATCTTGGCTACTAGTGAGAAAGTATCGTCATAGTCAACCCTTGGGGTTTGATTAAAATCTTTTGCAAACAATCGAGCCGTGAAAGTGTGTACCTTTCCATCCATGTCAGCCTTCTTCTTGAAGATCCATTTGCACCCAACTATTTTGCGACCTGGTACATTATCAACCGAATTCCAAACTTGGATGTCATACATGGACTTGATCTCGCTATCCATTGCCTCTTTCCACTTGGCTCCCGCCGTGGCTTCCTTGTAGTTAATAGTTATCCAAATTTACCAGTGTACTATCATTCATAAACGTATCACCTTCTGTAGTACTATGGAAACCATACAACCCTAGTTGTATTCTAATTCTAGTGGAACGTCTAAGAGGTAATGACTCAAAATAGAAACAAAAAATGCCAAAGATAAATCTACAAATTATTATATAAGATAAGGGATTAAATTTGTAACATCATATCATCGTAAATACCATTTTTAAACAAAAATAGTCCTATGAGATTTGATGGCCAAAAGCCACATTTTTGCAAATTATATTAAAAGACCCTATTTGTACAAATGACTTAAAAAAACATTAGTTTTTGCCGAGAAAAAAAAACAAATAAGCGGGGTTGTTGTTTCTCAAGGTAGAAACAAAATAACTAATCAAGCTGGAAAATAAAAAGCCCAAAAACAAGCATCACAGGATGACAATGTTCAAACAAAAATCCAGACTCCAACATTTTTAATTTGAAATACTTGTAAATGAAGGGGAAAATGACTTTTGAGGGTAATTAACTTTTGCGTTTGTACTCATTTGGTCCCTTTCCTTTTTTTGTATTCAATATACCATCAAACTTGTTGTTTGTGTTCACCATAACCCTTTTGACCGGCTTTTGACCTGTGATAGTTGGTCAAAGGGTTATGGTGAACACAAACAAAAAATTTGATGGTATACTGAGTACAAAAAAGGAAAGGGACCAAATGAGAACAAACTCAATAGTTGGTTACCCTCCCGAGTCATTTTCCCTTTACTCATTTATAGCAAATCCCACATTAACTCCTATTGATATTAATGACTTTATGAGATTCATTCTTGCTTCTCTTCAAAACATAACCCACGAAAGAACACTATTCATACATGTACAACTTTGTAATGCACTTGAATATTTATTAGGGTAATCTTGACTAAGCAGGCGCATTTCATGACTATATTTACATTTCCAATCGAATGCTTTATCGTATCATGGATTCTAGAGAAGTCTACAAACGAGTGGAATCACAAGTATTGTGATTTTTGAGTTTACTTAGCTTAAAGATCGAATTCATGGGATGAGATACAAAATCAATATGTACAATATCATACTGCTTTTGCAGACACATCACTATAATATACCTTGAGGTAAACGTTTTTGCTGATAAATATACATCTCATACTGTCATACACAATCATATCCTTTTGAAGAGAAGTGTTGAAAGCTAACCAGAGTAAGCATAGTATAGACCATGTTTTAACGAAGTTACGCCTCTGAAACGCTCTTCATATACGTTATAGCCAAAGAAGGTTGCAGTCTTTGATAATTTTTCAACTTTAATTTCATTTAACTTTCCGAGGAAAATGACTCAGGAGGGTAACCAACTGTTGAGTTTGTTCTCATTTGGTCAATTTCCTTTTTTTGTACTCAATATACAATCGAACTTGTTGTTTATGTTCACCGTAACCCTTTGACCGTCTATCACCAGTCAAAAGCCGGTCAAAAGGGTTATGGTGAACACAAACAACAAGCTCAATGGTATATTGAATACAAAAAAGGAAAGGGACCAAATGAGTACAAACGCAAAAGTTAATTACCCTCAAGAGTCGTTTTCCCTAAATGAAGTAATGTCATTATACAAGATAAATAAACACTGATTTGAAATTGATTTGACAAGCCATTTATTTGATCAAGTACACGTAGAAATAAGTCTAAAACAAACTTAAAGTTCAATAACTTTTCATGTTAAGATACAACCAAAATTAGGAGGTTAATTGAGGGAGTTTGCGAAAGACCATGTTAGTGGAGATGAGTGAAAGGCTTAAGAGATAGAAAATGACAGTAGGAAAGAACTTGATTATACAACACCGGAATCCCCAAACCACTACTCCTGCTCTATCCCTTATGGTCAGTGTTCTAAAAGGCGCGCCATGGCGCGCGCCAAGGCGCGCCATGGCGTGAGGCGTGACTTCATCGTTACAAAAAGCTTCATAACGTTACTGTTAGGCGTAACGAGTGGCAAGGCATGATATGGCGCGCCATGGTGCATTATGGCGTGTTATGGCGCGTGTTTTTTCGTTTGAGACACAGTTCTTTTCTCTTCATTATGTCTTTTCAAATCGGAGATACAAGTATTGTGGTTTTTGTTAACTTTTTGTTATTAGTTATTGATCTAACACTTCTAATAAGTAGTTATATTTAATATAAATTTATATTTATGTGGTAATATAATTTTAAATTAATACAAAATCGCCGCCTTACATCACGCCTTGAAAAACGTCGTGGCTCGTTAAGCTTGAGGCTTGGCCTTGCCGCCACGCCACGCCTCACGCCATTTAGAACCTTGCTTATGGTAACGCCTAAGGGTATTAGTCTTTAACCGAGACCTTCTTTTATAGGTGAAACAACAAAACCCCATGAAAGGTTGAAGAGAGTGGTCAACCTCCAACCCAGGCATCCTGTGAAAAATCTATAAACACCCAATTGCCAACCTCGAATGGGGCAAAAGTGTAAATTTAAACCTCTACCTCGTATGGACCCAAAGGAAGAATAACACCATTCCAAGGACCTTTATAGGAACCCAATATCCTTCAAAATCCTAACTCACAATGTATTCGAACTATGAAAAAAATATCCACCTCCATTTAAAAAGCATAATTGCATTAACATGAAAAGGGGTACCAACAGGGTCACCTATACCCCCACACCAAGTTTTATACTCATGTGGCGCGTTCGATTCCCTTAAATACCTCTTGTGGTGTCATATGTGGATAATTTTTCCCTAAAAAATCCTTATGGGGGTTGGGTTTGCCCTTTAAAGGAGCTCGAACCCAGGATGTTCGTTGAAATATTGCGAGTAGGCTTCCACTTAATTCGTTTGCCATTTATAGAAAAAAAAACAAAAAAAACCTACACCCCCATTCACTAACACCTTATCCCACCTAATACAATGCATCTTCCTATCCTCGAGATTTCCACCCTAGAAAAAACGAGACCGTAATGACTCCAGACTTCTAAAATTGTCATTAGAACTGGAAATATTAACATAAAACAACTTCCCAAACTACCGAGAACAGACTTAAATATAGTCGGTCAACTCCGAATATGCATATATTTGTCGATATTTAAGTGCTAGTTTTTATTCTTCACAATATACATCCATTCATCTAGTATCAATTATAATGTAAATGGTTAAACTAATATGGTTTTGGATAATTATTTATCTTTTACTTTATTAATTTGAATAAATTGTACTAATAAAGAGTGTGTTCCAACGGATATATAATCAAAATTCATAAAATCAGTCTCAAAATCAAAACAAACGGTTATTAGAATGTTGATCCTAATTTTTTGGATTTTAGAAGTGTTTATAGAGTACTTATTAATTAGATTTTAGAGTAAATTACACGAATGATCCTTATAGTTTAGGATAATTTGGACATTTGGTCTCTAACTTGTTTTTTTTTACTCGGAAGGTCCCTACTATTTGTTTTTGTTACGCGTTTGGTCTCTGTCTTACCTAAAAAGACTATTTTGCCCTTCATTTTTTAATTTATTTAAATAAACACACCCCCAACCCTACCCCTCACCTTACCTTACCTTACCTATCCAACCATTTTTGTCAATTTAAATAATAGTATTTTTAGGTAAGACATGGACCAAATGCGTAACAAAAAAAAACAGTAAGTACCAAGCGCGTAACAAAAATAAATAGTAGGGACCTTCCGAGTTAAAAAATAAATAAATTAGGGATCAAATATACAAATTACAACAAACCATAAAAAGACCATTGGTGTAATTTACTCTAGATTTAAACTAATATTTAGTTAAATACAAACCTAATAAATTGTTTTTTTAATATGTTCAGAAGGTTTCTTTGAATTTATAAAAAAGAGCTATTGATTTTTTTTTTTTTTTTTTTTAATCTTGTAGTGTGGGAAGAAGTTTCTTTTAGAGTTAGATTTTTCCATTATTTCTAGATATCTCTAGAAACGAATGATGTAACAAGACTTAGAAAAAAGGAAAACAATAAGTCTTTTTCCAGTCACTTTAATTATTTACTCAAAAATAAAAAAAATAAAGTAAATAGAGTCATAGCTATTGGTAATTTAAAACTTTAAATTACAATTAGAGATGCTGTTCCAAAATATCATATGTTTTTATAAAACTCGCAATCAAGCTTTATACTTTAAAGAACTCAACTCAATTCAAAATTTAATTGGTCTTTTAAAAATGATTTGACTTGATTATCTTTTACAAGTTATATTAGAAAATATGTTTTAAGTATAAAAATACATGCAGGGCCGGTCTGGAAAAATGAAATATTCTTAAAGGCTCAGGACGAACAAGAAAAAAAAGGATCCTTATATTTATTATAATTTTGTATTTTTAAATAAAAATATATAATAAAAAAAATTGGGTCATATGCAGCTGTCCACTTTGCCCTCTCTAAACCCTCCATGAATGCATGATTAATAAAATCTCAAAAAAATTATTTTATAAATTAATGAGTTAATTATTTTCAACATATTACATATTTCAATATCATCATATAGTTGTATTTTCGCACAACATACAGTTATATAAATCTAAAATTACAACAAATCTACAACCACTTAAATAAGGATGTGTTTTTCCATAACATTTGATTTATATTGTACTTTTGTATAACCCAATTTACATGTCTTATATCCTTGTCCGACGGCTAGCCTCCATAAAATGTTTTCAACAATTGCTTTCCAAAATTTTAACTTTAAAATATTATATAAATACGCCTAAAAGATTCAAACTTCAATCACCTACGGTCATTATCATATCCATTGTGTTTGGTTATATTCGTAAAGGCAAAAGGATAATGTTTTTAGACTTTACCTAATTGCTTTGTAAGCTAAATTCTACATGAACTTATGGATAGCTATGGAAATCAGAACAGAAAACTACAAAACATTCTTATCCTAATAATGAAGTTTAAAGTGGATTCCATTATGAAAGTTGGTGTAAATTAAATAATAATTCAATAATTAATATAGAGGAAACTTATATTTATTATGACGGCTTTGTAGCTTTGTATAAAAGTGATAGAGTAGGGACAACTAAGAAAACAAAATCAAGTTGATTCGAATTTCATGGTGTGTTCACTGTGGTGGATATTCTATAGTTCTACTTCTCGTGACGTCAGTTTAGAATTTTTATCTATGATAAAATAAAAAGAAACCATAATATATATATATATATATATATATATATATATATATATATATATATATATATATATATATATATATATATATATATATATATATATATATATATACACACACACACACAAGGAGAGAGAGAGAGAGAGAGAGAGAGAGAGAGAGAGAGAGAGGCGGGATCAATGACGAACTCCATTGAATGAGCGAACCAGCAAATCGACCAAATCAATAATTGAGGTTAGACTAAGAAGTTGTTTCAGGTTCTGATTACTTGCAAGTAAAGGAAAAAATCAACAAACATTATGAAATCATTTTTTGATTATATAGATTGAAACCGTATTAATTTCAAGTAAACTTAAAAAAAAAAACTTATGCATATGATTGATGCATTGCTCTTTTTTCTATTTGTTTCACATTTAGTGCAAATTGACTAAATTTGATGAAAAATCTTTGAATATGGACTACAATCGTTCTGTGTCTTGTTGGTTTATATAGAAATCGGAAGATGTTACATTTGGAATTCGGCATATGTAATATGAAGCTGAAGTAAATCAAGTTGATGATAGTTGTATAATTTGCATTAGATCATTAGGAGCATAATTGAAATGAAAATTTAATCCATAAAAACTATGCATCAGTTAAATGCATAATTATAATAATAAATATGTAACAAAAGTTCTCTAACGTTAAATGATTTTGCATATGAAATATAAAATAAGAATCGAATTCAACATATATTATCTAAAATTTGATTGTATAATCAAGTTGATAAGAGTTACTTCATTTACATTAAAATACCATTTTCTTTTTTAAATCTTTTACTTTATACATTAAACTTAGAAGCTTTGATTGTATGCATCGTACTTACTCTGGTAACTTGTTAATAAGATGTATCATTATGGTCTTGTTATGATATGGAATTGTAATCATTTGGATAATGTCAGGATAAAGTTGGCTCGTTGTAATAACATTTTTTGTTGGGTCATATGTTATGTGGACGATTTTATCCCTATGATAATCTTTTGTCCTGTAATGGTAGTTTGGTACATGCAAATGAGAATAAATGAGTCCTATTTTAAATTGGTTATCTACAAATTATGTATTAACATGAGAGTTTTGCAAATTCAAGAATGTTAGATTCATTTACGTATGTATGTGATAATGTGAGTGTATCTGAACGTATATTGATTCAACATTATTATTTTAGCCTTAGGTGAACTGAAAGTTACATTGAGGAAAAGAATTTTATGGTCTTTTATGTTTTAAAGTTTTTGTAACATCACAAAAATCAAGGCAAAATTTTGATTTTTTAAACCATTCCAAAATCCATAAATTACACAAAAAATAGTTTCCAAAAACCATAATCATGAATCAGAGTATCCCAACTCATAAGTCACACAAAAATCCAGGATAATATGCACAATCAAGGCTTAGCCCTGCCCCTATCCTCTGAAGTACCTGAAACCATAAAATCAAATTGTAAGCCAAAGCTTAGTGAGTTTCCCCAAAGTACCCCCACATAACCATAATGATAACAACATGCATACATGATCCTTCAGCCTGACTGGACCGCCTCGCAAGTCCTACAACCTATATGTACCACTCTCCGTGACCTCGACCTAACTAGACCGCCTCTCAAGGACTATAGCCTATCCAGACCGCCGCCAGTATTTTGGCCTTAAGCACAAAGCATGACTACCTCAACCCAACAAAAAAATAACATGTCGACATATACAATAACAATCAATGACCAGCAAGTATAGGTAGTCATATAGATCTACCAATCTAACATATAACCAAAATAACATCATCCTATGTAATGTAACATCTCCCTCTGACACGTATCACAATATTGTCCGCTTTGGGCCACTCGGCACGAGGACTTCTCAGGGGGTCACCCATCCTGGTACTACTCCCGCCCGAGCATGCTTAACTGCAGAGTTCTTATGGGATCTGGTGCCCTCACGACTTTAAAACGCGTTGTGATAGGAATTGTATCCACACCCCTTATAAGAAATGCTTAGTTCTCCTTCCCAGCCGATGTGGGATCAGATCTAACCCACATAATTGTAACGTCCGGGTTTCGGGGCTAAGCATTTTTAGACGATCTAATAGTCTAAGTCAACTATTGTAACTCTTTTTGATGTAATAAAGATGAAATATTTTAATTCTATGTGAATTATGTGTATTTGTGTGCTTATTACTTTATTATAAATATATATTTAATAAAGAATAAAAATAAGCATCAAAATTAAAGTGTAAGATAAGTCCGATATCTTTACATAAAATTGTAGTGTTCGAAACAAGGATTCCGGGGATATAAAGAGCGCCGAAATCCAAGTTATAACGAAGAAGTTATGGCCCGCCGAAGTTTTATGGCAAAACCGGCACGACACCGGGAGACGTAAATAGTGAATTTACGATGGAGGACTTTTTAGCCTTAGTGATCTAAGAAAAAGTCGTAGAATATGTTAAACCGAGAAAATCCATAAAAAGAACGCCCAAATCTGACTTCGTATGAAGAAGTTATGATTTTTCTAAGATTCGGCTTAGCAATGCACGACCCGAAACTCGAATTTTAGTTTGAGCGGTTATTGGCTTACGCGACATAAATGAGAGTTGAAGATCTTATTAATAGGAACTCAATGGTAAAAAGATAGATGAAAACGGAGTCCGTATGAAGGAGTTACGAATTCTTCGTGGTCATTTAAAAGTCTAAACGCCTCCTACTGTTAAATTTGAGATCGGTCAAGAATTAGCCGACGGAGTCTAAATGAAAGTTGTAGATCCTGATTTTACCTACGCGTTGAAAAAAAATAACGTCGAAAACGGAGCTCGTATGTGAGAGTTATGATTTCTCTAAGTTTGAAGGCTGATACACGATAGGGGGTGACGTGGCACCACCATAATTGGACACGTGGCACCACCAGAAGGCCACCACATGCACCAAATCGGTGAGTAGGTCCCCCTACTCGGCGAGTCCATTAGATATTTTCACTATAAATAGAGGTTCCGGGTCTAGCCTCTTCTTCACACCTCTCGAACCTTCTTTCTCTCTCTACACTCTCTCTAAGCTCCCTAACCCCCCTAAAAGCCTAGGTAAACCCCCTAGCACTTGAAGGAAGCCCCGAGGCTCCTGGAGTCCCGAGAAAAGATCCTTTCAGCCCGGGAACGCTGCTCCGGTCGAGCCCGGTTTCCAAGGAAACCCGCTGTAAGTGAGTTGTACCTAACCTATCTTTAGTATAGCTTATGTTTTAGTATAGTAACATTATTAGGACCTTAAAATAATTATTTTGGCTATTATTATGAGTTATATAGAGTGTTGTTTAACGCTTATATAATAATAATAATAGCTAGACTATTAATTAGTCATGGTTAACGTTAGACTAAACCCTAGTGGTATTGATACTAGGTTTTATCGAGGGATAATTGTTTTGAGATAACGAAGCGCTGCTCGAAGGCAGAATCACCACCTTTTTCAGGTGAGTGCATAGTTACTGTCAGCTTACACATAGATATGAAGTATTTTATATAAATTACATGCTATGTGTGCATATTATCTGAATATTTGCTATCTATGCTGGATGAAAGTTTTTATACATGTTTTCAATGATTTAAACTGTATATGTATTTTATATCTACGAAAACGTTAGGGTAAAACATGGGTAGATGTAATAGGTGATGTGTGATAAAATGATGAGAGGCCTCGATGTTGATGCTGTTGATTCTGTCATCTAGCAGAGTATGGATGACGACCACGGACTCTTCTAGACAGTCCAGTGGAACACTAGCAGGCTCGCAACCTGTAGGTGTTGTGAACGATGTGTTCACCGGTGTACTCCATCCCCCACATGGTTGCCTTTAGGACATTTATTTCTAAGGAATCCCCTTAGCAGTAGTGTCCATCCCGATGATGATCCTTAGGCTAGGTCCCTTATGATAGGTTTTTAGGGACGTAAAGTGAGGATAACGGGAACGGGTAATCGGGTTATTGTTGATTGATGAAATTAATAAACTTATTTATTGTGGGTTGAAAACCCTATGCGCTCACCAGGCTCCCTAGCCTGACCCACTCAGTTTCTTGTATTACCAGGTAGTGGTGCATGAGCATAGATGTGATGTTTTGGATGAGGGATTACGGATATAGGCCTGTAGATACCAAATAATGTAGTAAGGCTTATATAGTACTGTTTATGCTTTTGATCTGTATCAAACATGACATCCCAAGTCTTTTAATGAAATACATTTCCTTGGAAATGCTTTTGATAAATCTTTATCATATTTTGTTTTGGGACAAATTCCGCAACACTTTTATTTAAAATGTTACTCTGATCTTCAAAAGAAAGCATAAACAAAATCGGTCTTTTCTGGCCATGAAAATGAGGATGTCACAGTTGGTATCAGAGCATTAGTTTAAGCGAACTAGGAAGTTGTAGGATTTCTAGACTTAAACTTAGAATGCTAAGCGATGATTGTGAGGTGTGAGCACTAGATTATTTTAGGAATTATGCCTAAAATGCTTTTATGTGCTAAATGCTTTGTGCCTGACATGCTATTATTTGTTCGGATCTATGGTCTGTTGTCGACCGGATCCTGAAACCTTATGTGTTTAGGATTCTAAACGTACGACTACGATATTAGAACTAGCATGTAAACGTTTCGGAGTGATAAGGACGATTTAAACGTCTATCCTAAATAAAGATCTAAATTCACCTTATTCGGTGTATAGATCAAGATGGCAAGGACCCGTAGTGGAAACGTGAATGCAAATGGGAACAGAAACCAACCCCTAGTGATTGAGCAAATACCGGTTGTGGAAGCCGCTGTTGAGCCAATAACGATGGCCGGGGTACAAGCGTTGATCCAGGCGATGTTGGATCGTCAAATGGAGGAAACCAGACGTTTGCTCCAACAAAATCGAGAGGAAGCGACTATTCAGATCGAACAGCCCGAGTTGAACGAAGGGCAGACTGAGGAAGGAAACTATAGTGGGACTATTGGTCAAGCCAACCCACCAATAGTTAGGCAAAACCACCAGGATGGAGGAAATGACGGACGTGGATGCAAATACAAGGATCTCATGGAATCCAAGCCACCGAGTCTATCTGGAAGCCTGACACCGGTGGAAGTCATGAACCGGATCTCTAAAATCGAGACGATGTTTGAGAGTTGCGAGTGTAGCAACAGGCAGAAGACCGCTCTTGCGGTTCTTCTATTGAAATCTGGGGGAAGCTACTCGCTGATTCAATGCCCAAAAGTGAAGCAAGCAAGATGTCGTGGGAGGATTTTCTGGTACAGTTGAACGGCTCTGAGCAGGATCTTCTGGAGATCAACAACGAATTCCAGAATCTGAAGAAGGGAAGAATGAGCGTTACTGAATACGCTGCAAGCTTTACTGAGAAAATGAAGCTTGTTCCTCACCTCGTCCCAACTGAACTCTCCAAGGTTAACAAGTTTGCACTTAGATTACCAGCGGACTTCGGTCCAATATGGTCAAGCAAACTACCACTCTGAAAGCCGCCATCTGGGTTGCTAAGAATGTGGAGACCCAGATACAAGAGAAGGGTTTGGAGAATGCGGAGGTGGGAGAGAAAAGGAAATTTATTGGATCCTCTAGGTCTAGTAAGAAGGGTAAATTCTCAAAATCTGGTTCAAAAGGAGGAGGAACCGAAGCAAAATGGTGCGAAAAATGCGAGAAGAAGCACCAGGGGAAATGTGATGGAGGAGTCACTTGTTTCAAATGCGAAAGCCTGGGAACTATGCCAACGAATGCACGTTCACCTAGAAGTTTTGTTATGAGTGCAATGATGAGGGGCACATTTCAAAGGTTTGCTCGAAGAAGAAGGAGGTAGGACGACCCAACATACCACCGAAGCTGAAGGCAAGAGCCTTCCAGATGACGCTCGAGGCTGCAAAGGAGGCAGCAGACGTCGCTTCAGGTACCTTTCTTGTAAATGGTTTGCCTGCAAATATACTATTTGATTCCGGAGCCAACTACTCCTTTGTGTCGCATAAATTTGGTGGGAAATTAGCATTGCCTGTAGAAAAACTTGATAATGCCCTGATTGTAGAAGTTGCCAGTGGCAAATTCGTACCTATTAGTAATCGTATTAGGAACATCGTCATCGACCTAAACGGAAACGAATTCCACGAGGAGCTATTACCCATAGAGCTAAACGGTTTCGACATCGTTTTGGGTATGGATTGGCTTAGCGCCAACGATGCTGAGATCCAATGCCGAAAGAAGATAGTAAGGGTAAACCCACCCGCAAAAAGAACCATTTATGGTGTACGGGGACAAACACAGAGTGAATTCTAGAATCATCTCCCTGATGAAACCCATGAAATGTTTGTCCAAAGGATGTGCATCATACTTGGCATTCGTAATCGATGCTAAGAAGGAGAAGAAAGAGGTGCAAAATATACCGGTTGTGTGTGATTATCTGGAAGTCTTTCCCAAAGATCTTCCCGGATTAGCACCTGATAGACAAGTGGAGTTTCGTGTAGACTTGTTACCAGGAACAACACCGATAGCGAAAGCACCATACCGATTAGCACCAACGGAGATGAAGGAGCTTATGACGCAACTTCAGGAGCTGTTGGACAACGGTTTCATTCGACCTAATTCATCACCCTAGGGAGCACCGGTGTTATTCGTAAAGAAGAAGGATAGAAGTATGAGAATGTGTATAGACTACCGAGAGCTGAATAAGGCAACTGTGAAGAACAAGTATCCATTGCCGAGGATCGATGACCTATTCGATCAGCTGCAAGGTTCGAGCTACTTCTCAAAGATCGATCTTAGGTCAGGATTATTGGATAAGGTGTCTAAGTCCATAACTATTTCTGGTAAATACTTGACCCGACCCGGCATGGTCTATTTGGGTTGCATGGCACCATGCAATTGAATAAACTAAATGAGAGAAATAACACATATGGTTTATTAATATATTATAAGTTCTAATATATTAATAATATTATTTAATTAGTTTTGATCTAGAATTAATTTAGAATTAATTAAGTGATCAAAAGATAACTAATTAGATATATGGGTAGATTATGTAAATCTTCCATATCTTATATAGTGGGCTAGGAGGCTCCATGGATTGTCAAGTTGGGTTCCACCCATAGGATGCTCCATGGAGTTAACCCATGGATCAAGAAATGAAGAGTCATGGAACTTTAGGGTTTACCTAATGTAACACACTATATAAGCAATGTAACTCTCCCCAAAATCGGCTACATAAAGAAACAAGAGGGCTTGGCCGATTTTGCATGTGTTAGAGTATTCTCTCAAGTTTATTCTTTGCATTTGGTGTTGTGTGAAGCATTTGAGGCATCACACTTGAGGTGCTAGGCTCACAAGGTTTCAAGGAACACTTACAACAAAAAGGTATGTAGTTCTATCTATTATTCAAGTTAAAATTGTTCCCCATGTATGCTAGATAGGATCATAGCCTTGGAAATCAACTTTGCATGATAATTAGACAAACATAGATCCAAGGTTATTAGGGTTGCATGTACACTTAGGAAGTGTTAGAATGCTCAAAACCTAATAGTGGTATCAGAGCCTAGGCTTGTTTGTTTGTTATTTGTGCTAAATAGTTGAAAAAGTCGATTTTGTGCAATCTGCCTGATGAACTCGCCGAGTCCATGGGGGGACTCGCCGAGTTCATGTGAATCTTTAACCTACTTGCCGAGTAGGTTCATGCACTCGGCGAGTAGGAGCCTCAGAATGCAGATTTTCGACTTTAGTTGCTGGAAATGGACTAGAAACATTACCCTAAACTGTTTTGGTACTTGAAAACTTGTTTTAGATGGTGTAATGTCTTTGCTAATCCATTTACAACAACAACTTATTAAAATTACAAAGTTTTAAGTGTAAGTTTTGATTCATGATAGTGTTCATATTCATGTTCTTGATCTTATGATGTTTAGATGATCATAGGAATTGTTTGTAACCTATGTGGTAGATTAATTCTTGATCATTATGTGTTTTAATGGAGTCCATAACTTGTCCTCAAGTTATGGAAAACCAAAAGTCACTTTGCTTTAAAACCATTAAAAGAACACATCGGTTATAAAAATGAAGAGTCTTCATTTTTAATACCCTAATAAACTCATAAGTTACAAGAAATGAAAAGTTTTGAAAGTTTACAAAAGTTGCCCTCAAGTTTTGGAACAAGTAAAGCCTTGATTAAAACTTTAGTTCCAACCCTTAGAATTTTAAAAGGTAAAATTCAACCCTTATACTTATAATATTATAAGTTAATAATATATATATATATATATATATATATATATATATATATATATATATATATATATATATGTATAAGATCAAAGTCGTCTTACTGCTAGTACGCCTCATTCACGAAGCCGGTCTATAAGGTGGGTATAAGTTTGTTGCCTATAAAATGGCAACTTAATGGGTGTCCACTCTCACCCACCGCTTGTTTGACTGGTGGAGGGTCGTTAGCCGAACGGGTAAGACAAGGACTTATAAATTCTCATTAAAAGTATGATGAATATTATAAAGTAACTAAATGTTTTATTAAATTCCCAATATTAGTTACTTTAAGAAAAATGTGAATAAGGTGCTAATCCATGAAATTACACTTTACACTTTGTCTAAGTCGTTAGTGGAGCGTGTGTGGTTAACCGACACATTAACTTGGACTTAACAAGGTAGGTAAAGGGTGACTTAATATTTATCATAGTATCGATGGAGCGTGTGTGGTTAATCGGCACATCGATTGAGGGGTAATACATTAAGGGTACCAAGTAATTTGCATGGTTACTTCACACCTCATTTTGTGATCCTCGGCATCCCAGTCACCAAACTTAGAGGGCACACTCGAGATTGAAACATGCCTTTGAAAAAAAATTCATTGAATCTCAAAAGAATCTAGGAGTTTCTAAGAACCAAATTAAATATTTTTAATATTTCGACTTTGGTGGAAATTGGTGAATCGTCATTCACCTACCTTTCAAATATGTTATTACTTAGGTTACAGAATACCTCTTCTAAGTATAATATATTGTGATTGGGTCCTAGCCTTAATACTACATTTGGGTGTTTTATTAAGGACTATCTCTATTTCTAAACTAAACTTTTCTTCTTTTCAGATGTCTGCAAACACTGCTGCTTCTGGCTCTAATCCTAATGGCTCCTTTTCTCTAATGAACTTGTGTGGGAAAGTCACTTTTGATGGATCCAACTTTAATGAATGGATCAGAAACATTCGAATGATTACCCGCTACGAGGACAAAGAATATGTCCTCGATAAGGAGCTTAAGGAGATTGATGAGACAGTTGCTACTCCTCAAGAGATCACTGACTTTAGGGCACATGAAAGGGATGCCACCAAGGTGGCATGCATCATGACGGCCACTATGACAGCCGACCTCCAAAAGTCCTACGAGGACTACTACCCGTTTGAAATGCACCAAGATTTGATGGAAAGATACCATCAAAGTGCACGACAAGAGAGGTATGAAATCATCTCCTCCATGATAACAACCCGAGTGAAGGATGTAGAACCCATCACGGGCCACATGCAGAAAATGCAAAGATTTGTGGACCGCTTGCTGAAGATTAATGTGAACTTCCCCGAGGAGCTAGTAATAGATATTATTTTGCACTCCTTACCTTCATGTTATGATCAATTCCGCATGACATACCACATGAACAAGGAAGAGGTCACTCTCAGCAAACTTCAAGGACTCTTAAAGACCGCGGAAAGTGGTCTTAAGAGTAAGGCGGTTGTTACTACTCCTACTTCGACCAACTCCGCCCCTGTCTTGGCAATCGGGAAAGGACGAGGGAAGAAGAGAAAGAGTTCTTCGAAGGGTACCAAGGTTAGGAACCTTGATGGCTCTTCTTCAAATGGAACCAAGAAAGGTTTCATCACTCCTTCTTCTGACCCAAAAGAGGCTGAATGCTTCTATTGCCATGAAAAGGCACATTGGAAGCGTAACTGTCCAAAGTACCAGCAAGATATGAAGGATGGGAAAGTTAAACCCAACCATGCAGGTATTTACACTATCTTATCTAATAACTCACCCCATTCTAACTCATGGGTCCTTGATACCGGTTGTGGTATTCATATATGTTCTGATTTGTAGGGACTAAGAAGAAGTGAGAATGTGGAGCAAGAAAGAATAAACTTGATCATGGGAAACAGGAAAGCTTCACATGTCACCAAGATTGGAGTTTATACTTTATCGCTAAGTAGTGGGTTTAGTTTAGATTTGAATAAATGTTGTTATTTGCCATAAATGGCAAGAAATATTATTTCCTTTCATGCATTGTATAAACAAGGTTTCACCTTTTCATTTGATAATGAAGTTGGTTCAATTAATGCTTTCTTTAATAATGTTCTTTATTTTAAAGCACTACCTAGTGATGGCGTATATGAAACTGTTTCTGTGGTTGATAACTTAGGAAATAATGTATTGTGTGTTGATTCTGTTAATAATAATAACTTGGATAAAGCATCACTATGGCATTGTCGTCTTGGACATATAAGCAAGAAACGCATAGGCCAATTCCAAAAGGATGGAGTCTTGGAGTCATTTGACCTAAAGTCTGATGATAGTTGCGAATCATGCTTACTTGGAAAAATGACAAAGTCACCCTTCACAGGTTCTTGTGAGAGGGGTGAAGGTTTGTTAGATCTTGTGCACACGGATGTGTGTGGACCATTCAAACATGCCACAAGGGATGCTAATCGTTATTATTTGACTTTTACTGATGATTATAGTAGGTATGGATATTTCTACTTAATAAAGCATAAGTCAGAGACTTTCGAAAGGTTTAAGGAATTTACACAGGAACTCGAGAATCAATTGGGCAGGAACATTAAGATGCTTCGATCCGATCGAGGTGGTGAGTATCTTAGTTCAGAGTTCCTCGACTATCTTAGGGAATGTGGGATTGGCTCACAATTGACACCTCCCAGGACACTGCAGTTGAATGGTGTGTCTGAGAGGCGTAATCGAACCTTGTTGGATATGGTTCATTCCATGATGAGTCGAGCTTCGCTACCAATCTCATTCTGGGGGTATGCCTTAGAGACTGTCGTCCATATTCTTAATCTAGTCCCTACAAAGAAAGTTGCCAAAACTCCTCACGAGATGTGGACTGGTAAAGTATCTAAACTAGACCACATCGAGATTTGGGGTTGCGAGGCTTTTGTGAGGCGCGAGTCTCATGATAAGCTAGAACCCCGAAGCGAGAGGTGTATTTTCATCGGCTACCCACAAAGATCCTTTGGTTACCTCTTCTACAGACCTAGTGATAATGTGGTCTTTGTAGCAAGAAGAGGAGTCTTTCGAGAGAGAGAATTTATAAGCCAAGGAGACAGTGGGAGGCAAATTGACCTTGAAGAACTTCACGAGTCAAGTGGTAAAGGAACTTCAAAACCTAGCCCTCAACTTGAGGAGGAAACTCCTGTTGATCCAATTGATGAATCTGTACCTCTGAGGCGTTCCACGAGAGTTAGGAATACACCTGAGCATTACTATGGTTTCCATATTACTGCGGAAGGTGAGACACTTATTAGTGATGAGAAACTAGTAGGTATGGATGAACCTAACAACTACACGGAAGCCATGGCAGGCCCTGAGTCTGCTAAATAGAAAGAGGCTATGGATAGCAACATACAATCCATGTATGACAATCAAGTTTGGAACTTGGTTGAGAATGTACCAGGTCGTAAGACTGTAGGGTGCAAATGGATCTTCAAGAAGAAGACCGACATGGATGGTAATGTACACACTTATAAGGCTCGACTGGTTGCAAAGGGCTTCTCTCAAACTCCTGGAGTGGATTATGATGAGACTTTTTCTCCAATAGCCAAGATTAAGTCTATTAGGATTATGTTAGCCATAACTGCATTTCATGACTATGAAATATGGCAAATGGATGTCAAAACCGCTTTCCTTAATGGAAAGTTGACTGAAGATGTTTACATGAGTCAGCCAGAAGGTTTTGTCAGCAACGAGTACCCTAATAGAGTGTGTAAGTTTGAGAAATCCATTTATGGATTAAAGCAAGTACCTCGCAGATGGAATCTTTGCTTTAATGAGAAAGTCAAGGAATTTGGCTTTTCTAGAAGTGAAGATGAATCTTGTGTGTATGTCAAGGCTAGTGGGAGTATTGTTAGCTTTTTGGTATTGTATGTGGATGACATACTACTCATAGGAAATGACATCCCAACTCTGCAGGAAGTTAAGTCCTGGCTTGGGAAGTGTTTCTCTATGAAGGACCTAGGAGAAGCTGCCTATATTCTAGGGATAAGGATTTTGAGAAACCGGAGTAAAAGACTAATTGGAATTAGTCAAAGTACCTACTTGGACAAGGTGTTGAAGAGATTCAGCATGCAGAACTCCACGAAAGGAGAGTTACCCATCCAGAGTAACGCCAGATTGAGTAAGACACAAAGCCCAAGTACCGAGGCTGAGGTAGCAGAAATGAGTCAAGTACCTTATGCTTCAGCAATAGGCTCGATCATGTATGCAATGACGTGTACTCGACCTGATGTAGCCTTTGCCTTGAGCATGGTTAGCAGGTATCAGGGGAATCCTGGCAAGGCACACTAGGCTGCGGTAAAGAATATCCTCAAGTACCTACAGAGGATTAAGGACTGGGTCCTTACCCTCGGCAGGAGTGATGACTTGAGAGTTGTAGGGTATAGTGATGCTAGCTTCCAGACTGATAGGGATAATTTCCGCTCTCATTCGGGCTGGGTCTTTACCTTAAACGGAGGAGCAATCACTTGGAAGAGTTCCAAGCAGGAGATAGTGGCTGATTCCACTTGTGAATCAGAGTATATAGCAGCGAGCGAGGCAGCAAAGGAGGCAATATGGCTAAAGAACTTCATTGGAGACCTTGGAGTTGTACCAGCTATAAAGGAGCCGATGGAAATTTTCGGTGATAGTGAAAGTGCTGTTGCCTTAGCCAAGGAACCAAGGTATCACGGGAGATCAGACACATCGATAGAAAATATCATTTTATCAGACATCGCATAGAAGAAGGAATCCTCATGGCAAAGAGGGTATCATCGGATGAGAACCCAGCAGATCCCCTCACGAAGGGACTGAGTAGGGTTAAGCATCTCCAGCATGCTCGGAGCATAGGGCTGAAGGATGATATAAGTTTTAGTAGTTATATAAATTATGAAATTTGTAAAGTGTAATTGACATTTGATAATGAATAAAAGTTGTGTTTATTTATGAGTAAACTGTTACTATCTTTTGTCAATCGTTTACTATAATTTCTTTTGCATGTTTTGACTTCCAGAATAGTATGTTGTGGTTTCACATATTATTCAAACTTTCCACAGTCAGTCATATGTTAGAAGTAGATATAAAGTAAGATTGTCATGAAGTTGGTTGTAGGTGTCAGGATATAAGACAACACTTCATGAGTGCTCATAAGTTCTGAGTATTGGAATCAACCCACACTCACTGGAATCACTTCATGGAATTTTATCTCGAGTGATCGTGAGACGGTAATATCATATAAGTCTTCAAACCTAGAGATATGATTTGTTGCATATGAATTGATTATGCATTGATTGTACGAAAACACATTGGTAACTCGATGTTATAAAACGTGCTTTTGTGTATAATTCAACTAGTAGTAGAACAAACATATGAGTCGAAGTTTATCTGTTCCTTCTTGGATTAGAAGCTGATATTTGGGCCCCTCGATGATTTTTTTTTGACTTATGTACCGGGCCCGGTCAGAACTAAGTTGATGTGTTCAATTAAGTTCTTTGTCAAACAAATCGGAAATCGGGAAACAAACTGCTAGACAATAAGTAAGACTTTGTTCCATGTAATTGTCCGGCTGATATCTAGAACAGAAGATTATATGATCACTTATCTTAAATGGCGTATCAACATCTTCTCAGTTCCGAGAGACCTTGAAAGTGCTACAATTGCCGATCGGTTCCTGAAGTATTGCAGTTATAGTTATTAGACTTATCCAAGTGGGAGACTGTTGGATAAGGTGTCTAAGTCCATAACTATTTCTGGTAAATACTTGACCCGACCCGACATGGTCCATTTGGGTTGCATGGCACCATGCAATTGAATAAACTAAATGTGAGAAATAACACATATGGTTTATTAATATATTATAAGTTCTAATATATTAATAATATTATTTAATTAGTTTTGATCAAGAATTAATTTAGAATTAATTAAGTGATCAAAAGATATCTAATTAGATATTTGGGTAGATTATATAAATCTTCCATATCTTATATAGTGGGCTAGGAGGCTCCATGGATTGTCAAGTTGGGTTCCACCCATAGGATGCTCCATGGAGTTAACCCATGGATCAAGAAATGAAGAGTCATGGAACATTAGGGTTTACCTAATGTAACACACTATATAAGCAATGTAACTCTCCCCAAAATCGGCTACACAAAGAAACAAGAGGGCTTGGCCGATTTTGCATGTGTTAGAGTATTCTCTCAAGTTTATTCTTTGCATTTGGTGTTGTGTGAAGCATTTGAGGCATCACACTTGAGGTGCTAGGCTCACAAGGTTTCAAGGAACACTTACAACAACAAGGTATGTAGTTCTATCTATTATTCAAGTTAAAATTGTTCCCCATGCATGATAGATAGGATCATAGCCTTGGAAATCAACTTTACATGATAATTAGACAAACATAGATCCAAGGTTATTAAGGTTGCATGTACACTTAGGAAGTGTTGTAATGCTCAAAACCCAACAAGGATATCATCAGCTGAAGGTGAGAGAGCAGGATATTGAGAAGACTGCATTTAGAACTCGATATGGACACTACGAGTTCTTGGTTATGTCATTTGGACTAACCAATGCTCCTAAAGCATTCATGGATTTGATGAACAGGGTTTGTAAACCATTCCTTGATAAATCCGTGATAGTGTTCATCGACAACATTCTCATCTACTCGAAAAGCCGGGAGGAGCATGGCAAGCATCTACGAGAAGTGTTGGAAGTATTGAAGAAGGAGAAGCTTTACGCTAAGTTCTCCAAATGCGACTTTTGGATACGAGAAGTCCAGTTTTTGGGTTACGTGGTTAACCAAGAAGGGATAATGGTTGACCCCGCAAAGATCGAGGCTGTGATGAAGTGGGAACGTCCGAAAAGTCCCACGAAGATTCGGAGCTTTCTAGGATTAGCTGGATATTACCGACGATTTATCCAAGGATTTTCTTCAATAGCCGCTCCATTAACAGCTTTGACCCATAAAGGAGCTACATATACGAGGAGTGAGAAACACGATGAGGCATTCAAGAAGCTAAAGAAGAAGTTATGTGAAGCACCGATACTTTCTCTGCCCGATGGAGTTTAAGATATCGCGGTTTACAGTGATGCATCTGGAGTCGGGTTGGGTTGTGTTCTGACCCAAAGAGAAAAGGTGATAGCATACGCATCTCGATAATTGAAAGAGTACGAAAAGAACTACCCCACTCACGATTTGGAGTTGGCAGCAGTAGTTTTCGCTCTAAAGATATGGAGGCATTACCTCTACGGCACGAAGTGCAAGCTTTTCACTGATCATAAGAGTCTCCAGTATCTCTTTAATCAGAAATAATTAAACATGAGGCAACAACGCTGGCTAGAGTTACTCAAGGACTACGACTATGAGATACTTTACCACCCCAGTAAAGCAAATGTTGTCGATGATGCTCTCAGTCGGAAAGTCAACCTTGAAAGGAAAAGGCCAAGAGTGTTGAGAATTAAAGTTGTCTCGACGATTGTGGAACGCATTAGGAAAGCTCAAGAAGAAGCTTTAGAGAAGAATGACCGAAAGGAAGAACGTTTGGGCAAAACATTAGCATTTGGTACAAACAGTCAGGGACTAAAGGTATTCCAAGATCGAATTTGGGTACCTAAAACAGGAGGAATAAGAGACCTTCTGATGGAAGAAGCACACAAGACCATGTACTCGATTCATCCCGGTAGCACTAAAATGTATAGGGACCTAAAACCCTACTACTGGTGGCCGACGATAAAGCTCGATGTTGCGAAATATGTGGCCGAGTGTGTAACTTGTGCAAGGGTTAAGGCACAACATCAGAAACCGTATGGGAGTTTAGAACCTTTACCTGTACCCATTGGTAAATGGGAAGACATCACCGTGGATTTTGTGACTAAACTGCCCAGGACGAAGAACGGACACGACATGAATTGGGTAGTCGTGGATCGTTTCACCAAGAGTGCACACTTCATAGCAGCCAACGAGAAGTGGTCTACGGATAAGTTCGTAAATGCTTATGTGAAGGAAATTGTAAGACTTCACGGTGTTCCTCTTATGATTGTATCAGATCGTGATAGTCATTTCACGTCGAGGTTTTGGAGGAGTCTACAAGAGGAGTTGGGTACAAAGTTGTGTTTGAGTACTGCTTACCATCCGCAAACGGATGGTCAGAGCGAAAGAACGATTCAGACACTGGAAGATATGCTGAGAGCATGTACCCTCGAGTTCCGAGGGAACTGGGACGAGCACTTACCTCTGGTAGAATTCTCCTACAACAACAATTTTTACTCGAGCATCAAGATGACACCTTATCAAGTCTTGTATGGACAGAAGTGTTGTACGCCGTCTTGTTGGCTTGAAGCCGGAGAGAGGCAGTTTATAGCCCCCGAGATAGTCCATGAGAATGCTGAAAAGTTGAAGGTGATTAGGGAAAGAATGTTAGCAGCCCAGGATCGTCAGAAGAGCTATGCTGACAAGAAAAGACGACTGATGACCTTCGAAGTTGGGGATTCAGTTTTGCTAAAAGTCTCACCGTGGAAGGGACTTATACGATTTGGGAAACGAAGAAAGCTGAGTCCATGGTTCATTGGACCATTCAAAGTTCTTCAGAAGGTTGGGAACCAAGCTTACAAACTAGAATTACCTGAAGAACTCGATGGTATTCATAACACCTTCCATGTGTGTTATTTAAGGAATTTCACGGGAGAAGTTCCCAACATAATTCCAATCTCGGAGTTAAGAATGGATGAGAATAAGAGGCTAATCGAAGAGCCCGAGGCAATTGTTGACCGTAAGACGAAGAAGTTATGACGCAAGATGGTTGACTTAGTGCTACTCCGATGGAAACATTCGAATGGGCCAAATCTCACTTGGGAAACAGAGAGTGACATGATGAGTCGCTATCCACATCTGTTTGCTGATGCATGATTCCGGGATGGAATCATCCTAAGGGGGAGAGAATTGTAACGCCCGGGTTTCGGGGCTAAGCATTTTTAGACGATGTAATAGTCTAGGTCAACTATTGTAACTCTTTTTGTTGTAATAAAGATGAAATATTTTAATTATATGTGAATTATGTGTATTTGTGTGCTTATTACTTTCTTATAAATATATATTTAATAAAGAATAAAAATAAGCATCAAAATTAAAGTGTAAGATAAGTCTGATATCTTTACATAAAGATGTAGTGGTTGAAACAAGGATTTTGGGGATATAAAGAGCGCCGAAATCCGAGTTATAACAAAGAAGTTATGGTCTGCCGAAGTTTTACGGCAAAACCGGCACGACACCGGGAGACGTAAATAGTGAATTTACAATGGATGACTTTTTAGCCTTAGTGATCTAAGCGAAAGTCGTAGAATATGTTAAACCGAGAAAATCCATAAAAAGAACGCCCAAATCTGACTTCGTATGAAGAAGTTATGATTTTTCTAAGATTCGGCTTAGCAATGCACGACCCGAAACTCGAATTTTAGTTCGAGCGTTTTTTGGCTTAGGCGACCTAAATGAGAGTTTAAGATCTTATTAATAGGAACTCAACGGTAAAAAGATAGACGAAAACGGAGTCCGTATGAAGGAGTTACGAATTCTTCGCGGTCATTTAACAGTCTAAACGCCTCCTACTGTTAAATTTGAGATCGGTCGAGAATTAGCCGATGAAGTCCAAATGAAAGTTGTAGATCTTGATTTTACCTACACGTTAAAAAAACGAACGTCGAAAACGGAGCTCGTATGCGAGAGTTATGATTTTTCTAAGTTTGAAGGCCGATACGCGATAGGGGTGACGTGGCACCACCAGAATTGGACACGTGGCACCACCAGAAGGCCACCACATGCACAAACTCGGCGAGTAGGTCCCCCTACTTGGTGATTCCATCAGATATTTTCACTATAAATAGAGGTGTCGGGTCTAGCCTCTTCTTCACATCTCTCAAACCTTCTTTCTCTCTCTACACTCTCTCTCTCTAAGCTCCCTAACCCCCCTGAAAGCCTAGGTAAACCCCCTAGCACCCGAAGGAAGCCCCGAGGCTCCCGAAGTCCCAAGAAAAGAGCCTTTCGGCTCGGGAACGCTGCTCCGGCGGAGCCCGGTTTCCAAGGAAACCCGCTGTAAGTGAGTTGTACCTAACCTATCTTTAGTATAGCTTATGTTTTAATATAGTAACATTATTAGGACTTTAAAATAATTATTTGGGCTAATATTATGAGTTATATAGAGTGTTGTTTCACGCTTATATAATAATAATAATAATAATAGCTAGACTATTAATTAGTCTCGGTTAACGTTAGACTAAACCCTAGTGGTATTGATAGTAGGTTTTATCGAGGGATAATTGTTTTGAGATAACGAAGCGCTGCTCGAAGGCAGAATCACCACCTTTTTCAAGTGAGTGCATAGTTACTTTCAGCTTACACATAGATATGAAGTATTTTATATAAATTACATGCTATGTGTGCATATTATCTGAATACTTGCTATCTGTGTTGGATGAAAGTTTTTATACATGTTTTCAATGATTTAAATTGTATATGTATTTTATATCTACGAAAATGTTGGGGTAAAACATGGGTAGATGTAATAGGTGATGTGTGATAAAATGATGAGAGGCCTCGATGTTGATGTTGTTGATTCTGTCATGTAGCAGAGTATGGATGGCGACCACAAACTCTTCTAGACAGTCGAGTGGAACACAAGCAGGCTCGCAACCTGCAGGTGTTGTGAACGATGTGTTCACCGATGTACTCCATCCCCCACATGGTTGCCTTTAGGACATTTATTGCTAAGGAATCCCCTTAGCAGTAGTGTCCATCCCGATGATGATCCTTAGGCTAGGTCCCTTATGATAGGTGTTTAGGGACGTAAAGTGAGGATAACGGGAACGGGTAATCGGGTTATTGTTGATTGATGAAATTAAGAAACTTATTTATTGTGGGTTGAAAACCCTATATGCTCACCAGGCTCCCCAACCTAACCCACTCAGTTTCTTGTATTACAGGTAGTGGCGCATGAGCATAGATGTGATGTTTTGGATGAGGGATTACGGATATAGGCCTGTAGATACGAAATAATGTAGTAAGACTTATATTGTATTGTTTATGCTTTTGATCTGTGTCAAACATGACATCCCAAGTCTTTTAATAAAATACATTTCCTTGGAAATGCTTTTAATACATCTTTATCATATTTTGTTTTGGGACAAATTCCGCAACACTTTTATTTAAAATGTTACTCTGATTTTCAAAACAAAGCATAAACAAAATCGGTCTTTTCTGGCCGTGAAAATGGGGATGTCACATGTACCAAGATACATAACCTAATGGACTGACATTGGTGCATTCCACCCACGAATACAATGAGGAAAACTCACCTTACAAACTGAAAGGTAGTTGAACTGATCACTACTCCAAATACTCTCTCTATAGGTCACCTATACAATAAACGGAGACCCAATCTCAATCTACTAATCAAATCACCTCAAATGACCTAAGGTTAAACTTGGTCAAAGTCAAAGGTCAATAGTCAAAATTCAAAGGTCATCATGCATACCGAGTACGCCCTGTGTAATCCAACTCAACACCCTATATAGAGTGTGGCTTGTCTTTTACGGGGCAATAAAGGGGTACTCACTGCGTACCCATATGTACGTCATGCGTACTCATGTTAAAGCCAATAATCCTATTAAGTGCTTAATACAGAAAGACATTATGTCCAAATCTCAGATCTGGTCCAAATAAGTGTCCTAAGTGATAAAGTTCCAAACTTTATGCACTTGCATGGCTAATCAAGGATCAAGAACAATTCCTAATCTCATAAAAAATTCTAAGGATCTCAACTCATGCATGAATGGTTGGAAATGGCCAAGATACCATTTTTATGACTTAATTTTTAATACCTCTGGAAATACACTCCACAAGGTCTAGAGTCAATAATACTCAAAGGGAACTTGTTAACGTTACCATGAACGGCCAAATTAAATGTAACGGAAAGCATAAACGAGATCTTATCTCGTCAGGACCTTGGGCAAGGTAGTCCAGCACCAGGGTGGTAGTTTGTTTCCCTCCACGAGGGACGAATATCCCTCGTGATCTTCTCATTCACTCGCGACCAATCAGGACATGACAACAACCTTAGTGACGTCCATAACTGACGTCACCAGGCAGTTAGTTAACGTGGGCGTGATCTTGTAACACTCATAAAAATTGCACCAATTTAAAACATTTTAATTCATTCAAAAGACATTAAGTTATTACAACTTGTTTTCAAAAGAGTTTAAACATCAGAGTATCCCAAGAACCAAATCACAAAAATCATGAAGTATGAGGAGCGGTACGATCACGCCTTCGCCTTGCCACGATCTCCTGAAGTACCTGAAACAAGACACTGAAACTGTAAGCCCGAAAGCTTAGTGAGTTACCCCCAAAAATACCAACCACATATAACCATACTCATATCATATCACAATACAGAACAACCATGCATATCGAGTCTACAGTGTGACTAGTCCACCCGTACCGGGCCTTCAGTCCACCTGGTCCAATCTCCGAGTCTAGCCATGTATATGGAGTCTACAGTGTGATTGGTTCGCCCGCACCGGGCCTTGAATCCACCTAGTCCACTCTCTGAGTCTACAGTATGACTGGTCCGCCCGCACCGGGCCTTCAGTTGGCCTGGTCCACTCTCCGAGCCTCGGCACGTCTGGACCTCCCTCTTGGGGCCTTCAGCCTATCCGGACCGCTCAATGGGCCTTCGATCTATCCGGTCCGCCCTGGGTATGTTGGCCTACAACACAAAGCAGGACCCGCCTCAACCCAACCCCAGTCAAACAACCATCTGCACATAAAACAATTAATCACATAACAATCCGCAGCCAAACAAACGAATCTATCAAATCATGCAACATAACAACATCCTAACCAGGATACCGACCTAATCGGTCACTAACATAACATTACCCTATATACTAGGATACCGCCCTTAACCAGGTCACTAACATAATATTACCTTATATACCAGGACATAGATATACCAATTCAATAACATATCAAACAAATACCTAGATTCCCATCCGATAAAGGGCTGGCCTTGGTGCCATAGACCCTGTTGATATAGTGAGGATAACTCACCTTGCAACTACCGAACTGAATCACGAAAGCACAAACCCGAAGCACAACCTCCAACTCCAACACCTATAATCATCAATGTTCCAATGACATAAATATCCAAAATTACCATAATACGCCTGAAGGTCAAATCGGTCAAAGTCAAAGTCCTCAGACAAAGTCAACCTTCCTGGTTGACTCTACTTGACAAGTCAATCCACTAACTCGCTGAGTTCTAAAACTCAGAAACTCTCACATCACGACTCAACTCGCCGAGTCACCCCATGACTCGTCGAGTTCGACAATCTCTGAGTCCTATCTTAACCAACTCACTGAATCACCACTCAAATCACTGCTCTGAGTCTAACCAGAAGAGGTTGGGGGTTTTGCGTCATTACTCACCGAGTCCAAGAACCGACTCGTCGAGTCCACGACAATCTTCATTAGACTCTCCAAGTTTTTCTTCCAATCGTCGAGTCCAAGCTCATCATCATATGACTCGCCGAGTTCACCCATGCGACTCGCCGAGTCACTACGCAAATCAATGCCTGAAGCCCTAGCCCAACTCACCGAGTCATCTCCCAGACTCGCCGAGTTGATACGCGTATTCCCATAATCGAAAGATACATAGCTACTCCTTTGCTCCAAACAATAAATCTGGGTCCCTAGAGTGCATTAGCAACATAAAGTTGCTACCTTTACGTGCTTCATGTCCCATAATTCCAAAAATCAAGCTAGAAACGAGCTTAACTCATGGGGAATGGCTTTTTCATAGCAATTAGAAGGGCTTTCTACATATTTGATCCAAATAGAACTCAAATCTAGAGTTTCAGCTCCAGATGTAACTCATGCACCAAGATCTCATCATATTATCTCCAAACAAGCCCTATAACTCCATGAAATATGGATCTAGAAAGGAGAAGGCCAAGGATAACGTTTCATTACCTCTAAAACGACCTCCCACTAAAGAATAAGCTGAATCTCCACAAAACCCCTTGATCCAAGCGCCTTGATCTTCAAGATCTCTTCACAAAATCACTTATCTAAGCTCCAAATTGCATCCAAGGACTCTCACTCACAATTTTAGGGTTTCTGGATCTCAAAGGGTAGTAAGGGGGATGAGGTGAGGACATTAAGTCCTTTAAATAGGGTGCAAACCCTAAGATTAGGGTTTTCCTCTTCCAACACTGACCGTCGAGTCCAGCCGCCGATTCGGTGAGTCAGGCCACTTATCACGTGCTCTTCACACGCTCCGACTCGACGAGTCTTAGCTCCAACTCGCCGAGTTCATCCTTCAAATAACACTTTACACCCCTGAACTCTTGCTTCTGAACTTGGGGTGTTACAGAACCTCCCAGTCAAAGGAGGCCAAGTTTCACACTCATCGGACGAGGTGCCCACGATCCTTTAGAAACAGGTATAAAAGGATCTCTTCCGCCTCAAGGAAGGGATCCATATTCTCTCTCACGAATATTACCCTAAAGTTACCTCTCTCAGAAAACTAAGTTGATCGTCGGAGTTACGTCCCGGGAGAAAACCTGGACGTCCTTTAACGACTATTATGTGAAGTGTTCTTAGGAAAGCTTCCAAATCAGATCCATCATTCTGCATCCAAAACCCAGTAGAGCATGTCACAACATTTGGCGCCATCCGAACGTGTCCTCACAGTGATACAGCAAATAAAAGAAGCTGGTTCTCTGCAAAAGGAGGATCTAAACCCAACAGCATCTGGGATGGCAGTAGAAGATCTGTTCAAAAATATTAGTGACGTTAAACAACGACCATCATCACGAATGTAGAACACAGGCCCCAATCCATGTGCTAATGGCACAGGTCATGTCGATTACGACAGAAATAACAAAGCCAGTACTCCAGAGCAGTTTCCGACAACTGTCGTCGAATGTTTCACTGCCTCAGACGGCGATATCACATCTCGATCTGTTGCATACAAATCCATATAATGGCAAAAGGTACTCACCATCTCTAACTCTCTTAAGAGCAGCACCCCTCAATACGCCGAAGACGAGATTGAGCCACTCTCGAGAAACCTACTCAACATTAGTTTCTCGAGCAGCCATCCTAGACCATCAAACTAGGATCCACAAGACCCACTCCTTATATCTGGATTCGTTTGTAACTTGAAAGTCCATCGAATATACATTGACAATGGTAGTTGCTCTGATATAATCTATGAGCACTATTTCCAGCAACTACCAGATGCGTGGAAGGAGGGGCTACAACCCCCAACCACCGGACCATTGGTAGGATTCACCGGGCATAGCTTGTGGCCACTGGGCACTATTAGGCTGCCCTTAATGTGTTGGATAAGGTGTCTAAGTCCATAACTATATTTGGTACGAACTTGACCCGACCCAACATGGTCCATTTAGGTTGCACTTCACCTAACAATTTGTATGGATATACTTTTGAGAATAAGATGTTTATGATCTATTAATATATTATAAGTTATAATATATTAATATGATATCATATTATTTAATTAGTGTTGATCAAGAATTAATTTTGGAATTAATTTAGTGATCAAAAGAGGCTAATTAAATATGGACTCTTAAATATATATGGATTGGGCTAAGATTTATTTAGGATGGGCTAAGAGTATTTGGAAGTCCATGGATAGTCCATGGAGCTTTTAACCCATGGATCCTAGGTAAATGAAGAGTCATGGGTATTATGGTTTAACCCTAATCCTCCATACTATATAAAGATGTCCTTGGTTCTAGAATTGGCACTAGTGTGTGTGAGAAACAAGGGTGGGCCGATTTTAGCAAGCATCATATTCTCTCAAGTATTTCCAAGTTGTTTTGGGTGATTTGTGACACCACTTGAGGCATCCACACTATTGGTGCTAGGCTTTAAAACTCCAAGCAATCAACCACAAAAGAAAGGTATGTTATTCTACTTAAAGTTTTATATTACAAGTACCCCATAGCATGCTAGTTAGGTTCTAAACCTTGGAAATTAAATTTTCATGTATTTTAGAGAAAACATATATCCAAGGTTTCTAGGGTTGCATGTACACCATAGGAGTGTTAGAATGCTCAAAACCTAACAGTGGTATCAGAGCCTTGGCTTGTTTTCATGATACTTGATGCAAACTTGTTGAAAAAGCTCAAAAATTTGCTATCTTCTGCATGAACTCGCCGAGTCCATGGGGGGACTTGACGAGTCCATGTGATAATTCATCTTACTCGTCGAGTAGGTTCTTGCACTCGACGAGTAGGAGCCCCAAAATGTAGATTTTCGAGTACTGTTGCTGGAAATGGACTAGAAACATTACCCTAAACTGATTTGGTGTTTTAAAACTTGTTTTAGATGGTGTAATGGTTAACCGGCACACTAACAAGGACTAGTAAGAGTGGTAAAGCGTGACTTATGTTTTATCATAGATCGGTGGAGCGCGTGTGGTTAAACGACACATCGATTGGGTGATAAAATTAAGGGTACCGAGTCAATTTGCATGGTTATTCACACCTTGTTTGTAATCCTCGGCATCCCAGTCACAAACTTGAGAGGGCACAATCGAGATTTAAACATGCCATTAAAAGTTCAATGTATCTCAAAATATCTAGGCGTTTCAAATCCAATTAAAACTTAATAATTTATTTTGTTTATAATGGTGGAAATTGGTAAATCATCATTTACCTACCTTCAAATATTTTATAGCTTGGATTACGGCATCCCTCTTCCAAGTTATGAAATAGTATGTTGGATCCTATCCTTAATATTTCATTTGGGTGACTTATTAAGGACTTCTTATTTAATTAAAACATGTCTTTCTTTTCTTTCAGATGTCTTCCAACATTGTTGCTGGCTCAAACCCTACAGGCTCCTTTTCCCTCATGAACTTGTGTTGGAAGGTCACTTTCGATGGTTCTAATTTCAATGAATAGATTAGGAACATCATAATGATTACTCGTTATGAGGACAAGGAATATGTACTTGACAGGGAGCTTATGGTTATCAATGAGTCCACCGCTACTCCTGAGGAGATTGCAGAGTATGCTGCACATGAGAGGGATGATACTAAAGTGTCCTGCATTATGTTGGCTACTATCACTCCCGAACTCCAGAAATCGTATGAAGATTTCTACCCCTATGAGATGCATCTGGATCTGATAGAAATGTACCATCAAAGCACGCGTAAAGAGAGGTATAAAATCATCTCCTCCATGATAACAGCCAGGATGAAGGATGGTGAACCCATCACTAGTCACTTGTAGAAAATGCAAAGGTTCGTGGACCGGTTACTGAAGCTTAATGTGGACTTACCTGAGGACATGGCGATTGATATCATTCTCCATTCCTTACCTCTAAGTTATGATCAGTTTCGTATGACTTATCATATGAACGAGGAAGTCACACTTAGCAAACTTCAAGCACTTTTAAGAACCGCTGAAAGTGGCCTTAAAGGTAAATCGGTTGTTACTTCTACTCCTACTCCTACAACAGCCCCTGCTCAGGCGATTGGGCAGGGAAAGGGGAAGAAGAGGAAGACCCCTACGAAGGATACCAAGGGAAAGTATCTTGATGGATCCTCTTCAAGTGGGAGCAATAAAGGTCCCATTCCTCCTTCTTCAAACCCAAAGGAAGCACAATGCTTCTACTGCCACGAAAAGGGGCACTGGAAGCGAAGCTGCCCTAAGTACTTGCAGGATGTAAAGGATGGGAAAGTTAAACCCACCCATGCAGGTATTTATACCATATTGTCTAAAAACTCATTGCATGCTAAGTCTTGGGTGCTTGATACATGTTGTGGTATTCACATTTGTACTGATTTGTAGGGCCTAAGAAGTAGTGAAGAAGTGGAGCATGGGAAGATAAACTTAATCATGGGCAATACGAAAGTATCACATATGACCAAGTTTGGAGTTTATTCTTTATTGCTTAATAATGGGTTAACTTTAGATTTGAATAAATGTTGTTACTCGTCAGAAATGGTGAGAAATATTATTTCCTTTCATAGTTTGTACAAGCAAGGATTCACATTTTCATTTGATAATAAAATTGGTGCTATTGATGTTTTTTATAATGACATTTTTATTTTAAAGCATTACCTTGTGATGGTGTATATGAAACTGTGTCGATTGTAGAAAACTTAGGAAATAATGTATTTCATACTGATTCTTAGATTACGTTGGATAAAGCATCCTTGTGGCATTGTCTTCTTAGACTTGTCAACAAGAAGCACATAGGCCAACTCCAAAAGGCTGGAGTTTTTGAATCATTTGACCTAAAATCAGATGATAGTTGCGAGTCTTCTTTGCTTGGAAAAATGACAAAGTCACCCTTCACTGGTTCTTGTGAGAGGGGTGAAGGTTTGTTAGACCCCATACACACAGATGTGTGTGGACCCTTCAAAAACGCCACAAGGGATGATAATCGCTATTATGTGACTTTTACTGATTAGATATGGATATATCTACTTAATTAAGCATAAGTTAGAAACCTTTGAAAAATTCAAAGAGTTTAAGCAGGAAGTGGAGAATCAACTGGGCAGGAACATCAAGATGCTTCGATCCGATCGGGGAGGAGAGTATCTTAGTATTGAGACTCTTGACTATCTTAAGGAATGTGGGATTGTCTCACAATGGACACCTCGTAGGACACCACAACTGAATGGTGTTGCTGAGAGGCGCAATAGAACCTTGTTGGACATGGTTCGTTCCATGATAAGTCGAGCTTCGTTACCAATTTCATTCTGGGGGTATGCCTTAGAGACTGTCGCCCATATCCTTAATCTAGTCCCTACCATAAAGGTTGCCAAAACACCTCACGAGATGTGGACTGGGAAAGTTCCAAATCTGGATTACATCAAGATTTTGGGTTGCGAGGCTTTCGTGAGGCGCGAGTCTCACGACAAGCTTGAACCTCGAAGCAAGAGGTGTATTTTCATCAGCTACCCACATAAATCCTTTGGTTTCCTCTTCTATAGACCTAGTGAGAATGTGGTCTTTGTGGCAAGGAGAGGAGTCTTTCGTGAGAGAGAATTTATAAGCCAAGGAGACAGTGGGAGGCAAATTGCCTTGAAGATCTTCAGGAGTTAAGTGGTGAAGGAACCTCAAACACTAGCGACCAACCTGAGGAGGAAACTCTTGTTGAGCCGATAAATGAGTCTGTACCTCCGAGGTGTTCCACTAGAGTTAGGAACACACCTAATTTTTATTATGGTTATCACATCAGTACTAAAGGTGATACATTTATCAGTGATAGTACACTGATAGATTTGGATCAACCTAATAATTGCAAGGAAGCCATGGCAGGCCCCAAGTCTGCTAAATGGAAGGAGACAAATGGACAACGAGATTCAGTCCATGTACGACAATCAATTTTGGAACTTGGTTGACAATGTACCAGGTCGTAAGACAGTTGGGTGCAAATGGATCTTCAAGAAGAAGGACAACATGGATGCGAAGGTGCACACTTACAAAGCGCAACTAGTGGCGAAGAGCTTTACTCAAACTCCAGGAGTTTCCTATGATGAGATCTTCTCACCAATAGCGAAGATGAAGTCTATTAGAGTTTTGCTAGCCATAGCTGCATTTCATGATTATGAAATATGGCAAATGGATGTCAAAATCGCTTTCCTTAATGGAAAGTTGGCTGAGGATGTTTACATGAATCGGACAGAGGTTTTTGTCGATGCAAAGTACCCTAATAGAGTGTGTAAGCTTGAGAAATCCATTTATGGATTGAAACAAGCATCTCGCAGATGGAATCTTTGCTTCGATGAGAAAGTCAAAGAGTTTGGCTTTTCGAGGAGCGAGGATGAGTCCTGTGTATGCTTTAGGGCTAGTGGGAGTATAGTTAGCTTTTTGGTACTGTATGTTGATGACATACTACTCATAGCAAATCACATCCTAACTTTGTAGGAGGTTAAGTCCTGGCTTAGGAAGTGTTTCGTTATGAAGGACCTTGGAGAAGCCGCCTATATCCTAGGGATAAGGATACTGAGAGACATGAGTAAAAGACTAATTGGACTTAGTCAGAGTACCTACTTGGATAAAGTGTTAAAGAGGTTCAACATGGAGAATTCCAAGAAAGGGGAGTTACCGATCCACCACAATGCCAGACTGAGTAAAACTTAGAGTCCGAGTACAGAGGCTGAGATAGTTGAGATGAGTTGATGTCACACCCCCAAACCAAGGATGGCGGAAACGTCCGGGGGTGGAGGACTTCATGTAGAGTATCACAACAAAGAGTATAGTAGTGCTCAAAGTAAATACAACCATCATAAATATAATTGAAAAAGTTACACCAAAGTATATGTTTACATGATTCAAATCAATTACATTATGATACAAAGTGAACTGTTCGACGATTTATCGTCCCATCCTCAAAACGTGGTTGATTTCCTGTTTCACTGAATTCCTGAGAATACAAGCAGTTTTGAAAAGTGTCAACACAAAGGTTGGTGAGTTCATAAGCTTTTGACAGTAAGAGTTTGAAAATCGATCTTTGTAAAGAGATGTATGATACCAAGAAAAATCCAATATTTTCCTTACAAAAGTTATGTAGTCCTAAATACCAGGACCGAAAATGAACAACTATTTGTCATACTTAAAGATATAAAAGTGGTTTTAAATCGGCATAAAACCCTTTCTGATGTGAGAAAAATCCCGTAATGAATGATGTGTAGTCTTAATTACCAAGACCGAAAGTATATAATAAAGTATGTAATTGTTGATGTAAAAAGTGATTTTAAATCGACATAAAACCCTTTTTGATATGAAGGCGTATAAGTATTTTTCCATACTTAAAGTAATTTCAGTGAGCTAAATAGACATAACTCGCTAATTTAAAGTTAGAACCCGTAAATCTTAGGATTGTTAATACCACATGTGAGCTATCATAACCATACTTGACATAGACGGCCTCGTAATACGACGTTCTTTAGGCGTCGCCGTTAAATGACACTTGTCACCACAGACCTGCCGGTCTAGCTGTTGCAAGCAGCTCTGGTGTGGGTTTGTCAAACCCAATATAGATCTATACACAACTATCACGTTCTCCCTACAAGAGACTCTGCTTACAATTTACAGGACTTTTTGACTTTGTTACTTTGGAAGTAACCCGAAGGGAATGACTCACAAATTTATTCATTAACAGATTTACGTGAACTAAACGGAAAACCTTTGGTAAATAAGTTTGAGAAGTAAATGATACATAAACTATACCTATTATAGTTTATCCAAAATGTTTGTAATGTATAAGAATTCTTTTATGAATGCTTTAATGCTATGAATCCATAAACTATGCTCATTATAGCTTAATAACGTGTTCTAAATGAATGAATAATCTTATCATGAATGACTATATTTCAGTTTATGATGATAAACTAACAAGGAAACACATTCAATATTTGGAACTTATCGTTATACACTTTGCTCAACATAATACAAAGTGTTATGAAAGTTATAAGCTGTTAACAAATTTTCAACCTTTCTACACTGTTTTTGAAAATTCATAGAAAAATCATACGAAGTTGAAAACTAAATCCGTAAATTCTGAGAGTTCCCAAAATGTGTCTACTTTACTGATAATTTTTATCATGATTTTTAATAACCTCCAACTTGGGTGAAAAAGTCCATAATCACAGACTGGTCCGGATTGGTGTTTGAAATGATAGGCAGTTTTGTAAAAATCACCATAAATTGTAGAAAAATCGTATGGAGATGTGCAAGTAGTCATTTTAAAGCTAATAACCGGAACTACTTACACCTAAAACAGTTTTTCAAACAAAAATGTTTAAGTTGTCCAAAACAGTCCGTGAATGGAGTCCAACTTTTCTGATGAAAGCTGTTAGAAAAATTTAGTTATGTTCTTGGTGATTTAACTTGTATTCCCCCCCCCCCCCCCCCCCCCTAAAAACTTAAGAAAACATAAAAATGTAGGGTTATGAACTCACCTTGAGTGATTTCAGTAGATAAGTGTTGAAGAAGAGAAGTGTTTAACCCAAGAACACTTGAAGAATCCCTTGAAGATTCGAAGCTCTAACACAATTATAATGGAGTTTGTGTAAGATACCCATGATTTGAGTGGAAATAATTGAGATAATCATAAAGAGAATGGATTATGCTTACCAAATGTGGAGGAAAAACTCAAGATTAGCCCTGGAAATCTCGAATTTCTAGAGAGAGAAAGTGAGAGAGGAAAGAGTTTGATCTTCTTGTGAATTGAGAGCAAATGAGAGAAGTGAGGAGAGAGGATGAATATTCAGCTCTCAAAAACGTGGGAAAGAGTGATGATTGAGTGGAAAGGACATTGATGTGACCTAGGTAAGGTGGGGAGGTGTGGCTGGTCATAGAGTGGGTGTGGGAGTGGTTGCTCGTGTCATAAGGTAAAGCAAAGTCAACACTCCACCTCTTTGTATTTTACCCACTTGCTTTTATTATTTAAATAAAGATTTTTATGAAAATATGATTAAATTGTGAATATTTAGGGTTTATTATGTTAAAATATGATTTGGGTGAAAATCCCGCGTTAAAATAATTAAAAACAGGCCTTAAACGCAAAACTACGCGAAAACCGGGAGAAAATGAGTTCCCAGCGAGACCTCTCGGTCCTAGGCCGAGGTTCGGTCCATGCTGAGGATTGTAGCCGGAAACGAACAGAGGGAAACGAAGGCGCGAGGAGCTCGGTCCGAAGTCAGAAGCGAGAGTGGTCAGAAGGGAAGGTTCGGTTCGGTTCTTCTTCATCAGGAGGGTTCGGTTCGGTTCTTCTTCATCAGGAGGGTTCGGTTCGGCAGCCTTCTTCATCAGGAGGGTTCGGTTCGGTTCTTCTTCATCAGGAGGGTTCGGTTCGGTTCTTCTTCATCAGGAGGGTTCGGTTCGGCAGCCTTCTTCATCAGGAGGGTTCGGTTCGGTTCTTCTTCATCAGGAGGGTTCGGTTCGGCAGCCTTCTTCATCAGGAGGGTTCGGTTCCTAAGAGGACTTTCGGTTCCTAAGAGAGGTTTCGGTTCCTTAAGTCCGTTTTTCGCTTAGACTTCCGTTTTTGGGCTGTTTTCGCCAAATTCGAGGGTTGGGATGCCCCGAGTGATTATAGAAAGTTGAGAGAGATTTTGAGAGAGATTCCACATAGTTAGAGAGATTCGGGAGAGATTTGACATACTTGGAGAGATTTCACATACAAAGAGATATTTGGGAGAGATTTCATATTCTTATAGAGATTTGGGAGAGATTTGACATTCTTGGAGAGATTTCACATACAAAGAGATATTTGGGAGAGATTTCATATTCTTAGAGAGATTTGGGAGAGATTGGACATACTTGGAGAGATTTCACATACAGAGAGATATGTGGGAGAGATTTGACATACTTGGAGAGATTTCACATACAGAGAGATATTTGGGAGAGATTTCATATTCTTAGAGAGATTTGGGAGAGATTTGACATACTTGGAGAGATTTCACATACAGAGAGATATTTGGGAGAGATTTCACATACTTAGAGAGATTTGGGAGAGATTTGACATTCTTGGAGAGATTTCACATACAAAGAGATATTTAGGAGAGATTTCATATACTTAGAGAGATTCGGGAGAGATTTGACATTCTTGGAGAGATTTCTCATTCAGAGAGAGATTTGGGAGAGATTTCACATACTTAGAGAGATTTGGGAGAGATTTGACATTCTTGTAGAGATTTCTCATACAAAGAGAGATTTGGGAGAGATTTCACATACTTAGAGAGATTTGGGAGAGATTTCTGATAAGAAGAGATGGAGTGAACACGATTGAGAGAGGTTTCATTGGTGACCCTTTTTGAGTGTTCGGCTTCGCAATACAGGGTCCGTAAGCCCCGTTAAGCCTTGTTTAAGGATCTTGCATACTCCTGATGAGTATGCAACATTGTTTTATCGGTTTGGCTCGCCACGTACCACAGTTTTAGGTTAAGGAGATCTAGATGTACGCACTTTTCAATTTATGATTTCTCATTAGAATAGAGAGTTGTTTAGAAATTACATAACGTAAACTCTAATACTCACGGCAAATTGAGTTGACCGGTTTGACTTGTTGACTTTAGTTGACTTTGACTTGACCGAAAATTGACGGTTGTCACAGTTGATTACCATATGCTTCCACTGTTGGCTCGATCATGTATGCTACGACTTGTACTTGCCCTGATGTGGCCTTTGCTTTGAGCATGGTTAGAAGATATAAGATAAACCATGGCAAGGCTCATTGGACTGCGGTAAAGAATATTCTCAAGTACCTGCGGAGGACTAAGGACTGGGTTCTTACCCTCGGTGGGAGTGATGACTTGAGAGTAGTTGGGTATAGCGATGTTAGCTTTCAGACTGATAGGGATAATTTCCGCTCTCAGTCAGGCTGGGTGTTTACCCTGAATGGAGGAGCAATTACTTGGAAAAGTTCCAAGCAGGAGACAATAGCTGATTCTACTTGTGAAGCAGAGTACATAGCAGCAAGTGAAGCGGCAAAGGAGGCGATATGGCTGAAGAAATTCATTGGAGACCTTGGAGTTGTACCAGCTATACAGGAGCCTATGGAGATTTTTTGTGACAGCAATAGTGCGGTTGCCTTAGCTAAGGAGCCAAGAGATCATGGTAGATCCAGACACATTGACAGAAAATATCACTTCATAAGACACAAAATGGAAGAAGGACTCCTCATGGCAAAGAGGGTATCGTCAGAAGAAAACCCAGCAGATCCCCTCACGAAGGGACTGACTAGGGTTAGGCATTTTCAGCATGCGAGGAGCATCGGGCTGACAGATGTTATTAGTTTTTATAATTAGATAGCTATTACTCAAACTTGTAAAATGTAGTTAACATTTGATGACTAAATAAAAGTTATGTTTATTTATAAGTGAAGTGTTACTATCTTATGTTAATCATTTACTATTGTTTCAACTTTTCATGTTTTGACTTCCAGAACAATTATTTTATTCAAAACTCTCCACAGTCGGTCATACGTTGGAAGTAAGTATTGAATTAAGACTGTCATGAATTTAGCTTATAAGATTTGTCAAAGGTACATTAGACATTGCAATGGTTGCTACAACATTCATGAGAGCTCATAAGTTCTGAGTATCGGATTAAACCCACGCTCACTTGTATCACTTCATGGAATTTATCTCGAGTGATCGTGAGACAGTAATATCATATATATCTTCAAACCTAGAGATGTGAGTTGTTAACTATGAGTTGGTTATCTATTGATTGTACGAAAGCGCATCAGTAACTTGATGTCATAAAACGTGCTTTTGTCCATAATTCAACTAGTAGTTAGTACAAGCATATGAGTCGAAGTTTATCTTTTCCTTCTAACAATAGAAGCGATATATGGTCCCCTCAATGATTTGGTTTTTACTTGTGTCCCGGGCCCGGCCAGAACCTGATTGATGTGTTTAATTTAGTTCTATGTCAAACAAATCAGAGATCGAGAAACAACTGTTGGACAATAAGTACAACATTGTTCCATGTATTTGTCCGGATGATATCTTGAGAACAGAGGATTATATGATCACTTATCTAAAATGGCGCTTCATAGATCAACAGAGTTTTAAAGAGATATGATTGCTGGTTGGTTCCTGGAGTTATACTTGCAAATATAGTTATCATACTTATCCAAGTGGGAGACTGTTGGATAAGGTGTCTAAGTCCGTAACTATATTTGGTATGAACTTGACCCGACCCGTCATGGTCTATTTGGGTTGCACTTCACCTAACCATCATCGCGAATGTAGAACACAGGCCCCAATCCATGTGCTAATGGAACAGGTCTTGTTGATTACGGCAGAAATAGTAGAGCCAATACTCCAGAGCAGTTTCCGACAACTGTCGTCGAATGTTTCGCTGCCTCAAACGGCGATATCACATCTCGATCTGTTGCAGACAAACCCATATAACGGCAGAAGGTACTCACCATCTCTAACTCTCTTAAGAGCAGCACACCTCAAAACGCAGAAGACGAGATTGAGCCACTCTCGAGAAACATACTCAACATTAGTTTCTCGAGCAGCCATCCTAGACCATCAAATTGGGATCCACGAGACCCACTCCTTATCTCTGGATTCTTTAGTAACATAAAAGTCCATAGAATATACATTGACAATGGTAGTTGCTCTGATATACTCTATGAGCACTATTTCCGACAACTACCAGATGCGTGGAAGGAGGGGCTACAGCCCCCAACCACTGGACCATTGGTAGGATTCACCGGGCATAGCTTGTGGCCATTGGGCACTATTAGGCTGCCCTTAACATGCTGGATAAGGTGTCTAAGTCCGTAACTATATTTGGTATGAACTTGACCCGACCCGTCATGGTCCATTTAGGTTGCACTTTACCTAACAATTTGTATGGATATACTTTTGAGAATAAGATGTTTATGATCTATTAATATATTATAAGTTATAATATATTAATATGAAATCATAATATTTAATTAGTGTTGATCAAGAATTAATTTTGGAATTAATTTAGTGATCAAAAGAGGCTAATTAAATATGGACTCTTAAATATATATGGATTGGGCTAAGATTTATTTAGGATGGGCTAAGAGTATATGGAAGTCCATGGATAGTCCATGGAGCTTTTAACCCATGGATCCTAGGTAAATGAAGAGTCATGAGTATTATGGTTTAACCCTAATCCTCCATACTATATAAAGATGTCCTTGGTTCTAGAATTGGCACTAGTGTGTGTGAGAAACAAGGGTGGGCCGATTTTAGCAAGCATCATATTCTCTCAAGTATTTCCAAGCTGTTTTGGGTGATTTGTGACACCACTTGAGGCATCCACACTATTGGTGCTAGGCTGTAAAACTCCAAGCAATCAACCACAAAAGAAAAGTATGTTATTATACTTAAAGTTTTATATTACAAGTACCCCCATAGCATGCTAGTTAGGTTCTAAATCTTGGAAATCAAATTTGCATGTATTTTAGAGAAAACATAGATCCAAGGTTTCTAGGGTTGCATGTACACCATAGGAGTGTTAGAATGCTCAAAACCCAACATAATGTTGGTCAGCCATGACGAGAGAGACCGAATCACAATTATAATCGAATTCTCTGTGATCTGATACCCAACAGAACACAGTATTCTGCTCGGGCGATCGGCAATCTCCTTACTGCACCTCGTACCATCAACGATCCACATCATTGTGAAATTTAGCACACGCCAGGGATCGGCGACGGTCCTCACCACAAACACCAAGGCACAACATTGCCACCAGATCATAGCCGCCCCAAAGCTTGTGCGCGCACCAAAGAAGGCAAAGGATGGATGTTCCATCAAACAACAGCATATAAACATTGAATATCTAGAATAACTTGTACGAATCGGCACTCAGCAATCAGATGAGACCAGGGCACAACTAGTAGCACTCCTGAAGCAGTACTCCACCGATTTCACCTGGAAACCAACATATCTGACAGACGTTCATTGATAGGTTATAGAACAAAACTTTAATATCACGCCTGGAAGCAATCCGATTTAACAAAAAAAGAGGGGTCAGGCGGAAAAACGGAGCAAGACCATAAATGCAGAGGTGGCTGATCTAGTGAACGCCGACATCCTCAAGGAGGTAATGTTCCCAACATGGATCACAAATCCCATCATGGTAAAGAAAGCCAATAGGTCATGGAAAATGTGCATTGATTACTTGGACCTTAACAACGCTTGGCCAAAGGATTGTTATCCTCTCTCGAAGATTGATCAGAAGGTTCAATCGCTCGAAGGCTTTCAGCTCAAATGTTTCCTTGACCCATACAAGGGCTACCATCAAGTACATATGAAATGAGAGGACAAAGCTAAAACTGCCTTCAACACTGAAAAGGGCACCTTCTGCTACCAGAAAATGTCGTTTGGACTCAAAAACGCGGGTGGTACTTATCAAAGGCTCATGGACAAAGTATTCGCCGATCAAATTCGTAGGAATATCGAAGTCTATGTCGATGACATGGTAATTAAGAACCGTAATGAAAAAGCATTACTCCACGATTTGAAAGAAAATTTCCAGACGATTTTCAAAGTGAAGATGAAGTTAGACCCAACTAAGTGCACTTTCGGATTAGAGGAAGGGCAATTCCTTTGGTATCAGATATCCAAGGAAGGTATTCTGCCTAATCCCACGAAAAAGGAGTTCCTAGAGTCAAAAACTCCTAACAACCTCAAGGGTGTATAGGAGATCAAAGGTAGGTTGACGACATTGGGAATATTCATCGCCAAATCCATAGAAAAAGCGCTCCCCCTGTACCAAACACTTAAAGGGTGCATAGACAAAAAGCAGTTCAAGTGGACAGAAAAAGCGGATGCGACATTGCAACATCTGAAAGTCCCTCTACACCAACTATCAGTTCTTGCCTGCGTGCTACCAGGGGAAACACTATAGATGTATCTAGCATCTTCCGAAGAAGTTATCTACTCTGTGTTAGCGGTAGAGAAGAAGGCAAGCAGGTTCACATCCATTTTGTTAGTAGGGCCCTACAAGGACCAGAGGTCAATTACCCAGTCTTAGAAAAGCTAGTTCTCGCCCTAGAATATGCTGTCAGATGGCTACTGATGTATTTTCAAGCCCGCAAGGTGGATGTTCTGAATAGTTATCCAATAAAGAAAGTGTTGCTAAGGCCGGAAAAGTCTGGACGCCTAGCCAAGTGAGCCATAGAATTAGGTAAACATGATATCCATTACCACCTCGGGACTAGCGTCAAGGCACAGACCCTGGTAGACTTGCTGGTTGAAATTCCAGATACCATTAAGGGAGTGTTGATGACGATCTCCATCGACCTACTTGAGCCTGAAGCTGGCAAAGAACTCTAGAAGCTATATACCGATGATGCAATAAGCAAGGAAAGCACATGCGCATGCCTGATCCTAGAAAGCCCCAAAGGTGAAGAGATCACTTACGTGCTGTGATTCGACTTCCAAGTATCAAACAACTAGATAGAGTATGAAGCACTCTTAGCATGTCTGAGACTACCAAAGGAAGTTGATACAAAACAACCAGCGGCCCTCAGTGATTTGTTACTTGTCACAAACCAAATAAACGGTACATATGAGTCAAAGGACCCCATGATGCAGAAATACCTAGATGTAGTTCGTAGCCTAGCCAACACATTCAAAAGTTTTTTAATAAAACAAATCTCCCGGGGAAAAAATGCAAGGGCAGACGCTCTCAGCAAACTAGCCTCTACTTCATACGGTCACCAAACAAAGAAAGTGTTAGTTAAAGTACTCCCGGAGAGAAGTATCGATAATCAAAAGGTTAATACAATATCGACTCCTCCAGAATGAACCAAACCCTATGTCGATTACTTGCGCCATGGCGTGTTCCCGGACGACCCAGAGGAGGCGAGAAAAGTAAAAATCCGAGCACCGCATTTTGTAATCAGGGACAACCAACAGTACCGAAGAGGGTATTTAAGCCTATGGCTCAAGTGCATCTCTAAAATAGAGGGGCAGACATTCCTCGAAGAAAGCTATTCCGGGGACGCAACAACACACGAAGGCGCCAGCGCACTCAAAGGTAAAATACTCTGCCTTGGGGTATATTAGCCGAACGTGTACAACGATACCACAACCCTAACCAAGAAATGCAAATAGTGCCAAACATTCGCTCCTTTCCAAAATCAACCGGCCATGCCATTAACTAGCATCACAAGCCCCTGGCCCTTCCATCAATGGGGAATAGACATAGTGGGAACTTTCCCACCGACACTGGGGGGCGTGAAGTTCTTGCTGGTAGACGTGGATTATTTTACCAAATGGATAGAGGCGGAACCATTGGCCACCGTCACTGGCAAGCAGATGATAAAATTTATGACCAAGAACATCTTGTCCTGTTTTGGAACTCCTAGGAACCTCATAAGTGACAATGACATGCAATTTGAAGGAAGTCCCTTCAAGGAGTGGTGCATAGACATGAGAATCCATCGTCGGTTAACATCAGTAGCACATCCTCAGGCCAACTGATAGACTGAGATATCAAACAAAACCATAGTCAATGGCTTGAATAAAGTTTACTTAGATCAAATTCCTCCTAGGTGGATGAACTCCCGACCATGATGTGGTCATATCGTACCACAACAAGGTCAAGTACAGAAGAAACCCCATTTAGCCTTACTTATGGGACAAAAGCAGCCCTCCCCCGGGATATAGTGGCAGACTCCTATTGGATTAGGTGTCTAAGTTCATAACTATTTCTGGAATGTACTTGACCCGATTAGCATGGTCCATTTGGTTTGCATGGCATTGCAACACTTGGATAGACTAAATGAGAGAAAGGACACTTAAGGATTATTAATATATTATATGCTCTAATATATTAATAATATTATTTAATTAGTATTGATCAAAGAATTAATTAGGAATTAATTAAGTCATCAAAAAGAGACTAATTAAATATATGGGGTTGATTGTGTAAATCGTCTATTATTGTATAGTGGGCTAATGATCCATGGGACAAGGTTCTCAAGGAATATGAACTATTACACAGGCACTATACAAATCACGAACTATGAACTATTACAACTGCCATGTCTGGGTAAAAAACGTCAAAGTTGGAGACTGGGTGCTAAGAAAGAATGAGTCTAGCCATGCTGAACCATTGGGGAAACTCAGTGTCATGTGAGAAGTACCACACAAAATTGTGGAAGCCGATAAGAATGGTGCTTATGTCCTAGAAGCTCAAGACGGGGGTGCCATTCCAAGAACATGGAATGCGCAGATCCTGCGTCACTTTTACTCTTAAAACGAGTGCAAAAGGTAGAATCAATGCTAGAAAAGGAATTTTGTATTATTTTTAACATGTAAATGCAATCAGCAAAAATTACTTTACTACTTTCAGTCTTATTACAATCTAAACAAAACTAGAGTAAACAGAAAAGGGCTATTCATATGCTCCTTATTTTCAAGCTTGAAAAATAAAACAAAGAGGCTGTGTACATTTACCATGTGAAAACAAGGACTGATCATCCAATGTCACACGAGCAAAATCGTTACAAGGAGGTAGCCAGGGAGTTTGTATAAAAAAGGCTCATAACCTTTCTCCCAAAACATGTTCATCAATCACATCATAACAAACATACAAAAGAACATGTGACATGAGTGTAGAAGGGTCATAACCTTCCACCAATGAGAAATGCATAATCGGGTGAGCCTCAAGATATCGATCTTGGCTAAACCTAGGGTCTTTTACCATATCAACCTCCAGTTCTGCCATCCGCTCGCTCAGACCGGCGTTCTCCAAACTCAGGGCTCGCATGCGATCATTCATGCACATCACCTCTTCTTCCAGCTTTTCCACTTGATCCGCCAAGCTTTCCTTCTCGAGCAGTACCTCATCCTGCTTGGCCACCAAGCAGCTCTTATCGGCTTCTATCTTTGCCACCTGGGCCTTCAGTTCTTTACATTCAATGCTCTTTCTGTCAGAGTCAGAGTGGAGGGTCTCCATATCGAAGATACGTTCAGCGGTTGCAACTAAGTAAGACGAGACTTGGGCGGCGGTGTAGTGCAAGTCGTCGGCCATGTGCTCATCTGACAGGATAGTTAAGGTCTCAATGGCAGCAGTTGGAGGAAAAGCGTGCCGACACCACTCAAGAGCGGTGTCGTGATCGGAGACAAGGTCTTGGAAGTTATCCTCCAAGATGGCTTGTAGGCATCAAAATGAGAACCCACAAGAAGGGGAGTGGCTGTAGTTTTACCAGAAGAGGTTGACACGAGACCTTGGGAAGGTAAAGATCTAGTCTTCACCTCGGCCCCTTCAATCGTGGGAATAGGGTTGTTCTTATCGGTGTTTTCTTCTCCTGTATGATAGGGCAGTTCACTCGCCCTAATTTTTCCCCCCTCCAGCAGTTTCGGAGGAATTTCATTGGGGGCACGGTTGAAATCCTTGATACCCCCTAGCAAGAAACTCATATTACGTTTCATACGAATAGGGGGCTCGGTGCTGGCCGTCTCAGATTGACCACCAGAAGAGGCTTCCAAGAAAGCAAAACGCCTCTTGACACGAAAAGGACTCCTCGGGGACCCGGAAGGTGTAGGATCCTTCTGAGAAACACCAGTGACAACAATTTCCTGCAGATATGGATCATCGCCAGCATCGGTAAGACTGTCAAAACCGACAGTAGCCTCGATTCCTCGGCCAGAAACAATGGGTGGAAGAGCCTCCATAAAATGGACGTCATGGCACTGAAGCTCACCGTCGAATAGACCCTAGAGAGCTTTCTCTAAAGAAACAACCTCCTCCACACCTGGCAACAAAGCAAAGGATAACGACGGTTAAACAACATGTCGATATAAACATGATTTTCCGATTCTCTTAAATAAGGGGGGAAGAGTAGCAAGAGAAATACCCTCTTTCTCAACGAAAAACTCGGGCATCTTCCTACGAGACCTCCAAGCAACGCTCATTCCGTCGCTGGCCTAGAAGCAGTCAAGCCAATCTTCACCGTTGTTGTTGATCTTCTCTTGGACATCGGCAAGTTCCTTGTCCGCACCAAAAAGTTTCGGAGCATGGTCGACGTACACCTTAGCCCTCGGGTAACTGAGCACCATGAGATCGTTGTTCACCCAAAAGAACTTCTCCTGCCAGTCCTTGTTGGACTTCTTATTATGGATAAGAGTAGGTACTCCCTGCCGAAGAAAGTGTTCGATTCCCCGACTGAGTAAAGGCATTGAAGAAGTGCTTGAAAGTTGGAACAGTCGACAGGCGGCCTAGGGCACGACAGAGGAGTTCAAAACCCACTATCTTGTTAATAACGATACGGGTCAGCACTCTCACGGAAAACCCGTATTCCCGGATGATTAGGTTGAAGAAATATGTGGTAGCCAAGCGTAGACCTACCTTGAACAAGGCGATTGGGAGGCCGACTTTCCCTTCATGAGGGCTGTAAAGCGATGCACGGGTAGGGGTATTTGCACCCCGTGTTTGGGAACGAAACGGAATCATAACTCTAAATATTCCCATTCTTCGTTGGCAAGATCTCTCCCGAATGTGCGAGCGGTAGCCATGCAAAAATATGAAGAAAGGGTGGAAAGGGTTTTCTTAGAAACAAGAAGTTGAAGAGAGAAAATTAGAAGGTAAGGAGGAAACACCAGGAGGAACAGAGGTTTAAATGCCACACAAGCGGCATCGAAGCATCTTCATGATGAAACCGCCGAACAATGGCGATTTTGCCCTACCAATTGCATAAGCTATCAATAGCAAACTGCCACGTGTCTGTGAGTAGCCCAGAACAACTCTACTGTGTCACGAACGTGGAGGTCTATTGGTCTAAGGGACTTGTTAACGTTACCATGAATGGCCACACTAAATGTAACAAAAAGCATAAACGAGACGTTATCTCGTCAGGACCTTGGCCAAGGCTTGGTCTTGGCCAAGGCAGTCTAACACCGGGGTGACAGTTCGACTCCCTCCATGAGGGATGAATATCCCCCGTGATCTTCTCATTCATTCACGACCAATCAGGATGTGAAAAGAAGCTTAGGTGACGCCCAAAACTGATGTCACCAGAAAGTTAGTTAATGTGGGTGTGATCCTCCCAGTTAGAGGAGGCCACATTTCACACTCATCGGATAATGATGAGATTTGTAAACGAGTTTAAAGATCAATTCACGTAACAATTAAGAAAGAAGAAACATGATGAACACGAGAGTAAATATAATATTTGTTCAGCTAATATTATGCTTTCGATTCTAAAGAGTATGTGAAAAGTTAAGTTCTCACTCACGACCGTCTCCTATTTATAGGCGTACAAAAGCATAACAAAATACTAAGGACTAGACATTTAGACTATTCAATAAAATGCCTTAGTAAATATAACATTACATCCGAAGACTCTACTTACGAAGACTAGAGATCCTTCGTAACCATACAACTAACACTTTGACTTATTACAACATATAAACCCTAACAATCTCCCCCTTTGGAATAAAGGTCGAAGTCTTCATGAAGTTAGTAGTTGAACGGCAGACATCAGCACTCTTCGGATTTCCATGTACCAAGAGATAACTTTCTTTATCTCCTTCTTGTCTCCTTCTGAATTCTTCTTGCAACGATTCATATGAACAATTAAGTTCGTATATTGCGAATTTGTATATCTTTCCATTTCAGAGGTTTGAAACAAGAATATCTTGGCTCTTCCAGCTTTATCTTTTCCTGCGAAGACTATCCCCAATGGCTTCAAACATATTTCTCCGTCTTCATACTTTTTCAACTCAACCTGCTTCTTCGTAGGATCCATTGGTGCTGTAATGTCGGTGCCTTTAACAGTAGCAAGCTCGATATCAGTTTGAGCTAGGCATTCGAAATAATTCTCCAAGAAAATTTTTATGTGCCTACACCCAAGACTGAAGACATCTGGTTCTGTTTCTTGGAGGAAAGAGAAGGACTTGTCTTTAAGAATCAGAGCAACATTGATGAGATCGTAAGTGTTCATCAATGGAAAGTCCACCACAGTGAACTCTTGTATCTTTCCACTTGCTCTTATCACAACATACTTCAAATTCTGAAACTTTCCTTCGAAAATAACATCCCTTTTTATGGATATCACCTTCTTAATCTTCTCCAAGTACCAAACTTCTTCTTGAGCCTTTGCTAACACAGCATGAAATCTTATCTTCATCTTCTTTCCCTCTTCAGCATCCATAGACTTTGTCTCTGCTTTAAACTGTGGCATGACGAACATCATCTCGTTGATCGGAAAGTCAAGTTGACCATAATCAGTGTTGGTCACCACAAAACTCTTCTTCGGAATCTTCTCAAACGAATACATATGATTGAACATCACCCTTGATTCAATAGTTTCGTAGTTGAACAATTTCGAAGGATCTTCCTTATCAACATTCGAACCTTCAAGAGCTCTTTGTCGCATAATACTTTCCACATGCCTCATTCTTTCAACTTCAGCTGCCACCTCAGCTTTCCTCTCTTTGTTAGTCTTCTCAATCATGACTCCTTTTCCTTTGTCTTTAACATTCGAAGGAGTTGCATTCTTTGACGAGGATACATTCGAAGGAACTACATTCTCAATTACAATACCTTTTGTAATAGGTCTTGAAATTGGAATAGTTGTTCGAAATGACTGGAGCAGCTGAAACTATTGTTGGTTTAACCACAGCTTTCGAAGGATAAGCTTTTCCTACCACCTTCGAATCTTCAGATATCTTCTCATGTTCCCCAGCCTTTGCTTGACCAACCTTTTCTCCGCCTTGCACCCCTGTGACAGCAGGTGGGGCATCTGATACATTCGGCAAAAGGCTTGAGATTCGAAGTAATGGAGTAAGATGTTTTTGAAGAATGGCTTCGAAATGAAGAAATTTCTGAGAAAGAAATTCTCGAGAGATAATCAGAGAAGATGATTTCGAAGATATTTCTTTGAGTTCTTTCAGCAGCTTCACCAACTCTCCAAAATGTTGTACTTCTGTGGTTTAAAGAGAGATCATCTGAGGATTTACTTGTTCGAACATCTTAACACACTGAACAACCGCATCACAAATGATATCGATCTTCTGATGTGTTGATTCATACCCCTGTTGAATATGCTGAACTTCCTTTGTCATTTCTTCACGAAGTTCACGAATCTGCATATTAACATCTTCTCGAACCTTCTTCACTTCCTGTACGAAGAGCACATGTCGCTCCTTCGTAACCGTCTTTAAATCCTTCACTTCCTTCAGGAAATCAGATCTCAGAGAATTGATTCTATTCTCTGTAGAACTATCAGTCTGATCAGTCTTCTCAAGAATACGGCTTTCATAATCACGTATTAACCCTGAAGCCTTCGAAATCACCCTGCTTTCCATTTCCTTCATAAGAGAATCAACATCCAAGATATTGATTCCAACACTTCCTACATCCGCTTGAGATTGCAATATAGAATTCAATTTTGAATTCAATATCTTGAACTGCTTCATCGTCATCAGCATATGGTCAGGAAAATCTTCTTCAGCTTTATCAAAGGAAAGAGCTTCGAATGTTCCTCCAAACCCTTCGTTGTCAGTTTCCTCATCAATCGCCATTGTTTCAGCAACAGGTGATGATGGATTTGGTGGATCGGTTGATTGTGTAGAGAATATAGTGGTGAAGACGTTGAATATGGATTTGGTGGATCGGTTGATCCATAATAGATTGGAATGTAGGAGAATCAGTTGTTGAAGTAACCTGTGGTAAAGACGTTGGTTCAAGGATCTTTATATCAGCAGGCTTCGAAATCTCAGTAGACTGAAGGATTTCTACTTCTTTTGGAATGTCATCTTCGGGAGTCTCAGGCACATGTTCCACTTCTTTGATACGTTGGGTGTTCTTCAAAAATTTCGCCATATCTTCAGCCCTTCGCTTCTTAGAAGATGGAGACACCGGAGCTGGAATTTCTCGAACGGTAACCCCTTGATGAGTAACCTGAATTTTCTTCACCAACTGAGATTTTCGCTTGAGTTTGATTCTTCGAAAAACCCCCGTCTTCGAAGGAATTGTTTCTTTAGATGGAGAGGCTTCGATAACCGGTGTATCAGCCACTGAGGTTAAAACCGGAGACACCTCCTCGATAGTTTGAGAAGGAACGATTAGCTGCTGATTCTTTTGTTCTTCTTTCACCCCTTTTTTCGAAGAGTCACCCTCTGTCTTCTTTGACTTCTTCGACTTCTTCTTCCCTTCTTGTTGTAACATCCCAGTAACAACGGTTGTGTCAATGGATTGTAAGTATGACACCAACACATTATTCGTGGGATCCACCTTCTTGAGCATAGCATCCGGAATGCGAGCAACTGTGGTAAAAATAGCCGGATCATCATGGACTTCCTTCGGACTCCCATACATATGAAAAACGGCTTTCTCTTCGTAATCCGGAACTTCGATCTTCTCCTTCTGATAGACATATTGGACTATCAGACTCCAATATCCTGCACAAGAAATTCCCTGCTTAGCACTGGTCTTCGAAATACTTGTGATGAACTCTGTCCATAACTGCTCAGAATAATCAACCTTCAAATCGTAGTACAGCCCAGCTACCATTGCATAGACCTCCATTCTTCCTTTACCCAACCCCACAGTTCTTCCAGTGAGACATCTAAGAAAGATGCCAAACAAAAAATTCCAAATCGTTGGTAACCCCGACTTCTTGAAGTCACTAATACGTGTCAATGGAGGTTGGTGACCCATCTCATTGAACATATACACCACTTGCGAAGAAGTAAGTTCATCATACGAGGAAGAATTTGGAATTCCCAAAATCTTGCAAAACAACCTCTTTGAGACCCTAATTCTTGTATCTGTGACCATTGTGAATTCAACACATCCAGTCTCCTTGTTGTATGATGCCGTGGAACCTGCTTTTGACAACCAGGACATCGGAGCAGCAAAAGATTCAAACATTGCTTTAGACAGAACAGAATTCTGTAAAGCAACCACAAGCATGTGTAGTTCTTCCAGATATTTTGACAAATCCGATTCGACTTGGTAGTTGGAACCCTGGATCTTCAAAATTGGAACACTGATGATCTCGTCTGTTGTTGGTGATGAAGTAGTCGCCATTGAAGATGATTTTGAGAAAAGAACTTATGAAGAAGATGAATTGCACAAAGAATTTTGTGTTTCTGAGAGTTTGATCGCGTAAAGTGTTATGGAGTTCTTATTTGCCCTTTTATATGTAACCCTAGAATTTTGAATTTGAAGCGGGATGCATTAAATGCTTGCTGACATGGCACCTTGAAACCCAGAATGTACTCATCAAAAAGTAACAATCGTAACTGTCAACACGCCTTACACGCTTATCATACACCATGTGTCATCAAGAGATAGGACTGTTTGGTATTCCCCAAAAGAATTGTAACCGTCGGATGCCTTCGGAATTGAGGTCAGGCTCTTTCACTTTGGGGTTTAAAAAGCGATGTCATTTGCAAGAATTTCGAAATCGTCAGTTTAAGTTGGTGTTACTCAAACCTCAAGGATTTCGTGTGTGCTATGTTCCAAAAGAAATTAGATGAGAAACAAAATAAAAAAAACTTTTGAAAACTTGTGATGTCAACAATTTCTTTGTGACACAAAAACAATTTTATCCCAGGCAAAGATATCTTCGAAAATTATCAAGAGAGATAATTAACAGCTTGCGTGGTTTCCCGTGAATTATAATCGATAACTTGTAAAGAAGTTTCGAAGGGTGTCTTTTATTGGACACATGGGGTGGCTTCGAAAATTTTGTTACATATCAACCTTAAAATAATGTGAGGAATTGTAAACAAAATTAGTTGTATGACCAGTGTAGTCAGTGACAACATGGTTGCGAATGATATTCAAAGTAACTAGTATTTTGAAAATATACTCACACGGAAATCATATTCATAAAAAAAACATTTATGCTGGATCTTTTTGGGAACAAACATTGTAGTTTTCGAATGTTTGATTAAGATCACTCAAAAGAAATGAATATGATTTGGAGTATAAAGGTACTGAAGCAAAAGCTTCGTAAGATCTAGAACATGGTTCCCCGTCAATTCCTTAAGGTTTATGGTATTTTGGGTTTCACTATTATCACGGACTCATGATATTAGATCATAAACACAGATTTGTGATTTGTCTAGGTTTTGATTGGTTTGATCAAATACCTCAAGGACAAATCTTCGAATATTTGGAATGTAAGAATTGTTTGGTTTAAAAAGATTGGTTAAGAATCGAAGGGTACCTCTGTTATATTTTGACAAAACAGAAAACTCTTAACTCATTTGAGAAGAGTAAGGTAGCTCTTGTTGATTTATGCAAATACAAGCCTTGTTGGGTAGAAATTTTCATGAGATAATTTCATCAAGGCTTTCATCTTTCACACATAGAATCATTCGAGGCTTGAGACAACATGCAGCAACATGCTTCTAGGGACATCCTAACTAATCCAAAATGTATAGAGATCATACATTTCCTTCAAATCCAAACGCATGAATCCTTCGTATTTGAAACTTGACAAGACTCACAATACACATGTTAAACTAAAAATGAAAAATATTTTTGGTATTTTTGTAATTTTTGAAAAAAAAATAAAGTCAAACTTAACAAAAATCTTTTTGGATTTTTAATTTTTCAATAAAAGAAAATATTTTTGATTTTTCAAGTTTTTCATAAAAAAAATTAACAATCTAAAAAGCTAACCTTAGTTGAAATATGTACAAATATGAAGCATTCGAACTATTGACTTGAACAGTAACCTCTGATTATCTACTTCAAAACTTCCGAATGCGAAGCGTTCGAAGCGTTGACCATGAACAGTAACCTCTGAACACTGAATCATCCTGTTCATCTGTACGCAAAATGATTCAGACCCATCACTCTTCGCTTTTATCAGTTTGAAGAGAATTTTCATCTATCATTCCCAATCCATCTAAGATCCGAAGAAACGATTTTTCATCCAAAGCCTTTGTAAAAATATCTGCCAATTGGTCCGTTGTTTTTACAAAATGAACTTCAATATTTCCTTCTTCAACATGATCTTTGATGAAATGATATCGAAGAGCAATGTGCTTGGTCTTCGAATGCTGCACAGGATTATGACAAATTCTTATTGCACTTTGTGAATCACAATATAAAGGAATCTTTTTCATATTAATTGCATAATCTCTTAATTGACTTTGAATCCAAATTATTTGTGATGTACACGCAGCTGCAGCAACATATTCATCTTCAGCGGTTGATATTGAAACACATGTTTGCTTCTTCGATTGCCAGTTGACCAGCTTTCCATCTAGCAATTGACACCCACCAGTTGTGCTTTTACGATCAAGACTGCATCCTCCAAGATCCGCATCCGAATAAGCTTGTACAAAGAACCCTATTTTCGAAGGATACCACAATCCTAACGAAGTAGTGCCTTTCAAATATCGGAAAATATTCTTTACTGCTGTGAGATGTGGTTCACGTGGATTTGATTGATACCTTGCACAATTACAAACAGAATACATAATATCAGGTCTACTTGCAGTTAAATACAATAAAGACCTAATCATGCTTCGATATAAAGTAATATCAACAGCATATTTATCTAATGAAGGAGTTAGCTTTATGCCCGTTGCCATTGGTATTCGTAACCTTGTGCTATTTGTCATTCCAAACTTTTCCAACAAATTCTTCGTATATTTCTCTTGATTAATGAATATGCCTTCCCTGTTTTCTCTAATATTCAAACCCAAAAAGTTATTAATTTTGCCCATCATACTCATTTCAAATTTGCTTTTCATCAAATCTTCGAATTCTTTAGATAAAGCAGGGTCAGTTGAGCCAAAAATTATATCATCAACATAAATTTGAACAAGCATCAGATGATTTCCAATTTTCTTTCGAAATAAAGTGGGCTCAACTGAACCTTGTTTAAATTTAGATTGTTTCAAAAATAATGTTAGAGTTGCATACCATGCTCTTGGTGCTTGTTTTAACCCATATACAGCTTTATCTAAAATATAAACATGATCAGGATGCTCTGAGTTTATAAAACCTGGAGGTTGTTCAACATATACCGTTTCTTCGAGATCTACATTTAAGAATGCACATTTGACATCCATTTGATAGACATCAAAATCTTTATGAGCTGCAAAAGCCAGAAAAATACGAACAGCCTCGAGTCTTGCGACAGGGGCAAATGTTTCTTCGTAATCAATTCCTTCTTGTTGAGAATATCCTTTAACAACAAGTCTGGCCTTATTTCGAATAATGTTTCCATCTTTTTCAATTTTGTTTTTATAAATCCATTTAAGTCCAACCACTGACACATCATCAGGTTTTGGAATTAATCTCCAAACCTTGTTTCTTTCAAATTCAGACAATTCAGCTTGCATAGCAACAACCCAATCAGAGTGTTCCATTGCAATCTTAACTGTATTTGGTTCAATTTTGGAAATAAAAACATGAAACATGCAAAATTCTTGATGATTGTTCAGTACCTCATTTCGTGCATGAAGTTGTGCTCTTGTCATGATTCCTGCTTGTGGATCACCAAGAATTTGATCTTTGGGATGATTTCTTGTCCATTTATCCAATGGTGGATAATTATGATCAAAATCCAAAAGTGCATCTTCGAACATTACATCTGTTTCTGATCCATTTATAGAAATAGAATCATCAGCATCATCAAAATGTTCTTCTTCAAGAATTGGATCATTCTCTAGTATGTGCTCCCCCTCGATGATTGACTCCGTTTCGATATTTTGCTCTGGTTCACTGATCGGTTCTTCTTGCTCCTCTTTGACACGAACATTTGTTGACATGTTATCTCTTTCACTATAACGCTCCCCCTCAACAAAAGTATTTGATTCCATGTGCTCCCCCTCCACTGGATCATCAGCTTGTTCATTTGGGTTTTGATTCAAATTCGAAGTTGAATCATTGTTATACTTCGAATTTTTTGATGTTTGATTATCAGTTGCATTTCTTTCTGCATCAATTGCTTGATCTGAAATACCGAAAATCGAATCATAATCAACATCATTCATTTCTATTGAATCATCTATATTTGAAGAATTTTGCAAAATAGGATAATTCACAAATTTATGATTAGACTTTTTAATGTAATGATCATCAAATGTCAAATTAAAAGTTTCTTCCACTTTGCGAGTTCGCTTATTTAACACTCTATAAGCAACTGAATTGTGTGAATATCCCAAGAAAATTCCTTCATCTGCTTTTGTTTGAAACTTCAAAAGATTATCCTTGAGATTCATTATGAAACACCTGCATCCAAAAACATGGAAAAATTTTACATTAGGTTTTCAATTATTGATGATTTCATAAGGAATAACATTAAACCGTCTATGAATGAATGATCGATTTTGAGTAAAACATGCAGTTGAAACAGCTTCAGCCCAAAGATATTTAGGTAAATTCGAAAAAGCCAACATTGTTCTTGCAGCTTCACATAATGATCGATTTCTTCTCTCAACTACACCATTTTGTTGTGGTGTATAAGGAGATGAAAAATTATGCGAAATTCCTTTTTCCACCAGAAATGTATCGAAGACATGATTTTTGAATTCAGTTCCATGATCACTTTTAATTTTTCAAACTGTTTTCTTCAATGAAACTTCCATCTTTTTGATAAAATCAATCATCATTTGTGGAACTTCGGATTTTAACCTGAGAAAATAAACCCACGTGAATCTTGAAAAATCATCTACTATTACCAAAATGTACCTTTTCTTGTTAAGAGTAGCAACTGTTGAAGGACCACATAAATCTATATGCAGGAGTTCAAGGGGTTCAACAATCTTCGAATCTATTGTGATTGGATGACCTTGTTTGTGTTGTTTCCCTACTTCACAAGCTGCACACAAACTGTCATTATCATATTTAAGAATGGGTAAACCTCTTACCAGATCTTGTATGACAAGTTTGTTGATGTTTCGAAAATTGAGATGTGATAATCTCCTGTGCCATAACCAGCTAACATCAGCAGCAGCCTTCGAAAGTAGACACACAACAAGTTTGCCTACAATAGGAACAATATCCAATGTAAACATATCACCTTTTCTTTTTGACTTAAGTAAAACTTCCTTAGTCTCGACATTCAAAGTGACACTTCCTTCTTCATTAAAAAGAACTTGATTGCCAGTGCCCACAACAAGTTGTGAAACACTTATCAAGTTGTGTTGCAAACCTTCAACAAATGCAACTCTGTTGATAGTGAAATTTCCATTCGTTATCTTCCCATAACCCTTGACTTTGGATTTGTGATTATTACCAAACTTAACCACTCCTCCATTTTCTAGGCTTCGAAAATCACGCAAGTTTTCCTTCTTCCCAGTCATGTGACGTGAGCAACCGCTATCAATGTACCACTTGTTATCATATTACTCGTCACAAAATACCTGCAATCATTGGAAAATTTTAGGTACCCAAGCTTTGTTGGGTCCATTCATATTAGGTTTATGATTTAATTGTAAAGTACAACCATTAACCCAATCATCTACTTTGGTTTTGAAACTGTCAATAAATGTAACATTTTCATTCGAAGGGTCAGATATATGAGTTTTTATTATTTTCAAATTTTCACTAATATCACCCTTCGCATCTTGAGTTTGTGATTTTTCATTTTTTACTCTTGTGACCGGCTGCCAAACTTTAACTGATATATTTGACTCTTTGGATGATGAACTACCATTCGTTGAAGGATTAGCATATTTGTCATACGCCTCATGTATCTGTTCTTTCGAAAACTTAATTGATTGGTATATCTTTCCTTTTCCTTCCAACCAATGATTAATATTTCTCTTTGTTGTTATTCCCTTTGCATATGATACTTTGTCAGCTTGTTTCTTCAAAGGATTATAACATTTTGCTGAATTTGGAACATGATCAACTTTTGGTTTTGAAATATATGATTCATGATAAGATGTCTTGTTTTGAAACTTTGAAGTTTGATTTCCAACCTTTTTCTGAAAAAAATTTCTTGGTATTGTAGATTTTATTTCTTTTGAAACTTTTGAATTTTTATTTGAAAACGAAGCACTTTTCTTTTCAAAAATTTGAGACTTTGATTTTTCTTTAAAAACTTTTCTTCTTTTTGAAAAATTTGTAGAACTCATTTTTGATGGTTCAACAGTTTGCCAAAAAATTGTTTTTCTCGCTTGACGTTTCAACATATTATTTTCCTTTGCAAAATTTTCAACTTGAGCTTTAAATTCTTTTGAATTTAATTTTATTGTTTTGTTAATGGTTTTATCATCAGTTTTAACACCTTCTTGCTTTGTGACCACATTTGCAGTTGGGACAACTTCCTTCTTTTCAACTTTTGACTTTTCAATCCATACTCTTTTTGGTTTATGATGTTGAAATTTATATGTATTCTTTGTAAGATTATTTTCAACTATACTTTGATTTGAAAAGAATCCTTCATTTGATGTTTGCATATTGTCTTCCTCAACCATCTTTTTGAATTCAGGTTTTATATTTTCAGCATTACCTGTTGTTATGAAGACTTGATTTGGGAACACAATATCATCAGTGCATTTGAAGATTGGATAAACAACAGTATTCGATTCAAGAAAATGAGCACCTTTTTCACTATGAATCTTCTCAAATTCTTGTGTATCCAAATAGACTTGATCAACAACCACTCGAGGAATTTCAATTTCTTTCGACCTTTGATTTGACTTTGTATTTGATTTTTCTTCCTCATTGTCACTATCATCAGTTTGACTCTCATGTATTTCCACAAACTCCATATCACAAACTTTCGAAGTTGAGGGTTTATCAGTTTCAATTTTCATTAATAAATCATCACATTTTTCTTTCCCTTTAAATGAATTTGCAACATTTATGACAGACAACTGTGAACAATCTACATCTTCTAAATCACTAATTTCACTAATATTATCAGAATTATCTTCAATATCAGCAATATTAGTTTCACTATTAGATGTAGAATTCTCAGTCTTTTTCAAAATTCGAAGTTGTTCTGATTTAGTTAAGGTTTCATTTACAATTTTTACTAAATCATCAGCATCAAGATAATCTTCGACTTTTGCAATTCCATATCTAAACCTATCATCTGGAACTTTATTAAAATCAGAAATTTCTTTTTCACAATCATATGAAATACTATCAACCTTAGCTCTATCATAAGCTAAAAAAGGTAGTAATTTTCTATGTTGTTCCTTACTAATTTCACATGAATGATGTAACTCAGTTAATTTTCCATACAATCTTTTTGCTGAATTACAAAAAATATTTCTCTGAGCTAACAACAACTTTATTTCTTTTCCTAATTTTTCTCTATCCTCCATGATATTTGAAACTTGCAATTCTAAGTAATCAATTCTAGTCACTTTTGAATCCAGCATTTTTCTTGTCTCTAGTAATTGATCACTTAACTTTTTGGCTTCATTGCTAGCAGACACAACGATTGAATCAAAGTAAATAACAGTTTCATCAAAAGATACTAACTCAGAATTATATGCAGAAACTGGAATGTTAAAAGATTCAAGAATGTTACGTACCTTGGTAGTCATGGGCGACCTTTCAGTTGACTTCGAAACGAAGCATTGCCCACACGCTTCGTTAGTCTGTTCATCATCTGAATCCACTTCAACCTTTGCATACATAGCTCCATGAGTTGGATTTTTCATTTCTTCATCATCTGAACCCGAAGACCATATCTGATATGTGCCATCGGATTCAGTTTCTCCTTGAGCCACCAATGACAAATTCTTCGCTTTCTTCTTTATTTCCTCCAGTTTCTCAGTGTAGTAAGCTTTATCCTTTGTTTTACTCTTCTTTTCTTCCTTCTTCCTCAACAAGCAATCTACTGCCAAATGATTTGCTCCATAGCAATAATGACAATTGATCCCTGTATCACCTTTCAATAACATTTTCATTTGCTCCATCTCACTCTTCGAATTTGTCTTTATTTCTATTTTCTTCTCATCCAGTTTGTTTTTGTTCTCAAAGCTACCCTTCGAATCTGATGACTTCTTTGGATTAAAAGGTTTCTTAAAAAATTTCTTTACTCTATTGTTTGAGTAAAAAGCAACAGCCTCATCATCAGAATTCATGAAAAAACCTTCTTCTTCATCAGACTTCAATTTTTCACTTTCTCTTTCTGAAACCTTCGAAACTAGAGCCAAAGGACCACCAAGACTTGCTATAGCTTCTTCAGCTATTTCATTAACTTCATTTTCATGAGATTTCAATTGATTGTACAAGTCATTCAAAGTCGAAGTATCAAAACTCTGTTGATTTTTCACCATCATGCTCACACTTCTCCACTCCTTTCGAAGTCCCATTACAAATATCAAATTGTACTCCATTGGTGACCTTATTATACTATAACGATTACAACGATAGATTAACTCGTTAAACCTATCATAGTATGCTTCAATAGACTCATTTTCTTTTTGTTTGAAATCTTTGAGTTCCACCAGGCATTGTTTCACAGATGTGATCTTTGTCTTTTCACTCCCTTGAAATTTGTCTTTGAGATTGTTCTAGATTTCTTTTGCTGTTTTGCATGTTCTGACATAATTGTACACAACAAGAGGCAACGCACCTCTTAATTCCCTCATGCATTTCTTCTCCAGACGTTTTAAACGATCGGTTTGATTATCAACTTCTGAACTGCTTGAAGACATGCCGATTGGCTGAACTTGTGCAGGTTGATTGATTTCTCCTGAGATGCATTTCCATAATTCTTCATCCAATCCGTTCAAGTAATCTTCCATACGATCTGCCCACTGATCATAATATTCTGGAATAAGCATTGGAATTTTTGTGGATGATACAAGCAAATGAGAAAATGATGTCATCGAATTCAGATTGAATGACGCCATTGTTGTACAGACAAAAACTTCAAGATGATACTAAACTTTTGAGAATTTTGAAAATCAAATTGTATAATTCAATTTGGAATTACACAACGAACACTCGATTAACAAATATTTTTGCAGAATCAAATCCTAGATTGAGATCTAGATGAAATTTTCAAATTCAAAAAGGACGGAAACTTTTTGAATCAAACAGTAGATTCAAAAACCTTTTTGATCGAATGAAAATCAGATCACAGAAAGGATTCCTGCTCTGATACCAAATGATGAGATTTGTAAACGAGTTTAAAGATCAATTCACGTAAGAATTAAGAAAGAAGAAACATGATGAACACGAGAGTAAATATAATATTTGTTCAGCTCATATTATGCTTTCGATTCTACAGAGTACAAAGGATTCTCTGTAAAGAGTATGTGAAAAGTTAAGTTCTCACTCAGTACCGTCTCCTATTTATAGGCGTACAAAAGCATAACAAAATACTAAGGACTAGACATTTAGACTATTCAATAAAATGCCTTAGTAAATATAACATTACATCCGAAGAATCTAGTTACGAAGACTAGAGATCCTTCGTAACCATACAACTAACACTTCGACTTATTACAACATATAAACCCTAACAGATAAGGTCCCCAAGATCCATTAGAAACATGTATAAAAGGATCTCTTCCATGTCAAGGAAGGGATCCATCTTCTCTCTCACAAATATTCTCCTAAAATTACCTCTCTTATAAAACTAACTTGATCGTCGGAGCGACTTCCAGGGAGAACACATGGATGTCCTTTAACGATTCTTCTGGGATGTGTTCTCAGGAAGGATTCCAGATCAGATCCATCATCCGACATCCAAACCCCTGTAGAGCAAGTCACAACAGAACTAAATAATGGGAAAAAATGGCATAACTTCAACATCTAAGCTAGTTTTATCATTGGAGGCATAAAGCTACAAACATTGTACCATCTTGAGATGAATAAGGGTGAAGAACTTCCAAATCCAAGGTTGATTCAAGCTTCCAAGCACCACCGCCACATTCTTTTTTCTTTAAAGGCACCTAAAACACACGTTTAATCTCATAATGCAGTATTATAGTGTTAGGGTTTCAAGGGAGTCGTCTGGAGGAATAGACGTTGAGAATGTAAAGGGGTTACGAAAGTTAAGGTGCTTAAATAGAGATCCAAACTCCAAATTTAGGGTTTGGACCCTGGCCGAGTATGCCCTGCGTACTCCTACTTATGCTCGATGTAAGTTTCTAAAACCTCGCCTCCAAGTAACCATCTAAGCAACACATAGAGGCAATTTATGCCCTACATAGATCATTACTTCACACTTACACTTAGAAATTAAACAAGGAACTTTACTTGAATGGCTTGGGTGTTACAATTCTCCCCCACTTGAATCCGACTTCGCCCTCGAAGTTTGTTGTTGTGAATAAATCTGGCTAATGCTCCCACATCTCTACCTTGAGTTCCGAAGTCCACACGGAACCCTTCCGATGCTGACACTGGTCCTTGACTAAAAGTGCAACCTTGTTACGTATGGCCTTCGTCTTCTTATCTAGGATAGCCACCGAATTCTCCACATCATTTAGGCGCTCATCGACCTGAATTTCGTCCATGGGGACAGAAACGGAATCATCAACCACACACTTTCGAAGCTGAGAAACATGTAAGGTACTATGAATTTGACGAAACTCCTCAAGCAGATCCAAACGATAGGCTACCCTGCCTACCCTGGTCACTACTCGGAATGATCCAATAAATCAGGGCCCCAACTTGCCCTTCTTCCTGAAGCGTATAACACCCTTCCTGGGTGATACCTTCAGTAAAACCATATCCACGGCCTGGAACTCTATCTCGGATCGTCGTCGGTCGGCATAACGCTTCTGTCGACTCTAGGCTATCTACAATCACTACCTAATATGTTGGATAAGCTCCATAGTCTAAAGGACCACATCGGTCCTACCCATGACAATGTGGCCGACCTCGCCCCAACAAACCGGTGTATGACACTTCCTTCCATAGAGAAACTTGAAAGGTGGTGCACCATAATAGAATGGTAGTTGTTGCTGTAAGAGAACTCTACTAGAGGAAGGTCAGAATCCGAAATCCTGTCAAAATTGATAACACAAGCCCTTAGCTTATCCCTGAGCGTCTGAATGGTCTGCTCACTCCATCCATTAGTCTAAGGGTGATAAGTAGTGCTGAAATGCACTCTCGTACCCAACTCCTCATGAAACCTCTGCTAAAACCGAGAAGAACCCATACATCACAGTCAGAGACAAAGGAAACCGGCACCCCGTGACGAGCGAGGATCTCACGCACATACACATCTGCCAACGTGTTGGCAGAAGAAATCTCCCGAATGGCAAGAAATTGGGCAACCTTGGTCAACCGGTCCACGGTAACCCAAATCGCATCAAATCCCTTGGCCACCCTATGAAGCTTAGTGATGAAATTCATAGTGATTTGTTCCCATTTCCACATGGGAACCTCGAAGGGCTGCAACTAACCATGTGGCCTCTGGTGCTCAACCTTGACCATCCGATAGGTTAAGCATCTCTCCACATACCATGCAATCTCCCTTTTCATGCATGTCCAACAATAACTACGTCTCAAGTCCCGATACATCTTCGTGGATCAAGGGTGAATCATGAATATGGACTTGTTAGCCTCCTCCAAAACTATTTGTCGGACTCGGCCGTAAAATGGCAACCATACCTGAATGCACCGAGTCAAAAGTCCATGACTGTTGGTAGAAAATATATCAACTGCACCTCCAATCTTCTCATGCTTCCACTTTTACCTTTTACTCCCTCTTCCTGAGCCTCCTTGATCAAATCCAGAAGTGAGGAGTCGATGGTTATCCTCAAACAGTGCCCTCGATCAAGAGTACTAGCCGCCCTGCGACTCAAAATGCCGACAACCTCATTGGCCTTCCGCGGATGGTAAAGAATCGTAAATAATAATCCTTAACCACATCAAGCCTCCTGCTCTACCTCATGTTCAGATTCAACTTATCCATAATATATCTCAAACTCTTGTGATTTGTGTAGATGGTACAACAGACCACATAGAGATGATGTTGCCAAATCTTGAGGACAGAAACTACTACCCGCAACTCCAAATCATGAGTCAGATACCTAACTTCATGAGGCTTCAACTGCCTAAATGCATAAGTAATGAATTTACCTCTCTGAATGAGAAATTCCCCAAAACCTGTGATGGATGCATCACAAAATACAACAACATCCTCAACATCCTTAGGGAGGGTCAATATCAAGGCCTCACATAACTTCCTCCTCAAAGTCTCAAATGCAATCTTCTGCTCAGGCCCCAAACAGACATCCACAACTTTTCTCATCAAACGGGTCAGAGGAACAACAATCTTGGAAAAATCCTGAATAAATATCCAATAATAACCAGCCAACCATAGGAAACTCCTAATCTTAGACGAGGACTTCAGGACATCCCACTGCATCACCGCCTCAATGTTGGCCGAATCTACTAGAGTCCCGTTCTGATTGACGAGGTGTCCCAGAAACTAGACCTCTCATAACCAGAACTCACACTTGGCATAAAGCCTTTCATGTCTCAGTACTCACAATAACTCTTAAGATGCTCCTCATGTTGCTCCCTAGTCATAGAGTAGACTAGAATTTCATCAATAAAAACAATAACTGGCCGATCGAGCATCGACCTGCATACCCAGTTCATCAAATCCATGAACGCCACTGGTGCGTTGGTGAGCACAAACGGCATCACGATGAACTCGTAATGACCATAATGAGTACAAAACATTTTATTTCCCATGTCCTCCTCCCTGACTCTAATATGGTGGTAACCCGACCACAAATCAATCTTGGGGAACCAATATGAACCCTGCATCTAATCAAAGAGATCATCAATCATGGGGAGTGGGTAATGGTTCTTCACTACCAAGTTGTTCAACTCCCAATAATTTATGCACATGTGATGAGACCCATTCTTCTTCTTCACAAATAGGGTCGGTGCTCCCCATGGAAAACAGATTGGTCTGATAAACTGCTTTCCCGATAACTCATGAAGCAGAGAAGACAACTCCTACTTCTTTGTAGGTGCGAGGTGATACGATGTCTTAGCAATCAGGGTCGTACTGGGAATCAGATCAATCCTGAACTTTACCTGCTTTACAGGAGGCACACATGGTAAATCCTCCGGAAATACATCTAGAAACTCTCTAACCACATGCACATCCGAAACTGAAACTCTCTCCTTAAACTGAGTGTCCATCGCATAAGCGAGATCACCCAGACATCCATGTTGAAGATACTGCCAAGCCCTGATAGTTAAATTGAAGGTCAAACAAAACCTGGTACCCTCTGCATAAATAACCAGTTCTCGCCCACTTGAGGTTTGAACTACCACCTGATATCTCTCCCAGTCAATCATAGCTCCGAATCTGCTCTACAATCCATCCCTACAATCATGCACACATCACCCATCGGGATAGGAATTAAGTCGATTAGATAACACACCCCGGATATCTCCATGGTATAACCCCGAAAAACGCTCATCACAGCCATCCCATGTTTGCTGGTGATGGAAACTCACAAGGCACACTCCAACTCTCCAAGAGTCATATTGAAACTCCTAATTAATGACTAAGACACAAAAGACAGACTCACACCCGACTCAAAAAACACAAAAGCGGGATAGAAATTCACAAAGAAACTACCTAGCAAAAACATAATTATAAGAATACAACAAAATGACTCGACAAAATAATAAATGAGACCGTACTAGTAATGACGTCAGACGCCGCCTTGGCATCCTCTGTTGTGAGCTGAAAAGCATGACCCTTGGCTTTCAGGGCCTTAACTCTCCCTATTATCCATCTGTAATCCTAAAAGTAGTTAGGGATGGTGTTTGCATGAGCCTAGCAACAACAAAAGGACACTGGGCCTTCACATGGCCTACCTGATCACAATGATAACAAATCATGGTACTTAATAGCAGAGCCTACTGACGATAATACCTTGCAAAATGGCCCTCTTTTCAATATTTGTGGCACCCATTAAGTGATCAACATGCGCCCGTATGTGCCTTCCCGCACTTTCCACAAGTTTGGACCCTCTGTCCTCCAGATCATGAATCAACGGGCTTAAACTGCTTCACTGTCGATTGTGTCTGAGCTGGGGTCTACCTTTTTTCTCTCGTCTGGGTCTCGATCTGAATCTCTCTCTTCCGAGTAAAAGACTGCAACTCGGAAAGAGAACCATATCGTTGGGTCGAAACAAACTCACAGATCTCCATTTTGGGAATGCTCAAGTAATATGACATCTGGAATTCCTCCGAAGCACCATACTCAGGGCATAAAAGGGCTCTCTCTGTAAATATCTTGGTAATCTCTGTCACTGACTTTGTCTTCTGATTTAGTGATAGATACTCATGGAATAATCTCTTCCTTTCCACTAGTGGCACATACTTAGTACGAAACATCTCTTACAACTGCTCCCAAGTCACCGAGGCTTTTTCCGGAGGAGAATAAGCACCAGTCACCAGCCTCTACTAGTCCTTCTCCCCCAAACAAAGAAGGTTGAGGGTGCACTTTACCTTTTTGTCCTCCAGACACGAACAAGTAAAGAAACAAACCTCTACATCATATAACAATCTCATATCAACAATTGGGTCCATGACCTCATCAAACTCCAGGGGCTTCATATTGCTGAAGTACCGGTACTGAAATAACCCTCACCCCTAAATCCCCATAGCAGCAATAGTTGCGGTAGCTGCAGCCTCAGTCACGATAGCATATCTCTCCTCAAAAAGCTTAATCATTGTGGTTTTAATTGACCCAAAAACCTCTGTGATCGCCTCCCTAACAATCATGGTCACATGAGTGGTGATCATCTCCCAAATGTCATCATCCATTAATCCTGGCCTCGCTGGGCTGCTAGCTCCTGATCCTAAGCCTCTAATGATTGGCATACTTAAAACAAATCGGAATACATCAAAATATACACAATTCATACTATTACAACATTACAGAAAGAATAAAACCGCAGGGTTCATGACTTCCTTGTTACGCATACAGGTCCTATACTTTCAGTAGTACGGGCCCATACTACCTTCCACACATACCCATGCTTGTCTCAAGGGGTCATCAGAGACTACCCGACTACAAGGCCCGACATCTAGAATATGCATACATCCTATACATATTCCCTCGGTAGTGGATAATCCTTCCTCACGTTGGCTTGCTACAATCCATATTCACTCATGAAACTTCAACTAACCCTGCAGCCGCTTGTGAATGCTAATCATACATAACATTGGGTTTGATATACAGTTGAATACTTGATTATACCCTAAGCCCAAAACCAGACAAGGAACATGAAATATGGCTAAATCAAATATTCTCAGGCTATAAAATCTTATTTATGTATAATTATGATGCACACAATAAGCAACCACAATAATAGTGTCAGTTCCATCTAACATAACAAGAAACTCTCCTTAGCTATCAGGCATCATAAACAAGGAATTAAATCATGCAATTTCTGAAGATGCTTATCCTACAAAGTAGAAGGCATTTATATCAATACATAAATGAAATGTGGGTATCTTAGGGTAACACTTTACTTGGCTCTGGCTGATGGTACACACCGTATCCTTCTTGTTGTTTCTTTAAAAAAAAACATTTTTTAGATCCTTAGTTTGAGTCTGGAATCACACAAGTGTTCATCCAAGTCTCTCAAATCGAGGCTCAGATACCAACTTGTAACATCCCAAAAATCAAAGTAAAATTTTCATTTTTAAAACTATTCCAAAATCCATAAATTACATAGTTTCCAAAAACTATAATCATGAATAAGAGTATCCCAAAATCATAAGTCACATAAAAATCCAGGATAATGTGCATAACAAATCCTTCTCCTTTCTCGTATCCTATAAAGTACATGTAACCATAAAATCAAATCGTAAGCCAAAGCTTACTGATTTTCCCCAAAGTACTGTTGGATAAGGTGTCTAAGTCCATAACTATTTCTGGTCAGTACTTGACCCGACCCGGCATGGTCCATTTGGGTTGCATGGCACCATGCAATTGGATAGACTAAATGAGAGAAATAACACTTGGATATTATTAATATATTATAAGTTCTAATATATTAATAATATTATTTAATTAGTTTGATCAAGAATTAATTTAGAATTAATTAAGTGATCAAAAGATAACTAATTAAATATATGGGTTGATTATGTAAATCATTCATATCTTGTATAGTGGGCTAAGAGGCTCCATGGATTATCAAGTTGGGTTCCACCCATAGGATGCTCCATGGATGCTCCATGGGAGTTACAAACCCATAGGTAATGGAAATGAAGAGTCATGACACATTAGGGTTTACATGGTGTAACCCTAGATATGTCAACACTATATAAGAATCCCATTCTCCACCAAAATGGGCTACACATATGAAACAAGAGGGCTAGGCCGATTTCAAGAAGTGTGTATTCTCTCAAAAGTCTTTCCAAGAGTATTTGGTGTTGTGTGAAGCATTTGAGGCATCACACTTGGGGTGCTAGGCTCACAAGGTTTCAAGGATCATAAGCAACAACAAGGTAAGTTATTCTATCTTTCATTCAAGTTAAAAATTGTTCCCCATGTATGCTAGATAGGAATATAACCTTGGAATTCAACTTTGCATGATAATTAGACAAACATAGATCCAAGGTTATTAGGGTTGCATGTACACTTAGGAAGTGTTAGAATGCTCAAAACCCATCAAGTACCGCACACAACCAAACAAATAACAACATGCATACAAAAGCCTTCAGCTGGACATGACCACCTCTCAAGGATTACAACCTATCTTCACCGCTCTCCAAGCCTTCAGCCTAACTAGACCGCCTCTCAAGGCCTATAGCCTATCAGGACCGCCCAAGGTATCTTGGACTTCAACACAAAGTAGGACCACCTCAAACCAAAAAAAACAATAACATGTATAATAACAGTCAATAACCAGAAAGTACTGGTAATCATATGTATCTACCAATCTAACATATAACCACCTTAACAATGTCCTATGTATCGAGATACATAACCTAGTAGGATGACATTTATGCCTTCGACCCACAAGCACAATCAGGAAAACTCACCTCACAGTCTGAAAGATAGCTAAACTGATCATTGCTCTAAATACTATCTCTACAGGTCACCTATACAATACACACGTACCCAATCTCAATCTACTATTCACATCACCTCAAATAAACTATAGTCAAACTTGGTCAAAAGTCAAAGGTCATCCAGCATACCGAGTATGCCCTACGCACTCCAACTTTACACCTTGTGTATAGTGTGGCTTGGCTTTTACGGGGCAATAAAGGGGTACATGTTGCGTACCCATATGTACGCCCTGCATACTCACATTAAAGCCAGTAATCCCATTAAGTGCATAGTATGGAAATGCATCACATGCAACTCTCAGATCTGATCTAAATAAGTGTGCTAAGTGATAAAGTTCTAAACTTTATGCACTTGCATGGCTAATCAAGGCTCAACGACAATCCCTAATCTCATAAGAAATTTTAAGGATCTCAAACTCATGCATGAATGGTTGGAAATGGGAAAGATACTATTTTTATGACTTAGTAATCTATATACCTTTGGAAATGCCCCCACAAGGTCTAGATTCATTCATACTCAAAGGGACCAAAATAATGGGACAAAATGGCATAACTTCAACATCTAAGGTAGATTTGTCAATGGAGATATAAAGGTACAAACTTTATACCTTCTAAAGATGATTGAGGGTGAATAACTTCTAGATCCAAGGTTGATTCAAGCTTCCAAGCACCACCACCACCATCTTCTTTCTTCAAAGACACCCGAAAACACATTGTTAATTTCACAGTGCACTAATATAGGTTTAGAGTTTCAAGGGAGTCATTTGGAGGAATGGAGGCTGAGAATGGTAAGGGGACATGAAGGTTAAGGTGCTTAAATAGGGCTCAAAACCCCAAATTTAGAGTTTGGACCTGGTCGTGTACGACCTACGTCCTCCTACTTACGCCATACATAAGTTTCTAAAACTTCGCCTCCAAGTAACCATATACGCATCACATAGAGGTAGTATATGCCCTGCATGGATCATTACTTCACACATACACCTTGAAATTAAACAAGGAATTTTACTTGAGTGGATCAGGTGTCACAGTTTTGGTATGGATTTATGATTAGATAAATGTTGTATGATGTGCTTGCTAGTTAATGTGAAGGTTAATTAAGGTGAAATGTTGTCTGGAATGAAACATTCTTGAGGCTTGAGCATAAGATTTATAGTTAAAGCAAAAGTAGAATAACATATTTAGTTATCAGCGTAGCTAATTCTACTTAAATCTACGACTATGTATGTTGTAATGTCTTTTCAGATTTTTGGTGGTAAAGCTTAGATAGTTCAGGTATGTGTAGTAGTAGCATCATTGTTTGTTAACGTTAATTTTACTTCCTTCCGTGTTCATCATCCTAATCCTGATGCTAATTTTTCTTGCCAGATTATGTTGGACCCAAAAGACATGCAAAATTTGCATTTATTGAAATCCATATTTTGCAAATTTACATATTTGCCAATATCATTAGAAAAAGTATAACATCATGCCTTGACCTCATTGCATGAAGTGAGCTATCCGAGTCTCTACCATTGTCTATAAACTGAAAAAAGACATTAAGTAAGTCTGGTATACAAGCATTGACATGAGGGGACAAATTTTTGAAAGTATATGTTGTTTTTGAAACAGATGCTTTGGGATCAAAAAAACTTATATATATATATATATATATATATATATATATATATATATATATATATATATATATATATATATATATATATATATATATATCAATTTCGTTTTTGAAAACTTCATTTTTTAAATATTATTTTCGAAATCCCTACTATATGTTGGCAAAATAAAAAAAATAAAAATTATTTATTTTTCTTTTTCCACGAATATTTTCTATATAATTCAAAAATGATATTTGTAAAAATAATTTTCAAATAATTGCATTTTTTTATGCATTTTCATATTTTTTTTTGTGCATATGCACAATGAAAAAAAAAAGACATGTACATATGCACATGAACACAATCTAGTTTACAATTTTTTTTTTGTAATTCTCTTAAATATGTCATTACCCAATGCAAATATGAAATTCGGTTCCAAAATTAAATGTAGAAAAAAAGTTCATTGGTTCATTCCCTTAATTTAGCTCTTTATAGGTTTATATGCATATAAATAAGTATATGCATATATGTATGCATATTAATACGCATATACATATGAATATGCATGACATGAATATATATATATATATATATATATATATATATATATATATATATATATGCATAAAAATAAGTATATTACATATAAACATGAATAAGCATATTGATACAAGCATATGCGTAAGAATAATTATATGCATATTCATAAGTATATGCATATGAATGAGTATATGCATATAAATATGCATTTGCATATGAATAATTATATGAATATGCATAAGAATTAGTATATACATAAAACAAATAAATACATATAATTATATGTATGTATATGCATATGCATACACATATAAGAATAAAAATATGACATATTCATATTAACATGCACATGAATAAGCATATGCATATTTATAATATGACATATGCATAAGAATAAAGAGATGCATATTTATAATATGAGATATGCATAAGAATAAAGATATGCATATGCATATGAATAAGTATATGCATATTCATAAGAATAAGTATACACATGATGCAATAAAATACATATGGTTATGCATATGTATACGCATATGCATAAGAATAAGTGTACAATATATGCATATCCATGTGCATATATGCATAAGAATAAGTATATGTATATTCATAAGTATATCCATATATATATATATATATATATATATATATATATATATATATATATATATGATTAAGCTTATGTGGATGCATATGCATATGCATAAGAGTAAGTGTATCACTTATGCATATACATATGCATAATAATAAGCATATGCATAAGAATAAGTATATGCATATTTATGAGTATATGCGTAAGAATAAGTATATACATAATGAAAAAATAGAAACATTTGCAGAAAGGGACGATTTTTGATAAATAAAATCAGTAGCATGGACCATTTTTGTTCATATAAATTCTTATAGGAACAATAGGTCTAATATATAACAAGTGCTCTTATTTTACACAATCAATGAAAAATGACATTTAAAAGTAATAGTTATTTGTTAATTTATTTGGGCTATAAAATTGCTCAAAAACAAGTACATGATTTAGTAGTGATGAATTAGGATCCTCCTGAGTATGTTTCACTTATGTCTAGGGCATTTATGTCCAAGTTTAAAACATGGAAAGTGTGTCCAAGTGTTAATTGTGTAGGTTAACGAAATTTATGTCCATTTTTAAAAATTGCAACCTTTGGACATTTTTATCCAAGTTCACAATTTACAACTCAGGGGTATTTGTGTGCAAGAAATAAATGGAACTAATGGACATTTCACTTCGGTTGCAAACACACAAACAATGTAAATGATGCATACCAAGAAAATGTTAAATGTTGAATAACAAGAAAATGAAAGACGTGATGTTTCATAGATGATCTTTTTCCAAGTATTCCCTCGAATTTTGCATCTCAACAAGTGCATCTGCTAATCGGTAAGGTAATTCAGATCCACGAGCATATAATCCAACTTAAACCAGTGTACAAATTATCATAATCTTATTACGAGTATAAAAAGTTAGAACATTATGAAGAAAAGGAAGATCTTGTTTGTTGCAACAACATACTCATTGTTAGTAAAATATCATTAAAAATTATCATGGAAATTTTTTTTACATGTTTTGGTTTTCTTAATTGCAGGGGTTCCTTCTCAAAGAAGATACATATTGATCATATATAATGAAGCTTTTCAGTTACCAAATTAGTGAAAGTGAAATGGCCACATGCTTTTCTTTTTTTAAACATGATACGTTCACTAAAAATTTGGAAGAAGAATTGAAACAAATAGTAGGTGTTCCTAGAGCCCTACACATAATATCAACAGCAAAGGAAAACATGATTGTTGGCTATCTAGATACCAAGTGACAAATATTGAACTATTCAAGAATGTACACTAAAAGAAATACACTCATCTAGAAGCTACTAATAAAAAAAGTAAAATGATAAATAAAAAAAATACAATGTTAATGTGGCCTAAGTGATAATTTCTAATAAACAAACGTATTAATGATTAATGAAATTTTTATGCCAACATTAGGCTAAATTCTAGAACAAATAGAATGATCGATTGACATAAAAAAAACAAACAAAATCAGGTTACGCAAGAGGAAATTGAGAATTGATGTTAAAATTGATGGATTTACTTGATAAGCCAAAAAAATCAATTGGTGATGATTGAAAAAATCATGAAACAAATTTCTTGATTAAGATGTTATTCTGTTTTGGTAACAAATCGATTAAAAACGTGAACTGAAAGAACAAATAAATCGAATGTATCGATTTATCAGAAAAACAAAGATAGAATCAATCAAATGTTGAGAAAACCGTGACCAAATGATGCAGCGATGAAAAACCATGTGAAAAAATATTTTCATAAGAATAATCATATTCATATTTATAAATATATGAAAAAGAATAAGTATACGCATTTTTTTAAGTATATGCATAAGAGCACATATATACATAATGGAAAAATAGTAACATTTGTGAATACGGATGATTTTTGGTAAATAAGATTAGTAGCCAGGGACCATTTTTGTTCATAATAAAATTCTTATAGGGACCATAGGTGTGGCATTTGACAATTTCTCCTATTTCAGAGGGGCAATGGAAAATGACATTTAAAAGTAATAGTTGCTTGTTAATTTAGTTAGACTCTAAAATTGAACAAAAGAAGTACATGATTTAGTTGTGATGAATTAAGACCCTCCTGAGTATGTTTCACTTTTGTAAAGGACATTTATTTTGATTATTAAAGCATGAAAAGTGTGTCCAAGTGCTAAATGTAACTTCAAGTCATTTGTATCCATGATTACAAAATTGAACCTTTGGCTATTTTTATCCAAGTTTACGATTTATAACTTAGGGGTATTTGTGTCCAAGAAATAAATGGAACTATTGGGCTTTTCATTCGAGTTGAAAAAATACAACCAATATAAATAATGCATACCAAGAAAATATTATATGTTGAATAACAATAAAATGAAACACATGATGTTGGATGCCTGATCTTTTTCCAACTATGCCCTATAATTTTGCATCTCAACAAGTACTTTTTACTAATAGATAAGAGAGGGAAATTCGGTAATTGAGATCCTCGATCCATATAATCCAACTTAAACCAATATACAAATTATCATAATCTTATTACGAGTATAAAAATTATTTAAAGTACCTTGTACAGAGTGATAAACGCAAGCCTTGTGGATTCATGAGTCTCAACCTGTAAGATAGATAGATTTCACATATCAAGTACTAACAAAAACTAAAAAATAGAAAAAGAAAAAGGTAAAAACATAATTGTACCTATCACAAAGAGTTGTACGAATGGTGGGAATATTATCATCCGTGAAACTTAACAACTGGCTCTTATCAGCGCTAGCCATCACTTCACTAAGTCCAATTCATACACCATGTAAATCAAGGAACATTGAGCTTTATGATATGTATTGTATGCTTGTAGATAAAATTATAATTATATGATAGTTTCACTTATGAGTTCATCTGAATGAAAACTAGTAATCTCAAAGATATCCTTTACAATTTTTGTAAGAAAAATAATAATAGAAAGAGATAAGTAAAATATATGCATCGAAAAAATGCATATAAAAAACGTTAATTAAAAGATTCAATTTTTTTGCAATCAATTAAATAAATTAGTTAAATACAGTAAAAAATTCATAAGAATCAAAATAAAAATATATTCTTACTGATTATGTTACATAATCAGTAATTTGATTAAACATTAATTACAAAACTGTCATGCAAAGAATTTAGTTATACGATTATTAAATTTAAAAAAAAAATGACTTTATGAGAGGTTGTTTGTTTCGCTACTGTAAAAGAAGTTCGTTGTTACAACTACTGATTTCTGCTCATTTAGCTCTAAACTTTCAAGATATTGCTCTCTTTTGGGAGATGATTACCATGTAAGCTAATAAGGTAAACAAATATATATCTTGAAAGAATAATCATTAGGTCGGTGTATTCAAATTCTAAAATAAATCTTTGTTTACCACAGGCTGCTGCCATATGCATAACTGCAGTTTATATTTGAAAGATGAGGTCGCCATTGCTACTGCTAAAGCCGCATATATGTATGCAAGATTATACTATAATTTACTTGCAATTTTATTTATAATTTTAGTTGCAAATTGGTGAATGATAATTTGAATTTTGGTTACTTTTTAATCATTGAGGTGTTACTTTATTGTAGTGTTAAAAAGTTTCGGGATATAAGGAACCTTAGAGCTCCATTTACTTAGATGAGTGTCACAACAGAATTAAATAAAATGGGTATGTGTCTTCATGTTGAAAATTGTTAAAAAGAATACAAAAGTGATTATTAATTAACTAAAATTACATGGCATTTAATTTTCTTTCAGGTAAGATCATACAACATATCTAGCCTCTCTCAAGATTTAAATGGAGTATATATTTCAGCTTCATGTATGGACAACAGTTAGACTTTTAAATTCTTTTGAGCATTTTACCCTTTACCCTTTTTATCTTTCAATAATTTCGTTCCTTTTTTGGTTTTAATATAAATATTTTGAAAGAAAAGTAAAAGAAGGATTGAACCTTGAAAACAGGACTTGGATCCCATCATCAAACTTATTTTCGAAAATAGGTGTTGAAGAAATTAGGATCTAAACTGTCAGAATATTTTGTTCTTGTGGGCCAGTAACGTTTTTAGGATATCCTTCTATACACTCTCATTGCCAATTTCAAAACACAAATTACTAAAAGAAAAACCTTTTGTGGAAACACGTATAAATGATGTTGGATTCAAATCATTACCAACGAACTTTACCTTTACCATCAGATTGGTAGGATTTAATGATGTTGCAAAACCACTTCTTGTCACTGAGCCTATTAAATCATGGTAAACGTATACGTATTTGACAGAATGAGTAGACATCATTCAAGCCAACTATGATATGTTTGCATTATTGGGAGAAATAATGATAACATGTGAGAAGATTACTTGGCTTCCTTCAAAGGGTGAGAGGTGGCTAGAAGTTGAGTATATGTATTCAATTATCTCCCTTTAATTATATTTTATTCAGTATCTCAATTACCAAACAACATTACTACAAAACAAAAAGTTCAAAATTAGTTATGATTTGCTAAAAAGTCGTCGAAGTGTGTCCTATTTGAATAAAACAAAATAATTGGATAATTTCAAATTCAATATATTAAAATTAAAAAATTTAAAAAAAGTTAAAAAATTGTTGAAAAATAAAAATACTATTCGATTCTTACATTTTTAGATCAACCAATATACATCACCACGTGTCTGTGTTACCCCGTAGTTTTTTATGTTAGAAAGAATAATGTTATTTTTGGATAATTTGAAATGTAAATGGTTTTTTTAGAGTTATTGTTCTACTTGCACGCTCTTACCCAACACCTATGAAGGGAGGTGTAACATCCCAAAAATAATGGCAACATTTTTAACTATCAAACACCCATAATATAACCAATTTGTTCCAAACAACCATAGTACGGAACATTCTCAACATCAGAGTGAAATCAAAAGTCAATGCATAATAAAATCAAGGGGGATGCAATGCTATCAGGCCGGGCCCCTCCCTTTCAAACTGGAAGTACTAGAAAATGTTAAACCATAAAGTCATAAGCACAAAGATTAGTGACTTCCCCAAAATACCACATGTCATACATACATTGTCATAGGCTACCCCCATGGTCTTTCATACATGTGCCATAGTGTAGCGTCGATATTTTTAAGGAAAATTTTTCATTTTAATTTATTCACGTTATATTACATATTTAATTATAAAAGAGAGTCTCGGCGGAAGTCTTAAAATTTTATTTATTGCCTTTAATGCAAGTATAGTCATGCAAGAGCCTATCCTCGATCCGAAGAGCAACCTAAAAAGCAGTTATTCAACAACTATAACCCGAGACTTAGTAAATTCCCTCAAAATACCACATACCACAACATATATACAATGCATAAACATAATAGCCTACAACTTATAGTTGGTCCACCCTCAACTCCATATATATATATATATATATATATATATATATATATATATATATATATATATATATATATATATATATATATATATATAGCTGGTTCGCATGACTATAGCCTTTAACATAAAGCTAGTATGCGAGTCTATTGCCATTCAGCACAAGGCTGGTCTACCCTCAACTCCATATATATATATATATATATATATATATATATATATATATATATATATATATATATATATATCAACCTATAACAAAAATCCACATAACACGCAACTAATTATCCTAGTCTAATTGTCAAAGTTCATACTACAGGGTAATTATATCCTAACATATAGAGGATACATACTTGAGTATACAATATAGTGAGGAGAACTCACCAAGACAGAATAGGTGACCCGAAGTTACGGCAACATTTCACGTTCACACTTAACAAAGATCTAAATGCATAACACTATATCTTAGCCTAGATTCATAATCATGGTGACTATAGTTTATAGTCTAGATTTCTTAACATCCCATTTTCCACATCAAGATCTATCAAGTAAAGAATAACTAGGTAGGATCATATCGTTTGTAGGGTCCATTTGGTATATTGATTATACTACATGGAAATCCCACTTTAAAGACCTCACCAAATCCAGCCTAGAAATCACTCTTGTAAGTAGATAAATCAGTATAATGACTTGGAATCACTAATAAATCTTAATTACAGGTTCTTATTAATGATTATGACTATAATTAAAAGTTTCACTTAAATAAAAATAAGCGTAGGTTAACTTATAGAGTTTCTAGCAGAAATTGGGTACTTATGTGGGCATAACTTTGATCTGTAGAGCTTCAATTCATCGGTTATCTAACACTGTAGGGCTTCACTAAAGTAACTAGGAACTCGGGAGTAAAGGGCTAAAAGGCTAGAAAAAATTTAGATCGCATATGGGGAAAGTTGTGAGGAAGAGTGTTGAAAACATGGGGTGTATATAGGTTGGAAAAGCATGTGCACCGCGCACCTAGTCCCCTGCGCACCACGTACATGGTCGGGTCTGGTGACGTGGCTCCTTCCATAGCGTGACACATGTCGTAATTCTGGTGGTATGTCAAGGCTCATCACACAAGTTGTCAGTGCACGTGGCTTCGTGCGGGAAATTTCTTTTTCTTAAAAATTACATAACTTCTCCATATGACCTCCGATTTCGATGCACTTTAAATCCACATGCAAATATCGAAGAGATCTACAACTTTCATTTAAACTTTGTTGACTAATTTTCACTTTATTCTTTAAGCTATAATTTTAACAACCTTAGATTGTTAAAGCCTGTATAAAAATTATAACTCGTATGCATTACGTCCTTGCCTGTCCTTATATTCATGAAATCATATGGCCGAGATCTTTAATTCTCTTTTAGATTGTTTTTATTAACATCGATTGAGTTCTATTTCTGTTTATGGGTCGTACAATCATTCAAAGAAACTTTTAAAAATCATAATTTCCTCAATTGAAGTCAGATTTAGACGTTCTCTATATGCACAATCTCGGTTTTATGACTACTACTACTTTCGTTTAGATTGCTTAGGTTAATAAGCAACCTATCTAAATTCATTTTTACACTACGTTGGGCCGCATCGGTTTAACTGTGAAGCTTCGAAGAAGCATAAGTTCTTTTGACAAAGTCGGATTTACGCGTTCTATATATATACGAAAATTGTATTGTTGTTTTCTACATATTGTTGAGGATTATTTTGGCTCAAAATTAATGCATTTCTACTTTGTATTTCATAGTAAATGCTTACTACTACAATATACAGAAGTAGTAAAAATGGGGTGTTACAACTCTCCCCCACTTACAAGGATTTCGTCCCTAACATATAACTGAATATCTCTCAATAATTTCTTCTCGTCTCTTCTTCTGGCTCCCAAGTCCACTCCAATCCTTTTTGGTGTTGCTATTGAAGTTTTACCAAGCTGATCACCTTGTTGCGTAATGTTTTTTTCTTCCTATATAGAATTTCCACTGGTTTCTCCATGTAGTTCAAATGCTTGTCTAGATGAATGTCTTCCAAAGGCACAATTGCGTATTCACCCTTAATGCATTTTCTCAATTAGGAGACATGAAAAGTGTTGTGGATTTGACTGACATCTTTTGGCAGATCCAGACGGTAGGAAACCTTGCCCACTCGAGAAATAACTCGAAAGGGTCCGATGTACCTAGTTCCTAACTTTCACTTTTTTTGGAACCGCATGAAACCCTTCCATGGTAAAACCTTGAGTAGTACGAGATATCCGACTAAGAATTGAAGATCTAACCTTCATCGATCCGCATTACTCTTCTACTGACTCTAAGTAGTTTGTAGTCTTTCTGTTACTTGTTGGATAAGTTTTGTAGTCTTGATCACCACATCATTACTTCACATGACTTGATGGAAAACTTATCCCTAGTATATGGGCGTCAGACACTTTCTCCCACATCATTACTTCACACTTTTTCGAAGGGAGGTCTACCAATACTGGAATGGTAGTTGTTGTATGAGAATTATGCTAATGGTAGGTATGTATCCCAGCTTCCACCAAAATCTACCACACATGCTCTCAACGTGTCTTCAAGGGTTTGCATTGTTCTCTCACTTTGTCCATCAGTTTGAGTGTGATAAGTTATGCTGATGTGCAGTCGCATCCCCAACTCATCATGGAACTTCCTCTAAAAAATCATAAGTGAAACAGACATCTCTATCAAAGATTATTGGTACTCCGTGCCGAGAGACTACTTCCTTGATGTATATCTCCACAAGCCTTTCAGTCGAGAAGCCTTCCTGAATAGGCACGAAGTGAGTACTCTTGGTTAATCTATCCACTATCAGCAAGATATTGTATACTCCACGAGGAATCTTTGGTAGCTTGGTGATGAAGTCTATTGTTATTTGTTCCCACTATCACATCGGGATATCAAGAGGCTATAATTGTCCATGAGGCATCTGGTGTTCGGTCTTGACCTTCTGATAAGTCAAACAACTCCCGACGTACCGGGCTACTTCTGTCTTGTTACAGGGCCACCAGTAACTGTGTCGAAGTTCCATGTACATATTTGTAGCTCCGGGACGAATTGAGAACTTGGACTTGTCTCCATAAGCATTTTTCAAGTTCCACCTAAGTATGGGACCCAAACTCTATCATGCATAGTCAACAACCCACAACTATCTATGTCAAAATTTGAGATTTATCCAACGATTCTCTCACTTTTTCCGTTCTCTTTCTTGAACGCTTCACTATGGGCTTGCTTAATCATATCTAGCACTGGAGTGATAACTGTCATCCTTATGTAGATGCCCTTAGTTGGCGTACTGGTCTTTTTTCGACTTAATGAATCATCTACTATGTTGACCATACCTGGGTGGTAAAGTATTTCACAGTCATAGTCTTTCAAGACATAGAAACATCGACATTGCCTCATCTTCATTTTGGGTTGGTCCATTAGGTATCTCAGGCTTTTGTGGCATATGTATATTATGCATCATACTCTATACAATTAATGCCTCCAAATATTGAGAGCATAGCCCACTTCTCCTAGCTCCGGATCATGTGGGGTAATTAACCTTGAGAGACTTCAATTGTCTTGAGGGATATGCAATTACTCGACCTTGCTAAATGTGGATGGCGCCGAAACCTAAGATGGATGCCTCGTAGTAAACTACCATGTCATGGACACCTTCTAAAAGGCTCAATACCGGAGCCACGCATAGTTTGTGCCTCAATGTTTCAAACGTCACTTGTTTCTCAGGACCCCAATGAAAATCAAATCCCTTTTCGTTAAACGGGTCATTGTGTAGGGTTCAAAATATAGATAAAGAGCAGTCAAAATACTTTGGAGTCTATAAGGGTTCGAAATCAGAATGATTTCGAATCTATATGTATTTACAAGGCACATGTCAAATTCGAACTAGAATGTTTAGTCCTTGTGCTTCTAATTCAATAATATACCAATTTAGTTATTGACTTAGACACCTTAATCCAACATAAAACCGGCTCAAACCAAGTATCAATGTATTTTAGGAATATCTACTTAGCTTGACGAAACATGTGATGTGCTTCTAAATTCGCCAAAACATGGTGGAAGTCTGGAATAGCAGTTCCTAGTATGATGTCAGAAACATCTTCAGCATCATAGTCATGCTTCCACCTAGGGGTGAGCACGGTGCGGTTCGGTGCGGTTATTAGCCAAAACCTCACCACTAACCGCAAATGCGGTTAATCCATTTTCAAAACCGCATGGTGCGGTTATTTTTGCGGTGCGGTTAGGCGGTTATTTTTGCGGTGCGGTTTTGTTTTTTATGTGTTGCGGTTATTAACCGCATTGATTTGGTGCGGTTATTTTGTGTGGTTTTTAACCACAGTTTAGAGATCAAATAGTTTTAACAGTTCAAACATATTACTTGTAATAATAATAAAAACCATAAAGTATAAGACAATTAACTATTTAACTTAAACCACAAACAACTAATATCTTAAAAACGTCAAATCAATAGTAATTAACAATAAATATCTTAAAATTGTCTAATTTCATCCTTTTTTCAAAGTTAAACATGAGAAAAAACCAACACTTTTGTCTTTTAATATTTTATCTGTCTTTCATTCATGAAACTTGTCTTATTTTTAATATTTAATAAACTAATAATTGGTAAAAAAAATTGTATATAATATATGCGGTGCGGTGCATGTTTTTTGCGGTTTTTGGAAACTAATAACCGCACCGCACTGCAAATTTGCGGTTTTTGAAAAACAGAAAACCTCACCATCGGTTTTTATTGTGGTTGCGGTTTATGCGGTTTTTGCGGTTAAATTTAGTTGCGGTGCGGCTTTTGCTCACCCCTACTTCCACCAGGTATCATGTTTAGGTTTACGGCTCAATGTAGGTTGTTCAATAGATAAGGCTTTCAAGAATGTTATTATTTTATATATATCAAATGTGAAAGATAATGTATGGTAATGAGATTGGATTTTGTTTTCATCTACAAAATTTAATTGAATTCATTTATTATTTTCAAAATTTAGACCTTTAATAATTAATACCATTTTAGTATCTAAAAATATTAATTATCAAATTATAAGATCCAAGTTGTAAAACAAATAAATTGTTAGATATAATTTCTAGTGTTATTGGATCGCTAATAACATAGTTTCATAGACATGTTTGATCTCATCGATACCTCATATCTATGTTGCTTAGGTGACCTTTATCACAAAAATTTCCAATCAAATCATCCAGTTAGAAGAACTTCTGTAATCGGCCTGTAACTAGGTTATAGAAATCGTTAATACACATCGGCCATCAAAAGATAACACTAGCGGTGAGGTGACTTTTATCCCACTAGCACATACAAGTGGCGTGTGGGTGTTATTCAAATTGAATTGCATATATTTGAGTTTAATAAGCGGTCTTTGATGTTTTTATAACTCTATTTTAAAAGAACATATGATATCATGGTTATTGCATGCATCTAATAATTTATAGTTTACTTTTATTTAAAATTATATTTTAATAATGTTCTTTTATAGAATTCAAATTTTAAAATAATCGACGCGATCAAATTTTAAGTTTAATGTCTAGTATTAAGTTTGTACATTTGAGCGCTAAAGAACATTTATAAACTTTTTAATAAAACATCATTTTATAAAATAAGGTTTGGAGTTTGATAAGTCTCTAAAATCTTAATTTTAAACTTATACAATTTTAATCGTCGAAATTTACGGTTAGCTAGTTTTAAACGATGAAACTCATTTGTTTTTAAAACTGTTTTATCATCTTATGTTAAAAGATAAATTATATTAAAACCAAATTTCTTGTGATCATTTTATGTTTAAAATATTATCTAACATTTTTAAAATCTAATTTTACAAGCATGCATAATATAACATAAAATCAAGCATAAGTTCATAAAAATAATTTTATAAAGTTTATAAAGCTTTAATAAAATCAAGTTTATGAACTTTTAATCTTCAAAATATACACTTCATTATTGTTACATATTTATGAAAATAAATTATTTATAAAACTAATCTATTACTTATAAAAATAAACAAAATGAAGATTATCTATTTAATTATTGCATATCATATGAGTAAATAAATATTACAACTAGTTTAACAAATCAACACAATATAATAAAAATATAGAAACAATACTTTGTTTTTCTAAAACAACTTTGATAACAAAATATGCATGTAAACTTTTGTCACTAAAAATAACAATTATAGAGTTGTTATAGAAAATATTTATGGATTTTATTACAAAAATAAAAACATGCATGTTTTCCAAAAACAAAGATTATACCAAATAACCGAATAATCAAACTAAGCTTGCAAAAATGGCTCTGATACCAATTGTTGGTTTTTATTCAAAATTGTTTTCTCAAAAACGCTAAAAACAATAACAGAAACATTAAAAATAGAATAAACTTAAAACACTTTTTAACCCAACAATGATCATTTTGCAATCATGGAAAGATTAAATCGACCATACAAAGGAAAATTTGCAACCTCTTAAGTCTTTGATTCTCATGGGAGATTGGAAGTTAATGAAGATGATATGAAGTTCCAAAGGAAAAGCTTTCTAGAGGAATCCACCAAGCAAGAATAAACTATTTCAAGATGTTGGTATTCACTTGTATTTTAGTTATTCTTAAGCCTTAGAAGTTTATACCAAATAAACCTTCAAAGGAAAAGCAACTAAGATCCTTTATTCTATACTACACAATGCAAGATAGAAGAGGGGATGAATCATGTTAGTTCTCGGCTTTTAAGAAGAAAAAGGAAGAAGAATATCAAACTCCAAAAGCTAGTATTATCTCCTTTATATACCAACACATATGTAACATCGAAACTTTCAAACCAAAATTTTCATTTTTAATTAACTAAAAACATTGTTCATAAAAAACCATCTTTAGAAAATCATAAGTATCAAATACAAATCATCATAATATCAGAGTGTCCGAAAATATCTTGAATCATAGACTGCAGGATAATGTGTAAAATCAAGCTTTCATCTTCCCGCAATCATCAGAAGTACCTGAAACACATGTAATCAACAACTATAAGTATGAAGCTTAGTGAGTTCTCCAAAATACCACATACAACACAGCACAAATAAACTCACACTCAAGGGTTAGAGTTCTCGGAAACTCACCCTAATTAAGGGAATATGATGCTTAATTAGGGACACAACCCTAAAAGTTTAAGGTTTTAGGAACAGCACCCGTACGCCCAACATACTCAATAACGTTTGCGATCCTTTTAGTGACTTATGCCCGGTGTACACTTCATGTATGCCCAGTGTAAGGACATACTTTGCAAGAAATGATATTTTTAATGTTGAAAATGGAAATACCTGGAAATATGTGTTACAACATAAGTACTAAACACCATACTTTCAATAAATGAAAGCATGGGACTTACAAGAGGCATGTGATGTGAAGTAAGAAAGCCAACAAGCAACATATTGTCCAACTAATGAAGAATTCGGTCGTATGCTCCCAAGATGGAATTTTTGAGTGTATTAGCTAGTTACATATGAACTAGATGGTTAATCAAAGTGCCCATTTAATTTGTACACAACAAATATATCCATGCCTTGTGAATATAACTAGTTAACGCTCCCTTTTATTATTGTTTCCTAGAAACAATAATTCCCAATACGATGGTAAAACATTAATGTCATAATATAATGATTTTCCATTTAAATACAAGTGTTGATTATAGTTATTAATAATCAAATATCTCTAATAAATAAGCAATAAGTAGTAACTTGTTATAAGGTGTGACCCTATAGGATCATATATCGTTAGCAAATATCATTTTATAATGACTCTCGGACATAAAGATCTTTCAGTGGAATCAACTTACCTGGGAATAAGAGATGGGCTCAGTCATAAGGATTGATAACTCACGGGGGTTACTTGGCAGGTGTTAGAGAGTTGAAGGTAATGGTATATTTGTGTCATAAGTAAGGAATCTATATTTGTGTCATAAGTAGGGAATCTAGGTTATTACTATATTATAATTCTCATTTCTAACAACTGGGTAAGACCCAAAATATATGTTAAACTGAAATTAGATTTCAATTTCTTCGATATCTTGTGTGGTTGGTCATTGATTACTTATGTTATCATATGTCAAAGTTGCTTCTTTGTCGAGGCGATTTATGTTGATTATAATGACCAACTTATTTTTGTGTAATTGGTTTAGTCTCTTTGTAAACATATTATATAACTTGGTTTAATATCTTTGTAAACTTGTTTTTGAACTAGAGTTTATATATGATTGAACATAAGCCGAATTTTGAACTGTTCCATTAGAAACTCATTAGAATTTCTAACTAAAACTCATGGCTAATCCAAGATCTACCAGAGTAAAATTTCTAGATGTAATGTGTTTTAGGTCCTAAGATGCACAACACATGTGAAGACTAACATTGGTGGATTTTGGAAGGTGGTGACTAGAGGTGAAGGGTGGGGGTAAAGGGGTGGGTATTTACTTTTACTTTTTAAGCTAAGTTTAGTTGTTACATTTGGTAAACCATAAGGAACATTTATGTAATTTTGTCAAAAATAATAAATTCCACAAATCCCACATGTGGTATAGGGTAATTTGCACGCTGAGTCCTTAACTTATTTTTATTGTGGTAATGGTCCCTATAAGACATACAATGACTATTGTGTTCTTCTACGAAATTATAATTTCTTTTATCATCAATTTATTATTTATCTTTTATGATGGGCCCATAATTACATGCTCCCTAACCCCTTAATATTGTTTTCTCTTTCATTATGTCGTCTTCTTCCTTGAAGAGCCAGTGGGACCACCATTTCCTTCCACTTTCTCTATACTCCACTGCCTTCTTTACTTCTCTAGTATCCTCACAACACCAATAAAGAAATACACAATATGAACATGGGGAGAGAAAAACATATAAAATGGAGTATTGATTTGTAGCCAACAACGGAAAACACCTAGATCCACCATCCTTCACAGCCTACTTCATTTCTCTTGCGGCTTCATTTCTTTGGCATCCTCGCAAAACCAAGATTCACCCGCCTTCACAACCCGCAATGAAATATATTTCTTCTTCATCTCCTTTCTTACCCTACCATGATCTCATAATTTTGAATGCGAACTTCAAAAAACAAAGGATAAAAACTAGAAATTTAGAAAACTTGTTGCACAAAAATCAAACATCTTAAATAAAAAATTTACAAATAATAATAATAATAATAATAATAATAATAATAATAATAATAATAAACTTTAGAGGAATTATCCCTAAGTCAAGAAATTTACAACAAATCATCTTTATCGGCTACTAGGGATGTCAAAAAGTCCCGTGGGACCCCGATCCCGCGGGGGCCCCGTCCCGTATGGAGGCATTTGTTGAAAAAAATCGGGGACGGGGGTGGGGGCGGGGGCAAGGTTAACCCCCGTTTTAATTTCGGGGGCGGGGGCGGGGGTTGGTAGTCCCGTCCCGAAACCTCCGTGGGGGCCCCGCTAATAAATTATATAAATTGACATATGTTAATTATATTAGTATAATAAAAAAACGAAATGATTTTTACGTACAAAAATTCAACAAAAACATGTTTTTAAGTTGTTTGTAACATGTAAAGTTATGCTATAAATATATATTTGTTATCTAAAAAATAGTTTCTTTTAGCCCAAGCAAGAACTTATTTTAGCCCAAATAAGTTAGCCCAAAATCAATCGGGGGCGGGGGAACGGGGGCGGGGGCGGGGGTCAAAAGGGGAATTCGGGGGCGGGGACGGGGGTGGAAAGGATGGAGATTTCGGGGGCGGGGGCGGGGGAACGGGAAAATTTTGGGGGCGGGGGCGGGGGATGCAATCCCCGTCCCGTTTTCCCCCGTTGACATCCCTATCGGCTACTGTGAAATTATAACTTATAAATGAAACCTATATTGTGACGACGGCGAATGAAATCAAAATATGAGAATCGATTACAAAAGTAATCATCTTCCTTTTTCCAAACTTCGATGTGGTGTTGTACGTCTCAGATCTAACATCGTATTTGAAACGTCTCATTTTCACAATAAAAAATTGTCATTTTTTTAAAATAAAACTTCCCAATTATAAATCAATTATTAAGAAACCCGTTTATTCAAAGTACGCTTATTAAAAATCAGAGTAATATAAGAGTCGTGGATCCTCAATTTTGTTGATAAGTGTGTGTAGTCATGTCTTCATCTTCCCACAATCACCGATAAAACCTGGAAAAAAAAATAAACAATTGGGTAAGCACAAGGCTTTGTGAGTCCCCACCCACCCAAAAAAAAACAAAAAAAAAAAACTAGCATGCATAACGGGCCCATAATCATCAAATTGGAATACCTTGGCGCAATCAGTCATCGGACTGAAATGCCAACATGCAACAAATCCAATCAGCCATAGGGCTAGAATACCCCGGGTTTGTTTTCCATCTGCCTCAACCTAACCGCTCTTCCCGAGCCGCCGTACCTACGACTTACAGTCGGCCTGTAACATTCGTACTTCCAAGTATTTTGTTTATTTATTTATTTATTTCTTTTGAGGACTATTGAGCTACTCGACGAGTTGGTGCTCCAACTCGTCGAGTAGAGTCGCAATGTGCCACATGGGATTAATGACCTACTCGAAGAGTCCGAGAGCCGACTCGCCGAGTAGACGCTGGGATGAGAAACCCTAAATCCCCGGGTTTGGGGCCTATTTAAAGGCACTTATAGCCTCATTTGCGGCTATACTTCCCTGAGAGAAACCTTAATCGCCCTTTGAGCTTATAGAGAGAGTGTGTAAGCTAACATTGAGTATTTTGGTGTATCTTTGGAAGAGAAGAGAAGGATTTCAAGAAAGGAGCAAGAGGAGGCTGTTAGATTTGTTGTTATTCATCCAAGAGCTCGTGTTAAAGGTATAAAGTTTGTAAATTTCTCATTTGTTTGGGTAGATCTCATATTTTTGGAGACTAGGGCTGCTTTTCTATCTATTATTGGGACTTTAAGGGTATTGAGTTCATATGGAGGTTTGGACTACAGATCTGGACCTTGTGAGGTCCCTAGCATCCAAAGGTCCCTGCTTTATTCAGCCTTAATGGAATTCTTGAGTGAAAAACCCTTTTTAGAGCATGTTCTTGGCATTTCAAGCCTAAAGTGCCATGCATGGACGTAAAGTTTGTGACTTTACGTGATAAATGAGCCTTGAGAGTGTAGATCTAGAGTTTGGGAAGCTTTTTTGCCTTGAAATCGTCTGAATGGGAAAAGAGTCTGAATGGACTTGCCGAGTCGAGGAGTCGACTCGACGAGTCGGTTAAGGTTTGTCCCGATGAGCTGTCTACGTTGTTACTCGGCGAGTTAGGGGTTAACTCGAGGAGTTGGACCCTCACAAAGACCTCTGTGTAACGACTGGACTCGACGAGTCACATGAGCGCACTCGGCGAGTCAGGTCAATCTAGGACTGTTGACTCGAGTTGACTTCTATTGACATTAGGGTTTGGCCAACATTATTAATGGAGACCGTGGAGGGGTAAAATGGTCTTTTATCCATTCCTAGAGTTAGAGAGAGAGTAAGAGAAACTTTTGGTGTATTTGAGTAAGGGTGGGGTATTGATTAGAGATGCTTATCTAATATGTTAGGCTGAGGCTAGTTCGGGATTTCCAAGTACGTGACTATTACTTGCTAGTTTATGAGGTGAGTTTTCTCACTATACTTACCAAGAGTGGTATCCTTATATGATTGAGTTGTCTTATGTGTTTATCTGTGTATTGTAATATTTTGCATTATGTCTTTGTGATTTATGTTGAATATTGTTGTTATGAGTTACTGAGTTGGGACCGGAGGGTCCCACTAAAACACATCGACCGGAGGGTCTTACTGAGTTATGGCCTAGAGTGGCTAATGAGTTGTGTGTGGTATTTTGAGGAACTTACTAAGCTTTGTGCTTACCGTTGTTACTCGGCGAGTTAGGGGTTAACTCGAGGAGCTGGACCCTCACAAAGACCTCTGTATAACGACTGGACTCGACGAGTCACATGAGCGCACTCGGCGAGTCAGGTCAATCTAGGACTGTTGACTCGAGTTGACTTCTATTGACATTAGGGTTTGGCCAACATTATTAATGGAGACCGTGGAGGGGTAAAATGGTCTTTTATCCATTCCTAGAGTTAGAGAGAGAGTAAGAGAAACTTTTGGTGTATTTGAGTAAGGGTGGGGTATTGATTAGAGATGCTTATCTAATATGTTAGGCTGAGGCTAGTTCGGGATTTCCAAGTACGTGACTATTACTTGCTAGTTTATGAGGTGAGTTTTCTCACTATACTTACCAAGAGTGGTATCCTTATATGATTGAGTTGTCTTATGTGTTTATCTGTGTATTGTAATATTTTGCATTATGTCTTTGTGATTTATGTTGAATATTGTTGTTATGAGTTACTGAGTTGGGACCGGAGGGTCCCACTAAAACACATCGACCGGAGGGTCTTACTGAGTTATGGCCTAGAGTGGCTAATGAGTTGTGTGTGGTATTTTGAGGAACTTACTAAGCTTTGTGCTTACCGTGTTATGTGTTATGTGTTTCAGGTACTTCTCAGGATTACGGGAAGGCGCCGGCGTGATTGTACACACTTGTTCATGATTATGTTGAGGATTCTGGGAGTTGACTTTTTTTGGGAATTTATGTTGACATTGAGACACTTGTGGTTTTATGAAATAAAATATATAAGTTTTGTGTGTTTTAAAATGAAAATTTTGGTTTAAAAATTTATGGTGTTACAAGTTGGTATCAGAGCCTTGGTTTGAGGGATTCGGATGCACCTCCAGGTGTGTTTTGACTCAAACTAAGGATTTAAGAAGAATTTTCAAAAGAAAAGAATTTTTTCCAAAACGAGAAAGAGTTTTAATAGAAAACAAGTGGAAGCGGTGTGTACAATCAGCCAGAGCCCGAACGGTGATTTTCCAAAATACCCTTACATTTGTGTTGTAAGATAATTATGAGATATTTAGTTAAGATTGCATGCCAGAGGGTAGGCTAGGTATTCCATATTCTAAGGCTAGAGTTGCCTTATTTGTGATGCGTTAGGCTAGGAGATGTTTTGATCAGTGTTAACTTTTATTTGCTTGAGTATGTGTTGAGTTCTGAGTCGGGAGATGATCTAGGAAGAGATACTTAGATAAGCTTAAGAGAGGGGTCTACTGAGAGAGTAGCTGGTGATTCGTGAGACATAGAGTATTTGTGAATTAGAATCCTAGAAGGAGGACTTGGGGTGACTACACATGAGGTGTGGAAGGTAGTATTAGGCCCGTACTACCGAAAGCAGCCGATTTGTGTGCAATCCAAGTAAGAATCTTTGGGATGCTAAGGAGCAAGTAGGGATGAGTAGTCGAGTGTGATTATGCTCGAGCGAGTTTATGATGATTTTGTGTTGTGTTTTAGAGACATCATGGTAGGTACGCGCCACACCCCAGAGAGCAGTGGAGTTAGCGATGATGAGATTCGCATGATGATTCACGACGAGGTGGTCGCATCCATATGTGAGCCTATGCCGGAGATGTTTGGGTCTATTAAGACCACTTTGATAGAGACATTTGACGAGCAATATGCTGCAGTTTCTAAGGCGGCTGCTGCTGCAGCCACCGCAGTTGTCGCTGTTGTCAAGCCACAAGGAGGTGACTCGTTGCTATACCGGGAGTTTAGCAACACGAATCCACCAGAGTTTGATGGGACTCGGGACCCGATTATTGCGATGAGATGGATCTCTGATATCGAGGGTTGTTTCTACACGTGTTCATGCCCAGATCATTTGAGGGTGCGGTTTGCGCTGAACCAGCTTCGCTTGGGAGTGAAGGACTGGTGGAAGTTTGTGACGGACAGTTTTACTCCTGCAGAGCATGTTGCGGTGACTTGGGAGAGCTTTTTTGTGATGTTTCGAGATAATTATGTTCCCTCCGGTGGAGAGGGAACGGTTGGCTAAGGAGTTTATGTCTCTTAGACAGAAGACAGAGTCGGTGACTGTGATTATGCAGATGTTTCACGAGAGGGCGTTGTTTTTCCTTGAGCATGTGGCGACTGAGCAGGCATGCATGAGTCGGTACTTGAGCATTCTGAGGAGGGATATTCGGGATTTCGTGGCGAAATTGTCTTACTGGACATTTGTTGAGCTTCAGGAAAATGCCATGAGGAGGGAGATCGAGTTGGAGACTCAGGCGAGGGAGGACGCGGAGTCTCATGCGAGAGACTGACGGTTGGCACAGTCGCAACCGGCAGCGAAGCAGTCTAAGCCTGCTGATTAGAGATTAGAAGGCCAAAAGGGTTGCACTTGTGGCAACAGTCATGAGGGGGAGCTTGTCGAGCGGGGATTTGCTAAACATGTGGCAAGGAGGGGCATATGGCGAAGGATTGCCCTAAGGGTTTTGCAGTCTGTTTCCACTGCAATCAGACCGGCCATCGGAAGGTTGAGTGCCCTCAGCTTTGTTGGGTTTTGACCATTCTAACAATCCTAAGTGTACATGCAACCCTAAATACCTTGGATCTATGTTTTCTCTATTATACATGCAAATATGAACATCCAAGGTATTATCCTAATCTAGCATATAAAATAATGGAAATAACAAGATAGAATACATACCTCTTAGATGTAGAATGTCTTCATGAAGCTTGAGTGCCTAGTGCCCCAAGTGTGACACCTCAAATAGTTCACACAACACCAAATACACTTGGAATAACTTGAGAGAATTCTACACTTCATGAAATTCGGCTAGCCCTTCTATTACACACTCTAGTGGCCGATTTTGGTCAAGAATAAGATGCATATATAGTTAGGGTTACACCAAGTAAACCCTAATTGTCATGGCCTTTCATTTCCATGAACCATGGGTACAAATACACCATGGAGCATCCATGGAGCATCATATGGATTTTAGCCCAACTAGATAATCCATGGAGCATTAGCCCACTATATAAGTATGGATGATTTGCACAATCAACCCATATATTTAATTAGTCTTCTTTTGATCACTTAATTAATCCGAGATTAATTCTTGATCAATACTAGTTAAATAATCTTATTATTCTTATTATTAATATACTAGAACTTATAATATATTAATAACCATAAGTGTCTTATTTCTCTTATTATAGTCTATCCAAGTGCATGATGCCATGCAACCCAAATGGACCATGCCGGGTCGGGTCAAGTCTTACCAATTATAGTTATGGACTTAGACATTAATCCAACAAGCTTGTTCAAGGATCAGCCCAGGGTTCTACTCCTGCTGCATTGCATGCTACTGATGTTTGGCCAGTGAAGGCCAAGGTTCCAAAGGCTCGTGGGAGAGCTTTTCAGCTGACAGGGGAGGAGGTCCGCCCAGCACCTGATGTCGTGGCTGTTACGTATTTCCTTATTTATTCATTTATTCTGAGATTCTCTTTTTGTGATTATTTTGGGCTATATTTAGGTACATTTCTTGTGAGTTTCGTACCTGCTTTAGTGTTATTTGACTCGGGTGCGAGTCGATCATTCATGTCTCTAGCCTTTAGTCGTCACATCGGTATCCGGCGTGAGGCGTTAAGTCGACATCTGAGGGTTTCTATAGCAGATGAGCATGCGGTTTTTGCAACTGAGGTATTCCTAGGATGTGTGCTGGAGATTTTTGGTGTCGAGTTTCCGATTAACCTGGTACCGATCGCGATGGGTGATGTATGCGTGATCGTGGGCATGGATTGGTTGAGCCGCTTTGGAGTAGTGATCGACTGCGATCGCCAGTTGGTGACTACACGAGACCCTAGTGGGGGAGTGCTTACAGTGTATGGAGAGGGTACCAGATCTGGGTCAGCTTTCTGCTCTGCCGCCAGGGCAAGGCAGAGTTTACAGCAGGGTTGTATGGGATTCCTGGCGTACATGATGGATTCACGAACTGTGTCAGAGAGGCCGAGTTCTATCTCCGAGGTTCCGATAGTGTGCAATTTCCCTGATGTTTTTCCCAAGGAGTTACCGGGTGTGCCTTTCAAGAGGTAGGTGGAGTTTCGGATTGATTTGGTTCCGGGAGCAGCGCCTATCGCCAAGGCACCTTATCGCCTTGCACCACCAGAGATGTAGGAGTTATCCTCATGTCACACCCCCAAACCAAGGATGGCGGAAACGTCAGGGGGTGGAGGACTTCATGTACAGTATCACAACAACGTGTATAATAGTGCTCAAAGTAAATACAACCATCATAAATATAATTGAAAAAGTTACACCAAAGTATATGTTTACATGTTTCAAAATCAATTACATTATGATGACAAAAATAAATTGTTGACGGTTTAACGTCCCATCCTCAAAGCGCTGAAGTTTTCCTGTTTCACTGATTTCCTGAGAATACAAGTAGTTTTGAAAGAGTGTCAACAATTAAGTTGGTGAGTTCATAAGAGTTTTGTTTGGAGTAGAAACCGTTTTCCTTATAAAATCGATAGAGTTGATTTCCAGAAAATCCAATATTTTCTTAGTTAAGTGTAAACAGCATATTCCTATATGATGTATTAATGAACCCTAGATTGACCCGTAGATTTCCCCTATAATCGTCCAGCGTATATAAGTTATAGAAGATTTAAGTTAGATAAAACGTTGAATATAGTGGGTCTGCCCTAGGTCCACAACCCAACGAGGAACAGGAGATGAGGCGGGCACCACCAATTCTAAGCCAATCCAGACTAAATTCTTGTATGACTCAAGCATATACGCTCAACGATTATAGTTGAAGTCTAACAATGCGAAAATTTAATGTGGACTTAAATCCAAAAACCGGAACCAAACCCTAGTGTAGTGTATGAAATAGTAGTAGTGACTGTGAACATAAACTATACATATCATAGTTCATCGGATAGTGATAGTGACTAGTGAACATGAACTATGCATATTATAGTTTACCAAAAGTGGTGGTGATGGTGAATATAACCTATACATATCATAGTTCATCAAATAGTGATAGTGACTAGTGAACATGAATTATGCATATTATAGTTTACCAAAAGTGGTGGTGATGGTGAATTCCTTTCTTGTAATTAAGTTCATAGGGTAGATGAAACATAAACTATACCTATTATAGTTTATCACTTTGTTTGTAATATATATATGCCATAACTATACCGATTATAACTAGCGTGTTCGTTTGTGGGGGTATAATGGATTAACTATACTTATTATAGTTTATCATAATTATCCATAGTGGTAATAACTCTTTTGTATGTGTAAAACCTTTAATCATGTGTTTGTTATGTAAAATAACCCTAAACTATACCTATTATAGTTTATTAATTATTTGTGTGGGTAGTGAGCATAAGCCTTACTTGTCTTAATTTACCAATGTTTATATTTTAATGGATATAGCCTTGTAATATCATTTATATATTTACCATACTTGTGGAGGTATAAATCCATTTGTTTTCTGATGTATGTCTATATAAGAATACAAAATTGTCATATATTGCAACAACACATAATCACATAATGATGTATACCTTGCTCAACATGTTACAAGGTGAAATGAAATTTATAGTGTTTTTCTGTTAATAACATTTTCTGTAACTGTTATTGGTAAATTTGTAGAAAAATCATAAAAGGTCCAAATCAAGTTCTATAACTTCTGAGAGTTTGAAAAATGAGTCTAGTTTGTTCATAATTTTTATTATAATTTTTAATGACCTCTTACTTGTGTGAAAAAGTCCATAATCACAGACTGGTCCGGATTGATGTTTGAAATGATAGGCAGTTTTGTAAAAATCACCATAAATTGTAGAAAAATCGTATGGAGATGTGCAAGTAGTCATTTTAAAGATAAGAAGTGGAACTACATGCACCTAAAACAGTTTTGAAAACTAAAATGTTTAAGTTGTCCAAAACAGTCCGTGAATGAAGTTGAACTTTTCTGATGAAGGCTGTTAGAAAAGTTTAGTTATGTTCTTGGTGTTTTAACTTGTATTCCCCCACTAAAAACTTGAGAAAACATGAAAATGTAGGGGTATGAACTCACCTTGAGTGATTTTAGTAGATAAGTGTTGAAGAAGAGAAGTGTTCAACCCAAGAACACTTGAAGAATCCCTTGAAGATTCGAAGCTCTAACACAAATATAATGGAGTTTGTGTAAGATATCCATGATTTGAGTGGAAATAATTGAGATAATCATAAAGAGAATGGATTATGCTTACCAAATGTGGAGGAAAAACTCAAGATCAGCCCTGGAAATCTCGAATTTCTAGAGAGAGAAAGTGAGAGAGAAAAGAGTTTGATCTTCTTGTAAAATGAGAGCAAATGAGAGAAGTGAGGAGAGAGGATGAATATTCAGCTCTCAAAAACGTGGGAAAGATTGATGATTGAGTGGAAAGGACATTGATGTGACCTAGGTAAGGTGGGGAGGTGTGGCTGGTCATAGAGTGGGTGTGGGAGTGGTTGCTTGTGTCATAAGGTAAAGCAAAGTCAACACTCCACCTCTTTGTACTTTACCCACTTGCTTTTATTATTTAAATAAAGATTTTTATGAAAATATGATTAAATTGTGAATATTTAGGGTTTATTATGTTAAAATATGATTTTGGGTGAAAATCCCGCGTTAAAATAATTAAAAACAGGCCTTAAACGCAAAACTACGCGAAAACCGGGAGAAAATGAGTTCCCAGCGAGACCTCTCGGTCCTAGGCCGAGGTTCGGTCCCTAGGCCGAGGCTCGGTCCATGCTGAGGATTGTAGCCGGAAACGAACAGAAGGAAACGAAGGGGCGGGGAGCTCGGTCCGAAGTCAGAAGCGAGGGCTCAGTCCTCGGTCCTCAGAAGGGAAGGTTCGGCAAGCCATCAGAAGGGAGGGTTCGGTTAGTCATCAGAAGAGGAAATGGTCAGAACCGAAAGGTGCCGAACGTTCGGGTTCGGTTGAGCAGCCTTCGGCTCAGAAGGGTTCGGTTCTTAGAGTGAGGTTCGGTTCGGTTCAGCAGGCTCTTCATCAGGAGGGTTCGGTTCCTAAGGGGACTTTCGGTTCCTAAGAGGACTTTCGGGTCCTAAGAGGGGTTTCGGTTCCTCATGCCCGTTTTTCGCGTAGACTTCCGTTTTTGGGCTGTTCTCGCCAAATTCGAGGGTCGGGATGCCCTGAGTGATTATAGAGAGTTGGGAGAGATTTCGAGAGAGATTTGAGAGAGATTCCACATACTCAGAGAGATTTGGGAGAGATTTGACATACTTGGGGAGATTTCACATACAAAGAGATATTTGGGAGAGATTTCACATTCTTAGAGAGATTTGGGAGAGATTTGACATTCTTGGAGAGATTTCTCATTCAGAGAGAGATTTGGGAGAGATTTCACATACTTAGAGAGATTTGGGAGAGATTTGACATTCTTGGAGAGATTTCTCATACAAAGAGAGATTTGGGAGAGATTTCACATACTTAGAGAGATTTGGGAGAGATTTGACATTCTTGGAGAGATTTCTCATACAAAGAGAGATTTGGGAGAGATTTCACATACTTAGAGAGATTTGGGAGAGATTTCTGATAAGAAGAGATGGAGTGAACACGATTGAGAGAGGTTTCATTGGTGACCTTTTTGAGTGTTCGGCTTCGCAATGTAGGGTCCGTAAGCCCCGTTAAGCCTTGTTTAAGGATCTTGCATACTCCCGATGAGTACAACATTGTTTTATCGGTTTGGCTCGCCACGTACCACAGTTTTAAGTTAAGGAGATCTAGATGTACGCACTTTTCAATTTATGATTTCTCATTAGAATAGAGAGTTGTTTAGAAATTACATAACGTAAACTCTAATACTCACGGTAAATTGAGTTGACCGGTTTGACTTGTTGACTTTAGTTGACTTTGACTTGACCGAAAATTGACGGTTGTCACACCTCACAGCTTTAGGAGCTGCTGGGGAAGGGATTTATTTGACCGAGTAGCTTGCCGTGGGGAGTGTCGATCCTTTTTGTCAAGAAAAAGGATGGTTCACACCAGATGTGTATTGATTACCGGGAGTTGAACAAGTTGACGGTCAAGAACCATTATCCACTTCCGAGGATCAATGATTTATTCGATTAGCTTCAGGGGGCATCTTGGTTTTCCAAGATTGATTTGGGATCCGAATATCACCAGATGAGGGTATGCGAGGAGGATATTCATAAGACGACCTTTAGAACTCGTTATGGGCATTACGAGTTCGTAGTGATGCCTTTCGGGCTCACCAACGCACCGGCAGCTTTCATGGATCTCATGAACCGGGTGTGCGGGCCTATGTTGGACTAGTCGGTGATCGTGTTCATCGACGACATCTTAGTGTATTCGAGATCCAGAGAGCAGCATGAGGAGCACCTGCGAGAGGTTCTTGGGGTATTGAGATCAAAGAGGTTGTATGCCAAACTCTTCAAGTGTGATTTCTGGTTACGAGAGGTCCATTTCCTGGGACATCTCGTTAATCAAAGCGGGATTTTGGTCGATCCAGCTAAAATTGAGGCGGTTATGCGATGGGGGGTGCCGAGATCCCCATCTAAGATCAGGAGTTTTCTGGGATTGGCCGGCTACTATCGGAGATTTAACAAGGATTTCTCCAAGATTGTGGTTTCTCTAACCAAGTTGACCCGGAAGGGCATTACTTTTGTTTGGAGGCCTGAGCAACAGGCATCATTCGAGACTCTTCGCCAGAGATTGTGAGAAGCTCCGGTGTTAGCCCTTCTGGAGGGAGTGGAGTACTTTATGGTTTACCGTGGTGCGTCTATCTCAGGGATAGGTGCAGTTTTGATGAAAAAGGGGTCACGTGATAGCATATGCGTCGAGGCAGTTGAATCCCCACGAGACGAGGTATCCCGCCCATGATTTGGAGTTGGGGGAGGTGGTGTTCGCCCTCAAGATTTGGCGCCATTATCTTTATGGTGTTCGGTGTACCATATACACAGACCACAAGAGCCTAAAGTATCTCATGGATCATCCCAACCTAAATATGAGACAGAGCAAATGGTTGGATATGGTGAAAGACTATGACTGTGAGATTCTGTATTATTCGGGCAAGGCTAACATGGTAGCCGACGCCCTGAGTCATAGTGCCGAGAGTGCTCTGATCCGAGATATGTGTATGAGGATGATGGTGATGACTTCAGTCTTTGATACCATTCGAGAGGCCCATGTGGATTCCATGAGACCGGAGAACTGCAAGAGGGAGCAGGTGATTGGACAGGTGTCCGAGTTTGCGACGGATAGTCGAGGGCTTATGACTTTCCGAGGGCATATTTGGGTGCCCTATACTAGCGGAGCTCGTCGTATTCTGATGGAGGAGGCGCGTAGATCGAGATTCTCGATCCACCTAGGAGCCACTAAGATGTACTTGGACCTGAAGAAAGATTATTGGTGGCCTTGTATGAAGAGGGACGTGGCTTGGGTAGTTGAGAGGTGCTTGACCTGTCGTCGGGTTAAGGCTGAGCACCAGCATCCTCATGGAAAGTTGCAGCCACTAGAGGTTCCCCAGTGGAAGTGGGAACAGATTACCATGAATTTTATCACCAAATTGCCGAGGACCGCACAAGATGTCGATGCGATTTGGGTGATTGTAGATCGGTTGACAAAGAGCGCTCACTTCCTTGCTATTAGTGAGAGTCCTTCTGTAGAGAGACGGGCCGAGGTATATGTAAGAGAGGTGGTAGCTTGGCATGGAATGCCGACATCGATAGTATCGATCAGGATGTGCGCTTTACTTCTAGGTTCTGGAAGAAGTTTCATGAGGATTTGGGTATGCGATTGCACTTCAGTACAACCTACCACCCACAGAAGGATAGGCAGAGTGAGTGGACGATTCAAACGCTTGAAGACATGCTTCGAGCATGTGTTATGGACTTCGGTGGAAGTTGGGACACATATCTGCCCTTGGCTGAGTTTTCTTACAACAACAGCCACCATTCCAGTATTAGTATGCCTCCTTTTGAGCTTCTTTATGGGAGGAGGTGCCGAACTCCTATATGTTGGGGTGATGTGGGACAACGAGTGATGGGTAGCACTGAGATAGTGCTCAAGACGACTGAGCAGATTCAGCAGGTCAGACAGAGGTTACTGACGACCTAGAGTCGCCAGAAGAGTTACACTGACAGGCGATGATCCGAGTTTGAGTTTCAGGTTGGAGATTTTCTCCTCCTGAGGGTATCCCCGTGGAAATGGGTGATCCGATTCAGGAAGAGGGGCAAGTTGGGGCCTCGATACATCGGTCCTTTCAGGGTGACCGCCAGAGTGGGTGGGGTAGCATACCGTTTGGAGCTACCTGCGGAGTTGAATCAGATTCATAACACCTTCCATGTGTCTCAGCTGAGGAAGTGTGTAGCCGATGAGATGGCAGTGGTTCCACTAGAGGACATTCAGGTGGATGTGAGCCTGAATTAAATTGAGAAATCGATTGCGATCATGGATCGAAAGGTGAAGGTTCTGAGGAACAAAGAGGTACCCTTGGTTAAGGTCCAGTGGCAACATCAGAGAGAATCTGAGTTGACGTGGGAGTCGGAGTCCGAGATGTGAGATCAGTATCCAGAGTTATTTTCAGATCATGACTTCGAGGGCGAAGTCTGATACTAGTGCGGGAGAATTGTAACATCCAGACTTCCAGGTATTTTGTTTATTTATTTATTTATTTTTGAGGACTATTGAGCTACTCGATGAGTCGGTGCTACAACTCGTTGAGTAGAGTCGCGATGTGTCACGTGGGATTAATGACCTACTCGACGAGTCTGAGAGTCGACTAGCCGAGTAGACGCTGGGATGAGAAAGCCTAGATCCCCTGTTTTGGGGCCTATTTAAAGGCACTTATAGCCTCATTTGCGGCTATACATCCCTGAGAGAAACCCTAATCACCCTTTGAGCTTATAGAGAGAGTGTATGAGCTAACATTGTGTATTTTGGTGTATCTTTGGAAGAGAACAGAAGGATTTCAAGCAAGGAGCAAGAGGAGACTGTTAGATCTACTATTATTCATCCAAGAGCTCCTGTTAAAGGTATAAAGTTTGTACCTTTCTCATTTGTTTGGGTAAATCTCATATTTTTGGAGACTAGGGCTTCTTTTATATCTATTATTGGGACTTTGAGGGTATTGAGTTCATATGGAGGTTTGGACTTCAGATCTGGAACTTATGAGATCTAGCATTTAAAGGTCCCTGATTTATTCAGCGTTAATGGAATTCTTGAGTGAAAAACCCTTTTTAGAGCATGTTCTTGGCATTTCAAGCCCAAAGTGTCATGCATGGACGTAAAGATTGTGACTCTACATGATAAATGAGCCTTAAGAGTGTAGATCTAGATTTTGGGAAGCTTTTCTGCCTTCAAATCGTCTGAATGGGAAAAGAGTCTGAATGAACTCGCCGAGTCGAGGAGCCGACTCGACGAGTCGATTAGGGTTTGTCCTGATGAGCTGTCTACGTTGTTACTCGGCGACTTAGGGGTTAACTCGACGATTTGGACCCTCACAAAGACCTCTATGTAATGACTGGACTCGACGAGTCACATGAGCGCACTCGGCGAGTCAGGTCAATCTAGGACTGTTGACTCGCATTGACTTCTATTAACTTTAGGGTTTAGCAAACATAACTAATGGAGACCGTGGAGGGGTAAAATGGTCTTTTATCCATTCCAGGAGTTAGAGAGAGAAAGAGAGTAAGAGAAACTTTTGGTGTATTTGAGTAAGGGTGGGGTATTGATTAGAGATGCTTATCTATTATGTTAGGCGGAGGCTAGTTCGGGATTTCTGAGTACGTGACTATTACTTGCTAGTTTACAAGGTGAGACTTCTCACTATACTTACCAAGAGTGGTATCCTTACGTGATTGAGTTGTCTTATGTGTCTATCTGTGTACTGTAATATTTTGCATTATGTCTTTGTGATTTATGCTGAATATTGTTGTTATGAGTTACTGAGTTGGGACCGGAGGTTCCCACTGAGACATATCGATTGTAGGGTCTTACTGAGTTCTATCCTAGAGTGGCTAATGAGTTGTGCGTGGTATTTTGGGGAACTCACTAAGCTTTGTGCTTACCGTGTTATGTGTTATGTGTTTCAGGTACTTCTCAGGATCACGGGAAGGCGCCGGCGTGATTGTACACACTTGTTCATGATTATGTTGAGGATTCTGGGAGTTGTCTTTTTGTTGGGAATTTATGTTGACATTGAGACACTTATGGTTTTATGAAATATAATATATAAGTTTTGTGTGTTTTAAAATGAAAATTTTGGTTTTAAAATTTTACGGTGTTACACGGCCCGCATTAGGTCTCTTGGCCTACAACACACAACAGGACCTCCTCAACCTCAACCACTACCATATTTTGACATATAACAAACAAGGATCATGTAGACACATAATATAGACAATATCAAACATACAGTTCGCTACAGTCTACTAGATCTCTCATAGTACACTGCTCTGCTACCAACTAACCTCCATGGAATGCATAACCATAAGTAACCAAAGGTGAGATAGCCACCCGAACAGATGATCCTACTCTAAAACCACAACCAAACAAGGAATAGGCAAGAAATCCTAGATCAAGAGTTCTCAAGCTATCCTACATGACTACATACAGTCCTTAAGACACTCTGCTAGACGATAATCCTTCATCACCACTCCTTTAATTCAAAAGTCATGGATTTATTTTGATTTTTGATTTTTGTGGGTGAACTCTTAACTATTAACAAGGTTGCAGTCATGGTTAATGGTGGTGGTGGTGATGGTCGGAAGTATTCTTTTGGTAACTGAAGTCGAGAGAGAGAGAGAGAGAGAGAGAGAGAGAGAGAGAGAGAGAGAGAAAGAAGGGGGGTAGTCTAGGATATTCAATTAATGGGTCCTATATATTTATTTAAATTATATATTTTCTATATTTAATTAATATTTTTCATTTAATTATTAATTTAAAAAAAAAATAAAACAAATCACTAAGAACAAATTAGTGATTAGAGATCAGTCATATCATAGAAACTATCTAAAAAGTAAAATTAAAATAATTAAAACTAAACATACAAATTGGCATAATGACTTAAAAGGGTAATATATTTTTCGATTTGTACACATTTTATCACTGAATTTTTTTTCGTACACATTTAGTCCGTATGACCGGCTACTTCAGGTTATCCGGTAAAAATAACTTAATATGGTAATATATTTATCATTTGTACACATTTAGTCCTTAATATTTTTGTACACATTTAGTCCTTAATATTTTTTTATTTTAAAATAAGTCATTTTTTTTTATTCATTAAGTACTTATAAATGATTTCTTTAGGTTTTTCTCACGACATCTTATGTGGGATAGCCATATGGTGGTGGGATAGTTTCAGTTGGTCCTGCTATATGTTATAGGCCAAGATACCTGGTGCGGGTCGGCTATAAGCTTTAGGTACGAAGACTTGAGAAGAGCGGTTGGATTAAGGCATCATGCCAACAAACCCTGGGTATTCCAGTCCGATGACTGATTGAACCTGTTGCATGTTGGCAATCCAGTCCGATGACTGAGTGGGCCAAGGTATAACAATCTAATGAGTGTGGGTTCGTTATGCATGATAATATGTTTGTTGTGTTGGGTATTCTGGGGGAAACTCACTAAACTTTGTGCTTACCCAATTGTTTATGTTTTTAGATTCTATCGTTGGTCGTGGGAAGGCGAATGCATGAATGTACACACTCATCAACATTATTAAGGATTACGCATTTCTTATATTACTCTAATTTTCGATAAATGTATTTTGGAATAAACGTTTTTTCTTAATAATGGATTTATAATTAGGGAGTTTTGCCTTATTTAAAAATGAATTTTTTTGGTTGTGAAAATGAGACATTACACATAATCAACAACCTCACACATTTCATCAATGATTGTCCCACATAAAATGTCGTGAGAAAAACCTAAAAAAAACATTCATAAGTACTGAATGTGTACAAAAACAAAAATGACTTATTTTGAAACAACAAATATTAAGGACTAAATGTGTACAAAATGAAAAATATATTACCCTATTAAATCATTTTTCCCAGCTAACCTAGAGTAGCTGGTCATAAGGACTGAATATGTATAGTTCAACAAGTTAAAGGGGTAAATGTAGACGAAAAAAAACTCAATGACCAAATATATATAAATCAAAAAATATATTATCTTTTTAAGTGGTTACCCATACAAATTACACAAACCACGGAAAGGATTCATGTAATTTATTTTAGGAAAAAAATTACAATAATAAAAGAAAAAGCTCCTATTGAATATTAGCATCCTAAAAAAGTGGTTGTTGTGGAGACATAAAGGACATGCCTAATTGCCTATATGCTATAAATTATAAAACTGGTCGTTTTGGAAATTTATGATTACCACCACTACCAACCTCTTTTGGGTAACTTTGACATCAAAAATAGTACTTGTACTATATTGTTTTACCCCACTCGCTACAATTATAACTGTTTCCTTTTCTAGAACTGCTTTTTTCTTAAACCAAATTAATATATATTTGTAATTCCTATCAATTTTTAAAAATAATATCTAATAAAGCTGATGTAAACATACCTCATTAAGTCGTCCCTATTAACAGGTTATAGGCCAATATAAGAAAAGTAAACCAGAATGTAAGATAATACACAAACTTTACCTAAGATCTGCTTATAAATTTTTATATTTTTTAGTACAACCATGTCTTTATAAATATATCAAGTATTCTTTAGAAATGTCATGTATAGATTATACAACAATTTGTATATTACATAACCTTTTAAAATATAAATTGTTACGTATGTCAAAAAAATGTTTGTATGTACAACTCAGCTTCTTTATTTGCATGTCATTTACATTTAAAATATACTATGATATTAATTTATAATTTAAACCTTTGTTGTGAGGCTGTTTTAATATAAATAATCAAAACACAAACTTTTAACGATAAATAATTTTGTTCGTGCCTTATGGCCTTATCATCTTATATTAGAATTCGATTGTTTCATGAAGAAAATCATGCAAATAAAAGTGAACGTTAAGCAATGAGAACGTAGCTAACAATGAATCTAAAATACTATTTTTTTAGACTTTTTCGACTTCTACAATTAACAAAAGGAAATACATATCGTGATAGTCAAAAAGCTAATTTAATAAGAAAATTACACACAAGTCCTTAAACAACAGCTACATGCTACGTTCATTTTGATTTTATATTAAATATTGTATGCGTATATGTCATATTATGTTTTTAAGTTCTATTTAATTATATTAAGGTGGTAGGGAGTTGAATGTTGATGGAGAAAAACCAAACGCAATTGTTTTTTCCATTTTTCAACACTTTTCAATTTATTTTTTCTTGCAACTTAACTCACCCCTCCTAAATGGGAACTTAAATGTGACAACAAATATGTCAGTCCTGAAATAACAGTACACCAAGTTTGGCACCACTAGGACTTAAAAAAAAAAGTTAATGATTTCCTTTCATTATTATTTGTCTTGTGAATTTTTATATTTTTTATCCTAGACATGTAGCATCTTCAAAAGTATAGGTGGACTATTGAAGAACTATTGATGATGCAACTAGCATATTCTGTTGAATGGCTTCAAATGTCATGTTCAATTCTCTTCTTCGTGTCTTTTTGGATTCATACTAACACCCCATCTTTGGATACCCCTACCCCTACTCATCATCAATGATGTGGCCCCAATTCATTAGGTGTTGGTAGTCAATGACAAAATACATAAATGTAATGAAATTACAAAAGAAAAGTTATGTTTGGTGTAAAATTTGATGGAACAACGCTTTATCCAATTACCTTACCAAAATAATGGTTGCATTGTATGTGTTAACTTCTATTTTTAGTTATATGTGATCACAACTTCATCACAAGATACTTGATACTTTAGAGATTATAAAGAAAAATCTTGTATGTTTTTTATGTTGTGTCATTAAAAGGCTTAACACATGAAATCTCTAATATAATTTAATGTATTTGTTTATTGTTACATCTTATTTTCTTTACTTTTAATTTATTTTTATGATATTGTATTTTTTTTAATTTTTTTCTTATTAGGACATCACAATTTGAAATGTTTTATATTTAGGTTAATTTTATAAAAGACCCATAAATTTTACGAATTTCTGGTTTAAATCAATTTTTTTTACAAAAAGACCTACAACTTTCCTATTTTGTTCATTTTCATCCGTTATCTGGTTTTTCGGAAATTCTCTTTTTTTTCCGAAAAACCTCACTTTTTGTCCTCATTTTTTTCCAAAAAAAACTCACTTTTGACAAACTTTTTCACTTGAAAAAACTTTTTTGTGCTCATAATTATCATGTTCTTGTTGTTGGTTATGACATTATTGATGGATATATGAAGATGGAGGTTTGATTCTAAATATGCTTTTTCTACCATGATACAAATGGAGGTTTGATTGTATATATGGTTGTTTCATCCACAAAGGCGTATTTAGGATGAAACACTAATGACTTACGATAAAGAGCCACCATAATGGGACACATTCTTAACATGTGGACGACCATGTTCACATTTTCGAGATCTAAAACAACTGAAAGGGACCAAACACTCATATTACTAAATAGGATGGATTTACAACATTATGATTATGATACAGGGAAGCAAAATATGAGATAGTTGGTGGATATGATAAGTCGACACTTCTACAACGTCTAAACACATATTGACCACATATTTTTTTTAAAAAAAAAACCATTTAATTAATATCACAAATCTCATACAAATCTTATGCATACTCAAGCCATCGACCCATATTCCTATTTAAAGTCATGTGTATATATAACCCCATCACCTAATTTTTTGCTAGAGACAATAGCCCAACGCATAAGTTTTGCATGAGATTTGTAATATGCATGGGTTTCAAAAGTAATATACGGATAATCAGTGGCAGATTGATAATAGTCTAATGGGGTGCATGGACTCCATTTGGCATGGACTTTACCCTAAATCCTAAATAAAGAAATGCAATATATTTGACTTTTTCACTCATGGACCCCAATGGAAACAATCAAAAAATAATACTTAGAGTATGGATAATACATGAGTTTACGTGGTGCATATTTGTTATGTGGTATACTTGTGTTAGGATATCTTTTATTTTGGTAGTGTACATTGTCTTGATAAAAACAAATAGGTTTAGGTGGTGTGCATTTGTCAGGTTATCAACCCCAATAGCTGTCTTATACTTTGTTTCTCTCTCTCTCTATCATAACATTAATTAATGTTGTAAATCCATCATATATTGCTCTACTCCAAGTAATTTGATCAACTTTAGGTGATTTGGATCTCTAAATCACAAACAACCAGTTCTTCTGTATGTAAAGCAGATGCCCCCATCGTGATAGATTTTTATCAGGAGTCATAAGAGCTTCATCATATATACAATTATCTACTTTCATAAACAACAACAACAAATTAACATATCGTAATCATGAGCAAAAACAAAATATTTGGTCTAAACAAAAGGTTTTGTCAAACATGAGGGCGGTTTTTTCGGAAAAAGAAAAATGAGGGTGTTTTTCTCGAAAAAGAATGTGAATTACCGGAAGCTAACATGCAGACCAAATAATCGAGTAAAATAAAAAGTGGAAATTTTGTAGGTCTTAGTTGTAAAATAATTAAAAGTTTTGGTTTAAATCGGATAATCATATAACTTATGGGTCTTTTATGAAAGTAACCATTTAGAGTTAGATTATGTTACTATAATTAAACATATTTGTAAGAGACAATAATATAATAGAAAAAAAATAATGTAGTAAGGAAAAAGATGTAACAAAGAAGAGATTACATGTGTCATATTAGTATATTAAAATATGCTAACTCTAAATGTTCTATAAATCCTCACTATCCAATTAAATGATGATATATATCATATTAATATCTCTAAATGTCCTACAAATCCTCCTACCCAATTAAATAATGACATGTGTCATATTAGTATATTAAAATATTATTAAATTAGCATTAAATGTTACACATGTTGTTTTAATTGGGTAGAAGGATTTGTAGGAATAAAAAGTATGAGGATATTTAATTTCTCAATAGAGAATAAGGATTCTTTTGGCAGGGGGATTTGTAAAACACAAGATGCATGTGTTGGATTAAGTAGAATAAAGTCATAGCTTCTAAGAAAGAAGGTGGATTCTATATTGTAGTTTCTTTACTTTCAATCATGTGATGTTTTCCAATTATATCCAAACACTCCCTAGTCCTCGATTTTTAAATCAATTTATGTTGTTGAACGAGGTTTCAGTATAACTGGCTTAAAGTTAAAACCTAAGATGTTTGGTCAAACATTCTCCCTTATTTTGTTAAATGTCCTCACAAAATGTATTGATCTATCTATTCACTTACACAAAAAGTACGTAATGGAAACTTATATACTTTCTAGGAGGATATTCAGATTAATGAGAAAACATCCATTAATGTACAAAATTTCTTAATAATCATTATTTTTTTAAACGTAAACCTAGTGTGCCTAAACATTTTTAAATAAACATCCAACCTTTAAACCAACATGTACAAAATATATCCATAATTTACCCCATATATTATGGACACCATTTGAATAGTGAAGAAGATATCTTTACTCTTTTACTTAAATGGAAAACAATATATGTTCATTTCCTTTGGTAGCACTTTTTCTTTAAAAAAATATATATATGTAAATCACCAAATAATTAAAAAAAACTAACATGGACAAAAAAATGAATTTAAAAGTTGTCATCATGCATTAACCAACCCATATATTAAACCCAAAAGACAATCAATAATTGAGAAAGAGAAGAGAAAAACCAAAAAATATATATATTAAAACAAACATACTCTACCACAACAAGCTTTCATATACACAAATGCAATGATACTAAAAGAATGATAAACATCTAGAAAGTTGTTAATAATAAAGTATTCATATTAAACATTTAAAAAAAAAATTGTTATCAACCACATAACCTCTAAATCTAGTAAAATCTTTTGTCACATTACCATATTACCCCCAACCCCACTAATCAACTTCAAATCTAAACTCTATAGAAAATCTTAATCCTCTAAGCATTTTTACAATTTTAGACTTCCACTTCCACTTCACTCACACACACACACGGACACCACACACAACACACACACACACATCCACTTGCTCTTTCTTTAATTCCAATTTTGCCCTTTCATTTTTTTGGGGGGTAAAGGACAAAGAAAGGTTAGAGTGGAGACCACTATGGTTTGTACTATGGCAGGCAAAACAAATCCCACCAAGATTTACCCCTCACTACCCCTTTTCTTGTTTTTTTTTTTTTGTTTTTTTTTTTTTTACAGTTGAGTTGATTGTCCTTTTCAGTCAATTTGCCTCTTTTACTTTCAAATTAAAGCAGGGTAATGTTGGAGAGAGTATACTTCTTTTCCTTTTTTGACCACCATACCCTGCATTCACAAATCACAATGAATTCAATTACTAAATTATAAACACCTTTACCCCCCAACAAGGGCATTTTAGTAATCTTCCCACTTTGTTTACAAAGAAACTAACACTTTGTCGGTTGATGTTAAAAGAGAAAATTATAAACTCTCAAAAGGACAAAATGGGAAATATATATAAATTCTAAATCCCCTTCATCCCCACCCAGATAGAGACCTTTTTGATGAAATGACGGAATAGTCCTTGGGAGTGGGTGGGGGAGTCACCATGACCATACTGATATGCTTCACTCTTAGATCCTTCTCCCCTACCACCTAAAGTTAACTTTTCAGGTTTTTTAGACAAAATGACGAAAATACCCTTGTGGGAAAATCGATGTGTCGGTTGAAAGGGGTGGGGGCTAACATTCTCTATTCCCTCCCTTGGTGGTTATAACATTTGATTTTTTGGGACCGGTTCAGAAAATGACATTAATGTGTTTATCATGTGTAAAAATGAAAAAAAAAATTAAATAAATAAATAAAATCTAGAGTCTACTTTTAACAAACGCCATCATACTTTTCAGGCAAATTAATGCTCTCTTTTGGGTAACAAAAAGTTTCTTTTAATTTTAAAGTCAATATACAAATTAGTACCGATACCGGTACGGTACTAGATACCGATACCCAGGTCACAGGTATAGGTACAGGTACGGTACTAGATACTGGTACTGATACAGTTTACAAAAAGTTTCTTTTAATTTTAAAGTCAATATACAAATTAGTACCGATACAGGTACTGGTACCCAGATACTGGTACAGATACAGATACAGGTACAGACCTTTGGGGGGAAATAGTTTAGGTGGAATTGGGCGCGGCTTGTTTAAATGCGACGGTGGGAGCGATCCGGCAACTTCTCCTTTGATGTTCTAAGACGAGTTGTTCTGCAAACCAATCGAGTTTTTCGAAGTTGCTTTGGTTGCCGATTCTTTTACCCCCAAACAATATTGATTCCACATTCTTCTGTTTCAACATTTCATCGGCTATTCCCGTGAGCAATTTTACATTTCCGGGGCTGGAATCGGAATCAACATTCACCCCACAACGTCCCATGTTCGATCCGTTTGCCTATCACGAAACAAAATTTAGTTCATTTTATGTAAATCAGGTATACAGTGGTCCACTGACTGACCAATGCACATTGGAATTGGTATTTGAATCATTTCTTGATTAAGGACATAAAAAATAATGGACTATATAAAAACCAAAATGAAATTGTTCTTTTGTGGTGAAATAGTACAAAAGAACTTGAAGTTTCATATTTTAGGAACAAAATGTGGTACAATATATGTTGGTATTTTTCTTGTGAACCTTGAATTGTAGAACCTTTTTTTTTTAATTTTCTAGAACGTGACAAAAGGACTAAGGAAATGAATTTGTCGTATGCAAATAATATAGGCATTGCCTATATGTCAAGAAAGCTACACAAAATGCACTAAAAACACACCAATTGGCTTTTTAATAGCTGGAGAACGTGAATGTTACAAAAAAATTATTTCTTGAAAGAAACCCATTCGTAAATATTTAATTGCATAAACCTAAAAAAGAAACACATCACAACATGTTAACTAAAAAACAAAGCACCATCATTCCCTTATTCCCCACAGGACAATATCCATGACTCCCTTCACAAGTAAAGATAGAATTTTTTGCAAGATTTTGGTGGGCATTATCTGAAATATTTGGCGTAATATGGATCGAATTTTATCAAAAAGTAATCTGATTGAAGAAAAGAAATTGTGTGGATGTATTGTTATTAGAAAATCAAGCCTATTAAATGTGTCATCTTTCTTTAAAGAAAACCTTTTAGTGAAAAAATGAGTGTTAACTTTTTTGGGTTCAAACTTCAAATGCAAAAATAAAGGTAAAGTCTATAATCTAAAAAAGGAAAAAAGATTTCGTTTTGGATAACATTAAGAACACCAAGAACAAATGCTCTGAATTTGATCACCCTATGAGTAAAAAACTAAAAAAGAGAAATGAATTAAACAATTTTTAGGAGCAAATATGGACAAGCAAAAGGAACATACCTGAATACGGACATAATTACTGCTACGGCTTTGACCAAAAGCCAGGGAGACGGCGTGGTCCACCATGTCGGCGGAGCTGTCACCGGAAATTCTAGCCATGGGGCGAGCCCAATCGTTAGGCTTCCACCCTTTGACTTGGTTGTAATCGTAGTTGCCTTCTAGAACTTGACCGGTGCCCAATGAAAGTACCAAAAGGTCCTCTACCCCTCGTACGAAAGGGAACTCCTGCTTGTTGTGGAGAACGTGTGTGATTGCCGCTGCTGTAGGGTTGCTCATGGCTAAACCACCGTCAACCGCCACACAACGTGTCTTCCCGTCGACGGATTTCATGGAGACCGGTTCGAACAAGCCCGGTAAAGCAGTGGTGGCGCGGCAGACCTCCCAGAGACGGAAATCGAAGCTGTCTGTTTCCAAAGCGTCGGCTCGGGAGAATAGAAACGGAGCTGAGCTGGAGAGGTCGTAGCAAGGGATCAACACCGGCTTCAATGTGTTCTTCAATGTTAAACTTTGTCCATTGATGGTGAAAGCTTCCTTCATTGCGTTTTCAAATCCAGCCGTCGCATGAGTTATCCCTCCTCCTCCTCCTCCTCTGCTGTTTCCGCCGCGGAGAATCCGTTTAAATAAACCTTGGCCTTTTCCGCCGCCGCCGGAGCCGCTGGAGCTTGATTTTTGTTGGTACAATCTCTTCCCCTGTTCCGCCAAAAACTTCCATGTGTCCTCCGCCTTGAAAATGGGACGGCTATGGTTCATCCCGAACAACATCGCCGTGAAGACACCTCCTACTCCGGTGCCGGCTGCGACATCAAAATAATCAGCGATTCTGGCGTTTTGGTTGCCGGACTTGACCTTCAACGCGTTCTCCAGATAAGCCAACGCTTTTCCGGCTAAAATATTCCGCATTCCTCCACCGTCGATAGAGAGCACACAGATTTTCCCTCTCTGATTCTTCATCGCTTGAACACTGTTGTTAACATCCCCTACATCCACCGTCGTGGGAGTAACAGAAACTTCCGGAGAAACCTGAATAGGTTTCCAAAGCTTGGGATCATCGTAACCGAATAAGAACTTGCTCTCGAGAATCGAGAAAATCTCGTAGCTGAGCTTATCGGTGTCGATACTTGGCTCTTGCAGCATTGCCAAAGACGTATGATTCGAAGCCATAGTTTCTAGACCAAATCGAAATCCTCAAATCTCCTTTTCTTATAGACCAGAACTACACCTACTTATTATCACCAACCAAAATCTTCATAAGCAAGTTCCTTGCAATTAAAACCCTAACTACACGAATATCTCCGTAGCTATATCTGCATTTAATTGCAGGACAAAACATAGCTTTCAAACACCCAAACTTACGTGCATCGTTGGCCAAATTTACTCTATCAACCCAAAATTACAGAACAATAAATCAAAATCTCACCTCGAATCTCCCGCCAAAGTTGAAATACGCTCTCGTTTCCCAACCATTTACAACAAACTCTTGATAGTCGTCGTCAAAATCAATAAACAATTGGAAAATGGTGAAGAGCAAAGACTGAAAAGGGGATATATTTATAAAGACATAAAAGAAAGAGGACAAATGGAGGACATCAACAAGGGAAAATCACAGTGATTGGAGAGCATGTCTGTTTACTCTTATTATATCCCACTAAAGTAAATTGTTATACTATAAAAATATGTTGGTTTCGTTTCGTTTTTTTAGTGAATTATGTGAATTTGTGTTATCAAGTGTGTAGTCCCTAAGTCGGATTTTTCATGATTTTTCATGTGTGGAATTGTTAAATACCAATTTGTTGTACTTTGGTCATATTTGACTTAAAAAGACTATTGTGCTTTTGTATATTTCATTTTGAATAAATTTTATATTTATTGATTATTTGTTTATTAAAAGTAATATGTTTAATGAATAGGTAGATCCCACTATCCCAAACTTAACTTGTTAGCCCTTTTATCTTTTTCCTTATCCATGGATCAAAGAACATAAGTTGTCTCGCCACCTCTCTTCTATGCATTTTTTTTGCTAGATAACACCGACGGTCGACAATCCTCCATCTCTTTATTGCCAAAAAACTATTATAATAGAAGACCCAACCAAATAATCATTTTCTTTATTTCCTGATTCACGATTATACCACCATTGGCCCTGATTCATGATTATACCACCGATGGTATTTCCGAAGACCCCCTCTAGTTCGTGAATGTGCATTGGAGAAGCCTTGATCCACGAAACACCCTCGACACCACCAATATTTCTCTCCCCCTATCGCGATTTACCCACCACCACTACATTGTGCCCTTCAATCGAAGACGACTCCCAGCTCCTATCCTTGTTCACAACTAAACGGAAAACGACTACTTTCCCTGAAGCTTAAGATGGGGACGAACCAAGAAATATGTAGGTTTGATTTTCTACTTCAACTCTTTCACTAAAATCACGATTAAGAGATACAAAACAAAGAAAATTAATAGGTTTTTGATGAAATATACTTATTTTGCTTGTTTTTTTAGATGAAATTATATGATATGTGATTCTTAATTACCCACCAGATTTGCAACAAACCTCAAAAAAACGAAGATGCTTTTAATCGATTGGAATTGGAAATCAATGGAAAACTTGGGTGCGACTAAAGCTTGAATCAAAATAGTTGCGAGAACTCATATGTATTTGGATCAAATCAAAATAAAAATCGATCAACATATTCTCATATATATGAACACAAATTTCCGATTTTGTTTTTGTGTCTGAATAATATAAGCCAATTTAAAACCATTATCGGAGAAGACGAAGGATGAGGCAGAGGGAGGGTAGTGATTTGGTCGAGGAAGACAAAGGGAATGGGAAGAGGTGTGGGTAGTGTTCCAGTCAAGGAAGACCAAGGGGATCGGAAGGGGTGTGATTGCACATACGCTTAAGATGGTTTGTATATTAGTGGTGGTACCTTATTAGTCGGGAAGGAGAAACACATAGAAGGGTAGTGGGTGTTGGGTGTTGGGTGTTGGGACCCACTTATTTATTAAACATATTCTTTAATAAGTAAATATTCAATAAATGTAAAATTTATATATATATATATATATATATATACACACAGGGGCACAATAGTCTTTTTAGGTCAATAGGGACTAAGTCTGCAATAAATTTGGCATTTAAGGACTCCACAGATGGAAACCCCAATTTAGGTACTAAACATGCAATATCACAATACCATAAGGACCATTCGCATAATTTACTCTTTTTTTATGTGGTTTAACTATTGAAAAGGAGAAAATTGGTTTAACTACATTGAATTTTTTAAACCACTCTGATTTTTTCTCTAAATAATTGCAAAAAAAGAAATGTAAGATTATTTATTGGTTAAATTTTCTTGTTATAAAAATCAATGTCTTAATGATTAAATTATGAATTTGTTTTTCATCGCGAGAAATAAACATCATGGGATGAAAACAATATGGAGGAAGCTACATCGTCGGATGAAATGCCCATGGATGAAATGTATGTTTCTCATAACTTGACCCATTTCAGAAATTAGTTACTGATATGTTTGTGTTGACTAAGTTCAATGTGTTCACCCATATTTGATTTGGTTTATGGATGCAAATACAATGCTAAGTTTCTATAGAGTATGTAGGAATAACAAACATTTGTGGTTGATAAGGAATTAGCTTAAAGTGATATAGATAAACAACCAGTTTCTTGGCATTTGAAGGTTCCACATGATGTATTTGTTTACCATTTTTGTAATATCCCTATACCTAAAAAACAAAATGTTGATGATGAACCAATTAAAGATGATATATTTTTATATTGAAAGGGGTATAGATGATGAAATTGTTGAAGGTGGTGCTAAATTTGGTTTACATGACCCTATTGTTTCTTGGTAGAACATGAAACCACGTCTTAGGGAAAGGTATGGTAGCAAATATAATTTATGTTTTTGTCTTATAGATTATGCAGTTACTTTGCCCATGGTTTTCCAATTAGGGTGGTCAAGTCCTCTACTTAAAGGCTTCAAGATAAATGTGGTTTTAGTTATAAAAAAAGTCAATAGTGTCCCTCTAAATTGTGGACTTCATATATGAACAAATAAAAGTCATTTCATATTAAGGGACTTGATGGCAAGCATACTTGTTTATGGAGTTTAGGCATGCTACATTGGTGAATCCAAACTAGATTAGCAAATAATTCCTTAAACAGTTGAGTATCAGACCAAGAATGAAAGGTAAGAAGATGAAGAAGTGATTAAGATGTTTCTATGTGGAGTTTCATAATGCTACATGGCAAAGTAAAAGCATTGGAAATTATAAATATGAAGCAGACAGAACATTATGTTTGTATATATGTTGTGATAAGTCTCTGGCTTAACTCCATCTCTTTGAAGAATGGAATGAAGGGCCTGAGAATCACAACAAAGGAAACAATCTTGTCAGTCTTCGCCCGCGTGGCAGTCCAGGAACGAAGCTCCGACGACCAAGTCAGTTTGTCTCTTAGAGAGAAGGTGAAAATATAGGGTTAGGGTTTGGAGATTTTTCTTATGGTCCCTTCTCTTGGAGGGGAAGGGACCTTTTTATACCTGTGATCGGGGGAAAAAATCCCCGAAAGCGCGAGCACGAATTGGAGATACGTAGTGTCAATCTTTCTCTTCTGAAGCATCCACATGTCGATAGAACTGTTTATGTTTCTTCTATTCCATCAGCATGAAACTTTTCGAGGTGATAAGGAGACTTACGATAGTTGACATCGATAACTACATAAATAAACAGTCAAGGGTTATCGTAAAATAAAATCTATCAAGTGATACTGTAAATAGTGTATTAATATTTATAGAGTGGTGTTGTACATTCAAACTATGTTTGATGAAATAGTAACACCTTTGGAGGAATGTTTTGTGTTCAAAGTACATGCGGACGAGATGAATGTCTTGGTAATCCATGAAGCTGTTCCACCGCTGACCATATTGAAGCAGTGATTGCTTAGAGAGTTAGAAGAGCTGAAGGTGGTAATAAATACTTCGACAATATCGAAAATTGATGTTGTGTAAGATTTAGAAGAATTCAATGAAGATCAGAGGAAAGGCTAACAATGTTTTCAGACTCAATAGGCCAAGACCTTGCCTAACATTGTGACATAGTATGCGGTTCGAGTAGTATTGTAAGAGCTGATATGTAACCCTATACAAGATGCTCAGACTTAGAATTTAATAATACAGAGTGACAATTGACTTCTATCACATCCTTATAAAGTTCCATAGTGTGTTAATCCGACTTTAACATACATGATTAGGATGGTTGTGAAAGGTTGAATGACTTACTAGTTATAGTAAGGTAGAGTATATAGTTGAAGAAGATATACACTCGTAGTATTGTATGAGAAGAGATGTTGTTTTTAGGAATGACAGAGAACCAAGTTGAAGCTAGTAGAGCATGTTGAGATGCAGTTAAAATGCAGACTTCCTAGGTTAGATTCCTATGAAGTAGACTTAAAAGATACACCCATGAGAAAAAAATTCTCATATAAAGGAATAACGATGTCATGAAAGGATAATGAAATGAATAAATGTGCATGGTGACTTGCATGAGTTAGATGATGATACAGATAGTTGGAGACCGTTTGTCTCCATACTACTAGGGTAAATTCTGGTATAGTGTGTCTTGCAGAGTAGACACTATCCGAGAAAGAATTTATATGAAGAATTTGGAAGTAAAATTCCTATCGACCTAGGAAAAGTATTAGGATATGCTAGATCAAGCTTATGCATAAAAAGGATTCTAGAAGGTGAATTTAAGAAATCCAAGATGTGTTTGATAGAAACGTGAAATCCCTAGTTGAGTCTAGGAGAAATTGTTGTATGTAATTGTTTGAACACACTCAGGTGTGAAAAGTTGTTTTATGAAAACTTTTGAATGATGACTTGGAAAACTGCGAGACAATACTTGGGACGAGTATGAGTAGGTATGAATAGTAGTAGAGGCCTATACTACTGGAAGCACATGACTCACACTTGGATTAGGGAAAGTCACAAGGTTACCCAGAAGCTAGTAATCGAGTTCGTTTTTTTGTTCGAGTATGTCATTACCTTCGTTTCGATGATGACTAAGAAAATGATTTTCGTTCAGACCTTAGTGGTCGTAAAGAATCGAGTCCGACTAATATAGATCTACGAAGTGAATTGATTGGTTCAGAGAACCATGTCTTGTATAGCGACGAAACTTCAATCGGAAGATTGAAGAAGGAGATGGTCGACGTAGTCGATAAAAGTATAACAACCTTCATTAAAGGATTAAGCAACCATTAGCTAGAAATGCTACTAGTTATGAAGATATTATATCAAATTTGAACATGAAGGAAGGTTTCTTCTATGATAGTGTTTGACTAATAGAAATAAGAGTATGGTTCATTGTGTGTCTTTTGCATTATGAAATTAAAAGTCATTAGAATATGATCATTCGAGTTGTTGTTGTAACAAATGTGAAAACCTTATCTTGGGTTGAGTCTATAAACCAAATTTAAAAAGGATCAGGAGTCTGCAATGGGAATTGAGTTTTTAACTTGGGGATTAGGACCGAAGGCCCAATAGAGAATGAAGAGTGTGTGCAGATTTGAGCACCGTCGTCAATTAAGAAGTTTGAAGAGTTTGACAATCCTTTAGTTAAAGGTCGTACATTTCAGATTACCATAAAGGAGGCACACGAGGACCCGAATGTTGTGACTGGTTCATTTCTCGTCAACTCTAGACCTGCTCACATCTTATTTGATTCTAATGCCTTAAATTCTTTTGTGTCTCATGAAATTGCGCATTCTTTTCAAATTGCTTGTTATACATTCACCTAATCATTTCATGTAGATACTGCGGGAAGTGTATCATTACTTGATGATAAAATCTATAAATATTGTGTCATAGAAATTGAAGGTTATAGTTTTCTTGCTAACTTGATTCCTATCTCCTTGCCCAAATTTGAAATTATTCTATGCATGAATTGATTGTCAAAGAACCGCACATAACTCTTGTGTTACGAAAAGACGATACACATCCCTATCGAAGGGAAGGATTCTATTTTATGTCTTCGGTAAACAAAGACTTAAAATCTTAAAAATTATCTCTTTCCTTCTTAAAAAAAATAAAAAATAAATAAAAATAAATAAAAATAAATAATAAAAAAAAACTCAGGGTATTCTACTTATCTAGCCTATACAGTTGATATCTCAAAAGAGAGGAAAAAAACTGTAAATGATGTTCCCATTGTTAATAAATATCCTGATTTTTCCCCGATGATTTCCTGGACTTCCCCCGGATAGGCAAATAGAATTCTAAACTGACTTCATGTCTAGTGCTGCTCGAATTGCCAAAGACTGCTATACAGAATAATAGCATTTGGATAATTGTCGACCGGATGACTAAGAGTGCACATTTTCTTGCCATGCGTGAAACAGCTCCAATGGAGAAATACGCAAAAGTATACTTGGAAGAAATTGTTGCAAGACATGGTGTGCCACTAAAGATTATTTCCAATCGTGATACTCACTTCACTTCTCATTTTTGGGCGAGTATGCAATATGAATTGAGATCTCGTGTTACTCTCAGCACAACTTATTATCTCCAAACAAATGGTCAGAAGGAGAGAACGATCCAAACAGTAGAAAATATATTGAAGGTATATGAAGCACTACATGGGCGTAAATGTCATACTTCATTATGTTGACATGATGTAAGACATAAAGTTGTTGGTGGTCCTGAAATGATTCAGAACACCACTGATAAGATTCAAATTGTACGAGAAAGGATGAAAGCGGCCCAGAATCGACATAAGTAAGATTCAAATTGTACGATAAAGAATGGAAGTGGTCCAGGATCGACAGAAAAGAGGAGACAACCCATAGAATTCTAGGTGGGTGATTTTGTAATGTTGAAGGTATCCCCATGGATAGACATTATGCAATTTGGGAAGAAAGGAAAATTTAGTCCTAGATTTGTTGAACCTTTCAAAATCATCCAGAAAATTGGTAAGCAAGCATACCATTTGGAATTGCCGGTAGATTTGGCAGGTATTCATGATGTGTTTCATGTGAGTTATCTGCGTAAATGTTTAAGCATATATGATGAAACTATCCCGTTATCCAAGGTGAAACTCGATAATAAATTAAGATATGTAGAAGAACCCGAAGAGATTATAAACAAAAGAACGGTTGATCTACATAATAAAGAAGTGGAATTGGTGCTTGTCAACTAGAAACACCATTGAGGCCTAAATTATACTTGGGAAAATAAGAATGAGACAAGAACGAAATATCCCCATTTGTTTAAAACGATGTAATTTCGGGGACGAAATCCTCAAAAGGAGGAGGTATTTCTAACATACACGTTCAGTTATCGTGTTTTGTTAGTTTAAAAATGACTATTATTAAATATTATATGGTTTTGTGCATTAAGTTCTAACAAGATAGTTTTATCAGATTTGAAGTAAAACTATGTTTAGAATCATTCGAAAAAGTGATGGGAAGTCTTATGAGATTCCAATCAAAAGTCAAATATTGAAATTAACGAAAATGTAAAATTTAAGATGGAAATAAGTAAAAATAATGTTATTGAAAGTTGTAAATTATCTCGTTAGAAACGTTTATGCGAAAACCTCATTGAAATCCGAGTTACAACAAAGAAGTTATGACTTATTGAAGTTTCGCGACAGAACCGGCACGACACCATATGACGTAAAAAAGTGAGTTTACGATAAACTACATTTTAGCTTTAGTGATCTAAATGAAAGTCGTAGTATTCTTTAAACCAAAAATTTTTATAAAAAGAACGTCCAAATCTGACTTCCTATGAGAAAGTTATGATTTTTCTAAGATTCGGCATAGCAGTACATAGCCCAAAACTCGAAATAAAGATCGAGTGATTTTTAGCCGACACAACCTAAACAAGAATCGAAGATCTCGTCAATAGTAGTACAACGGTAAAAAGACAGACATTAACGGAAGTCGGATAAAGAAGTAACGAATTTTTAACGGACAGTTCCTGTCCCATCCTGTTAAAAATATAATATTAAAAATGAAGTCAAAATTAGCCGACAGAGTCTAAACGAAGGTTGTAGAATATAATCTCACCTACGCGTGGATATAAAGAACGTCAAAAACAGAGCTTGTATGCGAAAGATATGAAATTTTAAAGTTTATGACACAAATTACGAGGCTGGACTAGAGAAGTACGCCCATCGTACTTCGTACGTATACCCGGCGTACTACGACGACATGTATCTGCTAACTAGCGCCTTCGCATGATGGACGCATGTCCTAACTCAGCCACGTCTGAGGCCCGGGTTCCGATCAGAAGCCACATCCACCTACGCGCAACGTACGAAGGTACGCCCAACGTACCGAGGTACGCCCATCGTACCGAAGTACGCCCAACGTAATGCGAGCCCTCATACCACTATAAAAGGAAGCGAGGTTTTTCGATCTTTTTTTTACAATTATGACTCTCTTTCACCCTCAGCTCTCTCAACCCTAACACCCCCCCCCCCCCCCCCCGAAGCCTAAGAAACATCCCCAACACGCGAAGCAAATTCCGATGCACCGAAGACCCGAGAAAATAATCTTTTCATGTTGAAACGTTGCCCGCGCAAGGCCCGGTTTTCAACAAAAATCCCCGGTTTCATCAAAGAAAATCATTTTTAGAAACGAAATGCTGTCCAAATCAATATTTTATCATTTGGTTATTTCACGGTGAGTTCAATATAGGGACAATTGTATGTTATGTGTTATATGTTCAATGTGCTTTCCTGTGTTATTCTGGTTTTATACCTTTGGCTATGCAGAGCATGGCTCGTATCACTTTTGGTATTGGCTCTGAGCCTTTGGCCATGTAGAGCATGTCTTGTATTATTCTGGTATCGGATTTATGCCTTTGGCCATGTAGTGCATGTCTTGTATCACTTCTGGTATTGGCTTTGTGCCTTTGGCGATGTAGAGCTTGACTCATATAACTTCTGGTATTGGCATAGGGCTATGTAGGGCTGAAAACCTGTATATTCTAGCAAAATGATAATCCGAAATTGTATTATTGTGCCACTTGGGCAGAAGTCTTATTGATGTATATCATGCTGAAATTGTTGTATCTCATTGATTGTAAATCTTTGAATCAGATCATTTGTTGATATGGAAAAGCATGTCATATGATACACTTATGCCTTTGTTGCTCTTTGTCCCCCTTTGCTTCTATCATATTGAAATATATATATATATATATATATATATATATATATATATATATATATATATATATATATATATATATATATATATATATATATATATATATATAGGGAAAGGATCAAATGAGAACACCTAAAAGGTTGAGAACGCGAAAACAAGTATATTCAGTTGTGATTTCATGTATTCATTTGTGGAGAAATGGTAATTTTTTACGCGCAATCAGCATGAATATACTTTGTCTCTTCAATTGAAATTAAAGACGTAAAAATTTATCATTTCTCCACAAATGAATAAATGAAATTATAAATGAATATACTTTGTTCTCGCGTTCTCAACCTTTTTGGTGTTCTCATTTGATCCCACTCCTATATATATATATATATATATATATATATATATATATATATATATATATATATATATATATATATATATATATATATATGGCATAACGTTATATTGTAATTGTTATTGAACTCACTAAGCGTCACCGTTCATCCCTCTCAGTGTTTAACTATTACAGGTAATAAGCATCCAATATAGACATGTAGTGTTGCAAGATTTAGAATAGTTAATACTATTATTTTTGTACTTATTACTTATGTAGGTTTACGAATTATAAATTCTAGGGTAGTTATGTAATATATACAACTTTGTAAAAACCTCATTAGTCGGTTTGTATCCAAACTTTTGTAATAAGACCATATATGTAAAATATGTTTATGAATATGCATGTAGCATGTTTGGAGTAATAATGTTAAGTATGAAAGGGGTCTTTCGTTATATTATCATATGTTCCTTTAGCATGTTTATGGACATATTATAGAATCATATTTTCCTTTGACATGTTTATGGATATATTATAGCATCATACTTTCCTTTAACATGTTTATAGACAAATTATAGCACCATACTTTCCTTTTTCTAGTACTTTTAAATTTATTGAATTATACAGGGGTTAGTGGAGGATATATTACATCAGTGGAGAACTTACAATATGCAAGGCATGTGTTGTTGGATTTTATTAAAAAAATTGGTTCCTAAAACGACAAATTGACAATGGAAGCATTATAAAGTTGAAGAACATAAAACTATTTTATTCCCACCTATGATCATTTACATGTATAGAAAGATTAACACAACGATAGGAAGAAAGAATAACAACCTTTGTAGTCTTTGATTCCTTAAGGGGGATTGGAAGTTGATGTAGTGATGGAAAGTAGGGGTGCAAACGAGTCAAGCTACTCGTGAGCTACTCGGGATCGGATCGTTAAAAGCTCGACTCGAAACTGATTTTAAACGAGCTCGAGCTTAATATTAAGCTTGTTTATTAAACGAGCTCGAGCTCGAGCCTATGTCACTAAGCTCGTTTAGGCTCGCGAGCCTAAACGAGCCTTTATATAAAATAATTTATTATTTTTTTTATATATTAAAATAAAAACATATTTGGGGATTAGGTATTTAGGGTATTAGTAAACGGGCTTCTTAACGAGCTCGAGCTGAGCTTAAGCTTATTTAGGCACATCAGAAAAAAAACGAGTCAAACCCGAGCCCGAGTCGAGCTTGTATATTTATTTACGAGCTCGATCCGAGCTCGGTACAAGAAGCTTGAATCGAGCCGAGCTCGAGCTCGAGCCTCGTATAACTTACACGAGCCCGAGCCGAGCCTGACCAAGCTCGGGCTCGGCTCGGCTCGTTTGCACCCCTAATGGAAAGAGCACAAAAGAGAACTCCTCTATAGCTTAACACCATTAATAACCAAGTTAACTATAATGCTAGTTCTCCTTGAAACCAAAGGAAACTCTTAATCCTTTATGAACAAAACAAAGCGTTCGTGTTAAAGGAGAGTTCAAGTATCACTTTTTCTTCTAACTTATGTCTTATCTATTAATAGAGAAAAACTAGGGAGATGAGAGGGTAGGGCTTCAAATTGACAGTTTGGAATAAGAAGAAGGAAAGCCTCTTCCTCTTTATGCTTTACCCTTTGTGTCTTAAACTTTTAAGACTCACGTACTTCTATGCTTAATCATATCAAATTCCTATGCTTCTAAAGCAAGCTAACACTTTAAAATAACCAAAAGCTCTTATTTTTCCTTCCTTGTACATTCTCAATTTTAGAAGTAAAAAGGTAAAAGAATTTTATAAATTTCCTCCAATCCTTTTGTAAGATATAAACTCATCATATGCATCCATATAAGGAAAAAAACCTTTTGGTCCAAAAAAGATGTACATTAAATAATAAATCATACCTTGTTATATATTTTGATACTTAACATTGAAAATAATATTTTCATACAATAATAATTTCCAATTAGTTGCAAGAGTTATAAATATTTATTAAGATCAAATCTATATAAATATTCGGTTGGTGTTTACTATTTATTGGTGTGACCCTATAGGATCATATGTTTTTATCAAATATCATTCTAGTATGATTTTTGAACATATATATCCAACAATCTCCTACTTACGCTAGACTCATTATAAATTGATATAAATACATGTACAATATTTCACTGCCCCTAACAACATATAACGAAGTGCCATTAAACAACATCTATTTACCAAAAAGCCCAAAGCTTCAATTGATATATAAGATAAGTTATTAGTGATCCTTTTTCACAGATATCATGTTAAATAAGAGATAAGAAAAAGCAATTAAATTGCATGAAGGAGTACATGCCTGTGAGGTTTTGAAGTCTTCGCTCTACCTCCTTGAAGACCGCGAGAGATGGGGTTTGGACCGCCCTAATCGGAAAACATGGGCAATTTGAACTAATATGACCAGAATGATGACAACGATGACATAATTCTAACTTTAGGATGCAATCTTAGAGAACATGACCCTTCTGACCGCACCTGCCGCATTTGAACTTGCAGCGCACAGGCTCGTAGGTCCCCCCACCCTTAGCAAGAATGTTATGGCCCCGATGGCCTCTATCACTAGGCATGGAAACATTAAGATGCTTAGATGGTATTAGCAGAGTTAGTCCATTAGTCGGCTTCCTATTTCCTATTTTCCTCTCCAAACCAAGCTCCCGCTCCTGAGTCACCCGATAATCTTGTCAGTAGCCTTAACGGATGAAATCTGATCCTTGAACTTGGCGACCAACCTATCAGAGTTACGAACAATAATGCCAGTTAATTCCTCTTGTAAGGTATGAGAAACCTCAAAGACAATCCAGTTGTGGAATCGATCCCCCTGAAGGCATGATGCTACTCCCACCTTCGATCCCTTAGAGTAAGGGCTAGCAATAGGATCCTCCTCCCCAAAGAACTTTGGGGCACCACGAGCCTTGAACTCCCGATGAGAGAGAGTTTGAGCCCCGAACCGACCTGCTACAATATTGGCCCAAAAATCCCCGAGACACCCATCCAAGAGCTTCATGATCCCTTACTCGATGGAACCAAACATCACATGAGTCGCATCCAAAATCCCACGAGTAATCTCCGACATAACAAACTCGTGTATCTTCTTATCATGCAGCTCAACACCCGAGCCTAAACCTGAACCAGAACCTCTTCCACGATTTCTCATCACCATACTAAAAAGCAACCACACAAATGATCAGAACATACCCAAAGAATTCTCATCATCTACGCTTCCTAGATTCTCCATGACTTTCCTTGATTCGAGTATGGATTATGAGCTTTCAGTATTATGGGCCCAATACTACCTTCCACACCTATCCATACTTTCCTTAAGAATTATCCCGAATCCTCCAAGTTACTTTCTTAAATCGGTACTCCAAGTACTTGCTAAAAAATGCATATATACCCACTAAAACACTTTCTAGGATCTCCTAGGTTCTTGAACTCACCCTGCCATCATCTACTGAAGAACTCCCATTAATGTCAGCTAACTACTTCATGAACACAATCATATGCCACAAAGCTTAGATAATCCTTCGACTAAAAGACTCACCCCTAAAATGTTTAGAATCAGACGAGAGATCGACATTAGGGTCAAATTAATCACTCTGAGATTATCTAACCTATACAACATGTGACTTAACATATTCACTTAATAGCTAATTTACATCATCAAGAGTCCTACAAAGCACAACGCAAGCAACATTCGTGCAGTAACACCCCAAGCCACACACCAAACAAAGGACACCTCAAGCGTACTTGTTACCAATAAAGATCCCAAATCAAATATAACATCCAATTGCTCTTAGGCTACAAGGCATCACATATCAGGCCAATCTATATAACATCATAAATACATTCTAGCATGCACTTTTAAAAGCTCAACCAACAGGCATACAAAGGCATCTTATTGGGTTTTGTATACTACAACATCCTATGGTGCACATACAACCCTAAATGCTTTGGATCTATGTTTTCTCTAATTATACATGCATTATTGTTTCCAAAGCGTAAAGCCTACAACTAGCATACAATTGACATAAACAACATAAAAGTGAGTTATAGAATTACCTCTTTGTTGTAGCTTGTAGTTTTGGCCTTTAAGAACTTAGCACCTCAAATGGTTCACAAACACCATGAACAAATGGAGTACTTTTGAGAGAGAATATGGAGCACTATTGGCTATGCTTCTCCAAGAATACATGATCAACCAATTTTAGGCCAAAGGGTTTTGATATATATATATATATATATATATATATATATATATATATATATATATATATATATATATATAGTGTAGGAATCCAAGGGTGTAAACCCTAATCTATACACTTGGGCTAATTATCCATGATCCATGATCCATGTGGACTAACTCTTTATGGATCTTTACATAAACTTAGTCCATAAGCCCAAACCATATATATAACTAATTTACACAATTAGTCCCTATTAATTTAATTAGCCTATTTTGATCACTAAATTAATTCCAAATTAATTCTTGATTAATACTAATTAAATAACATGAAATCATATTAATATATTATACTTGTAATATATTAATAAATCATAAATAACCTCTTCTCAAAAGTCCATCCTATCAAATTGCTCTGGTCAAGGCAACCCAAATGGACCATGCTACTCTCGGGTCAAATATATACCAATTATAGTCATGGGCTTAGACACCTAATCCAACAGTCTCCCACTCAGATAAGCCTAATAACTATTATTGCAAGTACGACTTAGACACCGACTAGCAATCGTAGCTCTTAAAAGTCGTTGTCGAACTCTGACATAGTCAATAACACGTCCATTAGATAAGGGATCATATATTCCTCCATTCTACAAGATATCATATGGACTGAGACATGGATTATAATCATTCTCTCCGTGCATCTGTTATTTCCCAATTTCCGATTTATGACGACCGACTAATTGAATAAATCAAATCAGTTCAAGCTTGGCCAAGCGCTTAGGGTGTCATCACTAAATCATTGAGGGGCCCACAGGTATCGCTTTTATCCCTCTAAGGGAAAAAAGGAATGGATAAACTTTGACTCAAATGCTTGCTTGTACTTACTCATTAAATCACACACAACAATATGTTTTATAACACCAAGTTACTGGTGTGTTTACATATGTCAATGTGCAACCGACTTGTAAATTACAACTCATATGTCTTGGTTTCAAGAATATAAGATATTATCGTCTCATAATCACTTGTGATAAAAATCTATGAAGTGATTAGATGAGCGTGGGTTTAGTCCAATACTCAAACCTTATGAGGACCCATGAATGTTGTAGCAAACTTTTTCTATGTCTAAACACTTCAGACAATCTACAAGCCAAATTCATGACAGTCTTGCCTCAATACCTACTTCCAAAGTATGATCGACTGTGGATAGTTTAAATAACCTAGTTATTCGTGAAGTCAAAACATGCAAAGTGAAACACAAGAATAATCAAATCCAATTTGGTCTCAGAACTTATGAATATAAATAAAACACCTTTTATTTAATCACCATATTGATTACACATTATTCATTGTATAATGTTTCGATTAATCAACTTAATACTTGAATTAAAAAATAGTTATCCCATGCTCCAAGCGTGCACACTATGTTTACATATGGTCCTTTCTTTATGAAATAGATCAACTGAAAGTATTTCAATGACACTCATTTCATAATTCCAAATCCTTACCATAAATGTAAGAATACCAAATTATTGTCATTTACTGTAATCAGTTAGATTCTAAACTTAAATGCAATGATCCTCTTGTAATGACTATGCACAAAAGTTACAGAGACTTGGCAATAGATATCACAAAGTATTCCAATGGAGAGCAATTCCATGTGAACGAAGTCTCACATTCAAAGTACATTTCTTTGAACATCCATTTTGCATTAAGCTTTCTAATCTTACACAAATATAAAGAATAACTTCCACTTATGGTAATATTTCCATATTCCCATTTTGACTATCACTTTTGAACAATATTTTCCTCTTTTCAGAATATGTCAATATGGTCCTTCCAAAATTTACACTATACTTCCAACTGTCCATGAGCAACCAATCTTTGGTAAACCTCAGATTGTCCTCGACAATTGCTTAACCATTTTAGTCATTTCCAGTTTTGGTCCTTTTTCCCTCTTAATGCCCTATGCATTTGGAAAATTCAGAATAAAAGAATGTATGGAAATGTTATAGAAAGAGACCGGTATAGTATCACGTCTTTATGTAAAACATTATGTATCGCATCCCATATGCTTCAGATATAGGATCGATTACATAAGCTATAATATTAATCTGTTCTAATTTTCCAAATGCCTAGGTCATTAAGAGGGAAAAGGGACTAGAACGAGATATGACTAGAATGGTTAAGCAATTGTCGAGGACAATCTGAGGTTTACCAAAGATTGGTTGCTTATGGACAGTTGGAAGTATATTCTAAATTTTGGAAGGACCATATTGACATATTCTGAAAAGAGGCAACTCTTGTTCAAAAGTGATAGTCAAAATGTAACGACCCAAAAATCATGACTAAAAATTTCTTTTTAAAACATTAATAAAACCATATTTATAAAAACGCATCATACGTCATAACATAACTTTCGAGTATTAAATTCAAAACATAATCTCATTATCAGAGTCAAACATTCCCAGGCTAACTGTCTATGGTGTGTGCACTGCAATCTTCCCGAGCTCCTCTTTTGAAAACTGAGTACCTGAAACCAAAACTGAAAACCGTAAGCACGAAGCTTAGTGAGCTCCCCCAATCTACCACATACCATGTAATAACATATAAAGCACATACTGGGCGTTGCCCACTGCATCGGACCGAGGTCCGAACTAACTGGGGACTTGCCCCCTGCATCGGACCGAAGTCCGGAAACTGACTGGGACCTTGTCCCCTGCATCGGACCGAAGTCCGGACTAACTGGGGCCTTGCCCCCTGCATCGGACCGAAGTCCGGAAACTGACTGGGACCTTGTCCCCTGCATCGGACCGAAGTCCGGACTAACTGGGGTCTTGCCCCCTGCATCGGACCGAAGTCCGGAAACTGACTGAACATAGCATAGCATAACATATCAACTAGCATAAACACATATACTGCATACTGCATCGGGCTGTTGCCCGGAACACATAACACATAACACATAAAACCTGTCTGAGCCACGAAGGCATCAAACATACTAACTACTGCATCGGACCGAAGTCCGGAAACTACTGCTAACTGAACGGGCCGGCATTGTGGCCTTAGACGCGTTCCTACTGGAAGGAAACTCACCTGATACTGCTGAATTGCTGCTGCTAATCCCTTTGACTGCTACCTGACCTCTGACTTCGAACTGCTGCTCCACTAGCTCCTTGAGCTACCAATATCAATATAACACTTAGTCTGACAGTCCTCTAAAAGTCAACTAAGTCAACTCTGGTCAAAGTCAACCTTCCAGGTCAACCCTACTCGCCGAGTCCACCTAATGACTCGCCGAGTTTATATGCTCAGGGTCTTTCTATTCGCGACTCGAATCGCCGAGTCAGTCCATGACTCGCCGAGTCAACTATTCCCGAGTCCTGACCTGTCCAACTCGCTGAGTCTCCACACAACTCACTAATCTGAGCCTTGACTTGAAGGGTTTGGGGTTTCGCGACTTGACTCGCCGAGTCTGTTCATGGTAAAAACTGTATCATAAGTCATAACATAATTTCTCGAGTATTAATTCAAAACATAATATCATTATCAGAGTCAAACATTCCCAAGCTAACTGACTATGGTGTGTGCACTGCAACCTTCCCGAGCTCCTCTTTTGAAAACAGAGTACTTGAAACCAAAACTGAAAACCGTAAGCACGAAGCTTAGTGAGCTCCCCCAATCTACCACATACCATGCAATAACATATAAAGCACATACTGGGCCTTGCCCACTGCATCGGACCGAGGTCCGGACTAACTGGGGCCTTGCCCCCTGCATCGGACCGAAGTCCGGAAACTGACTGGGACCTTGTCCCCTGCATCGGACCGAAGTCCGGACTAACTGGGGCCTTGCCCCCTGCATCGGACCGAAGTCCGGAAACTGACTGGGACCTTGTCCCCTGCATCGGACCAAAGTCCAGACTAACTGGGGCCTTGCCCCTTGCATCGGACCGAAGTCCGAAAACTGACTGAACATAGCATAGCATAACATATCAGCAAGCATAAACACATATACTGCATACTGCATCGGGCTGTTGCCCGGAACACATAACACATAACACATAACACATAAATCCTGTCTGAGCCACGAAGGCATCAAACATATTAACTACTGCATCAGACCGAAGTCCGAAAACTATGGCTAACTGAACGGGCCGGCATTGTAGCCTTAGACCTGTTCCTACTGGAAGGAAACTCACCTGATACTGCTGAACTGCTGCTGCTAATCCCTTTGACTGCTACCTGACCTCTGACTCCGAACTGCTGCTCCACTAGCTCCTCGAGCTACCAATATCAATATAACACTTAGTCCAACTGACCTCCAAGGGTCAACTAAGTCAACTCCGGTCAAAGTTAAAATCCTGGTCAAAGTCAACCTTCCAGGTCAACCCTAGTCGCCGAGTCCACCTAATGACACCCAAAAAACATGACTAAAAATTTCTTTTTAAAACATTACTAAAATCATATTTATAAAAACTGTATCATAAGTCATAACATAATTTCTCGAGTATTAATTCAAAACATAATATCATTATCAGAGTCAAACATTCCCAGGCTAACTGACCATGGTGTGTGCACTGCAACCTTCTCGAGCTCCTCTTTTGAAAACTGAGTACCTGAAACCAAAACTGAAAACTGTAAGCACGAAGCTTAGTGAGCTCCCCCAATCTACCACATACCATTCAATAACATATAAAGCACATACTGGGCGTTGCCCACTGCATCGGACTGAGGTCCAGACTAACTGGGGCCTTGCCCCCTGCATCGGACTGAAGTCCAGAAACTGACTGGGACCTTGTCCCCTGCATCAGACCGAAGTCCGGACTAACTGGGGCCTTTCCCCCTGCATCGGACCGAAGTCCGGAAACTGATTGGGACCTTGTCCCCTGCATCGGACCGAAGTCCGGACTAACTGGGGTCTTGCCCCCTGCATCGGACCGAAGTCCGGAAACTGACTGAACATAGCATAGGATAACATATCAACTAGCATAAACACATATACTGCATACTGCATCGGGCTGTTGCCCACAACACATAACACATAAAACATAACACATAAAACCTGTCAGAGCCACGAAGGCATCAAACATACTAACTGCTGCATCGGACCGAAGTCCGGAAACTACTGCTAACTGAACAGGCCGACATTGTGGCCTTAGACCCGTTCCTACTGGAATGAAACTCACCTGATACTGCTGAATTGCTGCTGCTAATCCCTTTGACTGCTACCTGACCTCTGACTTCGAACTGCTGCTCCACTAGCTCCTTGAGCTACCAATATCAATATAACACTTAGTCTGACAGTCCTCTAAAAGTCAACTAAGTCAACTCTGGTCAAAGTCAACCTTCCAGGTCAACCCTACTCGCCGAGTCCACCTAATGACTCGCCGAGTTTATATGCTCAGGGTCTTTCTATTCGCGACTCGAATCGCCGAGTCAGTCCATGACTCGCCGAGTCAACTATTCCCGAGTCCTGACCTGTCCAACTCGCTGAGTCTCCACACAACTCACTAATCTGAGCCTTGACTCGAAGGGTTTGGGGTTTCGCGACTTGACTCGCCGAGTCCATGAACAGACTCGTCGAGTCCAAGGCAATCTTCAACAGACTCGCCGAGTTGTTCATCCAACTCGTCGAGTTCATCTCCATCTTCATACTACTCGCCGAGTCCACTCAAAGGACTCACCGAGTCTATTCAGTCCTTAATCCATGCAGTGGCTTTTCGAGCCAAACAGGGCTTCCAACTCATAGATCCATACTTCTAAGGCCTATCCCCCACGTAAAGTGGCCAACTTTACATGTAGATCAAGAGATCTAGGCTTAAAACAATCCAAACTAGGGTTTAAGACAAAGAGGCTTCACTATCAACCCAATAACAGATGCTTTATGACTTTCTAACCCAAGATACACTCAGATCTGAAGTAGCAACTTCAGATCTGAGCTTCTAACTCGAAATGGGTCTCAATCAACCATAAACCCCCAAATATCATAACAAAATAGATCTAGATGCAAAGAAGGGAAAAAATGGCAGCTTAATACCTCCAAGAAGAACACAAACTGAAGTAGATCTCGGATCTACACCTCTCCTTTGAAGCAACCTTCTTGATCTTCAATTTCCTTCCAAGATTTCCTTCCTCCAAAGCTATTTCTCTCAAATGATGGAGGCTCCCACGAAATCTAGGGTTTACAGGTTCTCTAGGATGATAGTAGCACAGTGATTGATGGATTGAGAAGTTCAGAATTGGGAGTTCGAAGACCTTCCCAGCAGTTAGTTCATGTAATCGAGATGGTTAAAAGTTGGTTGGGAATCCAGGATTGGAGGACCACCTATAGGACTCAAGGGAGTCGGAATGAGGATCCTGAGAACGGTTAGCAAGAGATGTTTTCGTATTAGTAGCCAGTGACAGAGTCAACATGCAGGATTGTGTAGATTCGGGAGTTGGGAGTTTGGAAACTTCCCAACAATAGCTTCTTGTATCCGGATTAGTAGACGGTTGGTTTGGGAACCAAGCCGAAGAGTCTCTCGACGAAGCGCTAAGTATATCAAGGATATAAGATGTCGAGGATGATGCAGTATTCAAAGACTGAGGGTTGGTTTTGAGAAATCACGATGAGGAATCACTAGCAAGACTAGGGATAGTCAGGATGTCCTCATATAATAGTAGTAGTGGTGTTGTAAGTCTACGGGGGTAGTCGTAGCATTCACTAGCAGTCAGATAGTAGTAGTGGTGTTGTAAGTCTGCGGGGGTAGTTGTAGCATTCACTAGCAGTCAGATAGTAGTAGTGGTGTTGTAAGTCTACGGGGGTAGCCGTAGCATTCACTAGTAGTCAGATAGTAGTAGTGGTGTTGTAAGTCTGCGGGGGTAGCCGTAGCATTCACTAGCAGTCAGATAGTAGTAGTGGTGTTGTAAGTCTACGGGGGTAGCCGTAGCATTCACTAGCAGTCAGATAGTAGTAGTGGTGTTGTAAGTCTGCGGGGGTAGCCGTAGCATTCACTAGCAGTCAGATAGTAGTAGAGTGTTGTAAGTCTGTGGGGGTAGCCGTAGCATTCACTAGCATTTAGATAGTAGTAGAGTGTTGTAAGTCTGCGGGGGTAGCCGTAGCATTCACTAGCAGTTAGATAGTAGTAGAGTGTTGTAAGTCCGCGAGCGTAGCCGTAGCCTTTATCAGATTGGTAGGCAACATGAGCGCGTTGTTGGATGCAGGAAAGCAGTAGTACCCACCAGTTCGGGTGCAGTAGTGAGGATATGGGAATCCACGGGTTAGATTCTGGATTTCCCAAATGGTTTAGTTATGGTTAAGTCGGCGATTTGTCAGTAGATCGTCACCGCAGTTATGAGATCAGTGTAGCAGTGGACCGTTGGGGTTCGGGTATGTTAAGGGCTACTGTTAGTCTGGGAGCCATCATATTATTAGTCGTGGAATTTATGATGTCAGGATGTGACGTAAGGACCTGATCGGTGGATCGGGAGGTTGTAAGAGCCACAGTGACAGGATAACTAGTGGAAAATAGTTCCAGAGAAAGATTTCGTTCAGAAGTCGTGGGAGCGACTAAGTAAGGAGTCCTTTGACTCCACAATTGAGTTGGAACTCAGTGTTTCAGGCAGTTCAATGTATCAGGTAGCTCAGTGCTTCAGTCAGTTCAGTGTTTCGGGCAGCTTAGTGTTTCAGGCAGTTTAGAGTTTCAAGCATGTTCAGTGTTGCAGGCAGTTCAGTATTTGGATAGTTTCAGAGTTTTGGACAGTATTAGTATTTGTGTGGGAATGCAAGTGCTGACGGTATAAGTTGGTTGGTTTGGAAATGACAAATCCCTCTCAGCAGGATCAGTTGAGCCCTTCTGCCAAGTATAAGTGATATGTAAGGATAGCTAGGCAGGTAGCTTTTCTTCAGGATGAAAGGCTCGAGTTAGTAGGAGTTGAGTAATCAGGTGAGAGATAAGCAGGCTGGTTCTAGCAGCATCAATTCAGTATGGATGGCAGAATGGATAGAACAGTTATAGATAGTCGAAGTATCTTCCGGAGTCGCTGGGAGCGACTAGGAGATTGCGATGGAGTGTAGTGACCGGTGGGAGTCCGGTAACTCAGATATTGGCAGAATAGTTGGACCAGGGTAGTCTCTGTGCATCCGGTAGGCGGATGAGGGGTAACAGAATTTCCAATCAGAGGAAGTAACGTTAAGAAAATTATGGAGAAGAGAAGGATTCAGTATGTACCAACAGTAGTGACCAGCACTGTAAGTGGCTGGAGTGATGGGCAAGAGGGTGTTAGTTTTCCCAGACAGAGAGTTGGAGGCAGTTCGCAGGACAGTTGGCCATAGCAAACTTCGAGGACGAAGTTTAGTTTAAGTGGGGGAGAGTTGTAACACCCAAAGTTTTAAAGACCAAGAAAGGAAAGAAAACCCTAAGTTTAGGGGTCGACTCGGCGAGTCCAAGGAGGGACTCGGCGAGTCTGAGCGGGATCCGGGTCGGGGAGTAAGTGACTGACTTGGCGAGTCGGCCAAGGAAACTCGGCGAGTCTGGTCTGTGCAAGGAAAACCCTAATTCTGGGAGTTGTATCCTATTTAAAGGGAGTTATGTCCCTCCCTCAGCCTCCATATCATCCTTGAGAACCTGTAAACCCTAGATTTCGTGGGAGCCTCCATCATTTGAGAGAAATAGCTTTGGAGGAAGGAAATCTTGGAAGGAAATTGAAGATCAAGAAGGTTGCTTCAAAGGAGAGGTGTAGATCCGAGATCTACTTCAGTTTGTGTTCTTCTTGGAGGTATTAAGCTGCCATTTTTCCCTTCTTTGCATCTAGATCTATTTTGTTATGAGATTTGGGGATTTTATGCCATGCTTAAGAACTATTTCGAGTTAGAAGCCTAGATCTGAAGTTGCTACTTCAGATCTGAGTGTATCTTGGCTTAGAAAGTCATAAAGCATCTGTTATTGGGTTGATAGTGAAGCCTCTTTGTCTTAAACCCTAGTTTGGATTGTTTTAAGCCTAGATCTCTTGATCTACACGTAAAGTTGGCCACTTTACGTGGGGGATAGGCCTTAGAAGTATGGATCTATGAATTGGAAGCCCTGTTTGGCTCGAAAAGCCACTGCATGGATTAAGGACTGAATAGACTCGATGAGTCCTTTGAGTGGACTCGGCGAGTAGTATGAAGATGGAGATGAACTCGACGAGTTGGATGAACAACTCGGCGAGTCTGTTGAAGATTGCCTTGGACTCGACGAGTCTGTTCATGGACTCGGTGAGTCAAGTCGCGAAACCCTAAACCCTTCGAGTCAAGGCTCAGATTAGTGAGTTGTGTGGAGACTCAGCGAGTTGGACAGGTCAGGACCCGGGAATAGTTGACTCGGCGAGTCATGGACCGACTCGGCGGGTCAAGTCGCGGATAGAAAGACCCTGAGCATATGAACTCGGCGAGTCATTAGGTGGACTCGTCGAGTAGGGTTGACCTGGAAGGTTGACTTTGACCAGAGTTGATTTAGTTGACCTTTGGAGGTCAGTTGGACTAAGAGGGTGTTTGGTTTAACTTTTGTGGGGCAAAAGTCCTTTTTGTAGAAGGACTTTTTGGAAAAGGACTTTTTGGAAAAGTTATTTTTTAAAATGTGTTTGGATTAGCTTTTGAAAAAGTCAAAAGTTAAAGTGTTTGGTTTAACTTTTATATGTAAAATGACAAAAAAGGACATGTTTACATATTTACATTGATTTACTACTTTACATATATTATTTTAAATAAAAAAAATTTTCAAACACATATTATAATTTTATAAACATTTTATTAGAAAATATAAAATATAAATTTCTTTTAAAATATTTCTAATTTTTTAGATTATACCATGAAAATATTAAAATTAGTACGTTCATACAACTTGTAAATAATTTATAAGAGGACTGTATTAGACCATGACAATATTAGAATTACGTTCATATAAATGTAAAATATACATTACGTTCATACAAATTAAATATTTCTAATTTTTTGGATTAGACCATGACAATATTAAAATTACGTTTACACAAATTATAAATAATTCATAAAAAATATCATAGATAATATTACATTCATCTACGTAATGTGATTATATCTTGTGCAATAATATCCCGTCTCGCTGCCATATATAAATCATCATTGCTCGTGCGACGTGTACTTGGACCTTCTTCATAAACATCACTACCGGTATCACCTCGTACGGGATTGTAGGATTCTTGTTGTGCCCTATTAAACGCTTCATCAAACCTACCAACCTTTCTAATGTAGTTATGGATCGCCATCGATGCTATCACAATTTTCACTTGGTTCTTGTACTTATAATTAACATGCATGTCTCTTAATAACGCCCACCTAGCTTTCCACACTCCAAAAGTTCGTTCAATGATATTTCGCAATGGTGAATGGAGATAGTTAAATTTCTCTTTCGGTCCACGAGGTTCACAAATAGCAGCCGTGTGTCCACGTCGAAAATCTGGTAAATGATAATGAATATTTGTGCCTTTGTATGGAGCAAGATACCCTCTCGTATTTGGATATCCAGCATCAACAACGTAATATTTATCTGTAAATAAAACAAACATTTATTATTCGTTTCAAACAAGTAGTAAAAACATAAAACTTGTATTCTAAAAAAAAAAAAAAAAATACTAACCACCCGTTGGATAGGGAAAATTAAGATCTGGTCTGTGTAAGGCTTCATTGAAAATTCTTGTATCGTGTGCAGTCCCCTCCCAACCGGCCCAAACAAATGTAAAGCACATGTTAAAATCACAAACAACCATTATATTTTGTGTTGCATATCCTTTTCGACCAATGTACTTCACTTCATCTTTTTGTGGAACCGATGCCCTAACGTGTGTCCCATCTATAGCACCAATGCAATCCTTCAAATTCAAAAATATATCATAAATAAATTATTTGTTAAAGTTTGACTACCAAGAAAATAAACATTGGATAATACCTTGAACATTGGATAATACCGAGGGTTATTTAATATATATTCGGAAACATCATCATTATAGTTTGCGTCTGGCTTGATGATGTCGGCACTCAGTTTTAGCACGACTTCCAAAACTGTACGGAAATGCCTGTGAATCGTTTCCCCTGAATGATTAAAAAATTCTGGCACAAATCTATTGCTACACCCATGCACCAAAGTCATCAAGAATATTCCTACAGACTCCTCTATAGATACTTTTCGGGTTTGTTGTAACCCGTAATTTGTAGCAAGATCTAAGCATAACTGTCTAAAAACCGGTACGTTAAGTCTAAACAACTCATTACAACGTCTAGGATGGCCATTTAGTACTTCTGTAATAAACATGTGCCCTGTGCGATCTGAAGTGTGACATGGTGTACGTAAGTTACGAGCGAGTATTATCCCTTTCAAAGCTAATCCACATAACATTTCAAATTCTCTATCCTCTTCCATTACACATTCTTCATTATCATTCGATGAATTAGAATCATCACTATCCATCCTACATAATACAAATAAAATGATGTCAACCATCAACACATAACATAAAGTCAAACAATAACACATAATATAAAATGTCAAAGGACAACACATAATGTCAAAGGACAACACATAATGTCAAAGGATAACACATATGACTAAATCATTATTTCATAAGTAACTTAAGAAACTCCATCTTGGCTTTGTCGGTCGTTGGAAACATAAAAGCTTCACGGTTTTGCTTTTTGGTGAAGACAAACAAGGCTTGTGAAAAATTGTTGGACCCTTCACGAAAATCGGGGAACTTGATGACAATGGCCATGCAATCTGCTATTGTTGGGGACGGATTATTTTGTGGATAAGTTTGTGTGCTTTTTGATGATATGACATCCAATAAAGCATCAACTTTTTCTTCATATTGAATTTTTACTCTTGGTTGGACGGTTGTTGGAAACAGACTTAGACCTCTTCCTTTTACTTGAACTACTTTCATGGAGACTAGTAAAAAGAGGCTCATCATCATCTAAATTGATTTCATCACTATCTCCTTTGCCCTCCATATTTTCTTCGTTTGGATTGCGATTGTTTTAAATTGTAATGGAGTCATAGTCTGATCTCCAACGGCAACAGAATCCCGAAACAAAAAAGCATATTTCTCATCAAATATGCTCAAATCTGTGTTCCTAAATTTGGCATAATCTTTATTCTCCTACAAGACAAAAAGATATTGTAAATCAAATATGTTCAAACAATATGCAATCATAACTTAAAAATAATTAAAAAAAATAGTAATCATACCTTTATTTTCTCCTCCCACCACTCGGGGGACGCATCTACTAGGCTTCTCGTCCCACCGAGTCCGGTTTCAAGCCTCATTAAGCGGTCATAAAGTTTCCACTCTTTTTTCATGTTCTCCCATTTGTTTGTTAGTTGTTTTTTTTCAAGGCTATAACCTGTTTTCTCCTTAATGCGTTTTTGTATATTTTCCCACCCAATTTTATCAAAGGAGGAAGTGGCTTTACGGCCTTTTTTTTTAATCAAGCACGAATCAACAAACACCATGAAGCTACGATTATCCCACCCAAATTTTGGTTTTTTCATTTTTAAAGATGTTTCACAATCAACAATTGTATTGTTGTTTTCATCCATTATCTGTGAATACATATAGTATTAACATTTAAGCAACAAACCAATTTCACAACATATCAATTTCACAAAACAGTCATCTGTTAACACAAATATAATCCATGAACAAAAAATTTCACCAGCTTGATATTTCATCAATTTCATTAATTGTTAATTCATTTTTCATAAAGTTCACAAAATAATCACTATTTCACAGCATATTTCAGTAATCAGGAATAACAAATCACTATTTTAGATGCTAGAGAGAAGAACAATTCAAGGAAATTTTGAAATCGGTATGAGCACATTTCACAGCAAATTAAATTTCACAGCATATCAATTGTTTCAAAGGCTAGAGAGAAGAACAGTTCATGGAAAATTTGGAAATCAATTTCACAGCATATCAATTATTTCACAGCACATCATTTTCACAGCAAATCAATTACATATAATATCAATTTCAGAAATCTGAAATCAAATGGAAATCGGAAATCCCAAACGTAACATCAGAAATCGGAAATCAAATGTAAACTCATAGATTCGAAATCAAATGGAAATCGGAAATAGATAGGAAGAGATCGCAACATGTTAAATCGGAAATCACATCTGAGATCGGATCGAAAAGAAACAAACCTGATCACGGGTTGCAGATCGTGCGGTATTGCCGGTGTTGCAGGTCGCCGGTGTCGCCGGTGTTGCAGGTCGCCGGCGTCGCCGGTGTTTGTTGCAGGTCGAGATGCGAAGCTAGCTGTGTGAGCGGAGAGAACAAGAAGAGAGATATCTGTGAATGTGAACTGTGAATACGTTAATTAGGGTGAACAAGGGGTATATTGGTAATTTCTAATTTTTAGTTGGTGAAAAGTTAGGAAAAGTCAGGTATACGTGACTTTTCAAAAAGACTGAAAATACACTATGGAAAAAGTCATTTTAAAAGTCATTTTTACCTTACCAAACATCTTTTTGAACTTTTTGTAAAAGATAAAGAAAAAGTCATTTTAAAAGGCAAACCAAACACCCTCTAAGTGTTATATTGATATTGATAGCTCGGAGAGCTGAAGGAGCAGCAGCTCGGGGGATTGTCGATCAGTAGCCAGAGGACTATCGGCAGAGCTCAGCAGTTCAGGTGAGTTTCCTTCCAGTAGGAACGGGTCTAAGGCCACAATGCCGGCCCGTTCAGTTAGCAGTAGTTTCCGGACTTCGGTCCGATGCAGTAGTTAGTATGTTTGATGCCTTCGTGGCTCAGACAGGTTTTATGTGTTATGTGTTATGTGTTATGTGTTTCGGGAAACAGCCCGATACAGTATGCAGTATATGTGTTTATGCTAATTGATATGTTATGTTATGCTATATTCAGTCAGTTTCTGGACTTCGGTCTGATGCAGGGGGCAAGGCCCCAGTTAGTCCGGACTTCGGTCCGATGCAGGGGACAAGGTCCCAGTCAGTTTCCGGACTTCGGTCTGATGCAGGGGGCAAGGCCCCAGTTAGTCCGGACTTCGGTCCGATGCAAGGGACAAGGTCCCAGTCAGTTTCCAGACTTCGGTCCGATGCAGGGGGCAAGGCCCCAGTTAGTCCGGACCTCGGTCTGATGCAGTGGGCAAGGCCCAGTATGTGCTTTATATGTTATCGCATCGTCTGTGGTAGATTGGGGGAGCTCACTAAGCTTCGTGCTTACGGTTTTCAGTTTTGGTTTCAGGTACTCAGTTTTCAAAAGAGGAGCTCAGGAAGATTGCAGTGCACACACCATAGACAGTTAGCCTGGGAATGTTTGACTCTGATAATGAGATTATGTTTTGAATTTAATACTCGAAAGTTATGTTATGACATATGATGCGTTTTTATAAATATGGTTTTATTAATGTTTTAAAAAGAAATTTTTAGTCATGATTTTTGGGTCATTACAAATTGGTATCAGAGCGTAGTCCGGAAACTGACTGAACATAGCATAGCATAACATATTAACTAGCATAAACACATATACTGCATACTGCATCGGGCTGTTGCCCGGAACACATAACACATAACACATAACACATAACACATAAAACCTGTCTGAGCCACGAAGGCATCAAACATACTAACTACTGCATCGGACCGAAGTCCGGAAACTACTGCTAACTGAACGGGCCGGCATTGTGGCCTTAGACCCGTTCCTACTGGAAGGAAACTCACTTGATACTGCTGAACTGTTGCTGCTAATCCCTGTGACTGCTACCTGACCTCTGACTTCGAACTGCTGCTCCACTAGCTCCTCGAGCTACCAATATCAATATAACACTTAGTCTGACAGTCCTCTAAAAGTCAACTAAGTCAACTCTGGTCAAAGTCAACCTTCCAGGTCAACCCTACTCACCGAGTCCACCTAATGACTCGCCAAGTTCATATGCTCAGGGTCTTTCTATTCGCGACTCGACTCGCCGACTCAGTCCATGACTCGCCGAGTCAACTATTCCCGAGTCCTGACCTGTCCAACTCGCTGAGTCTCCACACAACTCACTAATCTGAGCCTTGACTCGAAGGGTTTGGGGTTTCGTGACTTGACTCGCCGAGTCCATGAACAGACTCGTCGAGTCCAAGGCAATCTTCAACAGACTCGCCGAGTTGTTCATCCAACTCGTCGAGTTCATCTCCATCTTCATACTACTCGCCAAGTCCACTCAAAGGACTCGTCGAGTCTATTCAGTCCTTAATCCATGCAGTGGCTTTTCGAGCCAAACAGGGCTTCCAACTCATAGATCCATACTTCTAAGGCCTATCCCCCACGTAAAGTGGCCAACTTTACGTGTAGATCAAGAGATCTAGGCTTAAAACAATCCAAACTAGGGTTTAAGACAAAGAGGCTTCACTATCAACCCAATAACAGATGCTTTATGACTTTCTAAGCCAAGATACACTCAGATCTGAAGTAGCAACTTCAGATCTAGGCTTCTAACTCGAAATAGTTCTTAAGCATGGCATAAAATCCCCAAATCTCATAACAAAATAGATCTAGATGCAAAGAAGGGAAAAATGGCAGCTTAATACCTCCAAGAAGAACACAAACTGAAGTAGATCTCGGATCTACACCTCTCCTTTGAAGCAACCTTCTTGATCTTCAATTTCCTTCCAAGATTTCCTTCCTCCAAAGCTATTTCTCTCAAATGATGGAGGCTCCCATGAAATCTAGGGTTTACAGGTTCTCAAGGATGATATGGAGGCTGAGGGAGGGACATAACTCCCTTTAAATAGGATACAACTCCCAGAATTAGGGTTTTCCTTCCACAGACCAGACTCGCCGAGTCTCCTTGGCCGACTCGCCGAGTCAGTCACTTACTCCCCGACCCGGATCCCGCTCGGACTCGCCGAGTCCCTCCTTGGACTCGCCGAGTCGACCCCTAAACTTAGGGTTTTCTTTCCTTTCTTGGTCTTCAAAACTTTGGGTGTTACACAAAATGGGAATATGGAAATATTACCATAAGTAGAAGTTATTATTTAAATCTGTGTAAGATTAGAAAACTGAATGCAAGAAGGATGTTCAAAGGAATGTACTTTGAATGTGAGACTTCATTTCCATGGAATTTCTCTCCATTGGAATACTTTGTGATATCTGTTGCCAAGTCTCTATGACTTTTGTGCATAGTCATTACAAGAGGATCATTGCATTTAAGTTTAGAATCTAACAGATTACCGTAAATGTAAGAATACCAAATTCTTTTCATTTATTGTTATCTGTTAGATTATAAACTTAAATGTAATGATCCTCTTGTAATGACTATGCACAAAAGTCACAAAGACTTGGCACCATATATCACAAAGTATTCCAATGGAGAGCAATTCCATGGAAACGAAGTCTCACATTCAAAGTACATTCCTTTGAACATCCTTCTTGCATTAAGTTTTCTAATCTTACACAGATTTAAAGAATAACTTCCACTTATGGTAATATTTCCATATTTCCATTTTGACTATCACTTTTAAACAAGAGTTTCCTTTTTTCAGAATATGTCAATATGGTCCTTCAAAAATTTAGAATATACTTCCAACTGTCCATAAGCAACAAATCTCTGGTAAACCTCAGATTTTCCTCGTCAATTGCTTAACCATTTAATCATATCTCGTTCTAGTCCATTTTCCCTCTTAATGCCCTAGGCATTTGGAAAATTAGAATAGATTAATATTATAGCTTATATAATCGATCCTATATCTAAAGCATATGGGATACGATACATAATGTTTTACATAAATACATGATACTATAACAGTCTCTTGCTATAACATTTCCTTATATTCTTGACTAAAATCTCAATCTAAGCTTTTAGATTTGAAATGAATTATGAATTCCTCTCCCTTAATTATAGCAAAACAACTTTTCAAACACTACAACTTTTGCAAATTGAAACTTGTTTTCTATAATTAACATTGCTAACTTGCAACACTTAACGTAATAGTTGTGCTCGTACTAGCATAATGATTACATTCTTATTAGCATAACACTTATGCTCCCACTAGCTTTGACATGTACCCAGAAATCAGTTGGACTTCTAGAAATCAATACTTATTGACTTTCTTACCAAACTTTAGATTTCTGATACAAGATTCTTCAATAAGACTTTATCTAGGCTTCTCAAACTCATACACATTTCCTTAGATAGCTCGCATGTGTGTCTAAATAATTTTAGAACTTACAACAATAAGTCTCAAATGTTTAGACCTTTTGCCATTTCTCATAATTCGAACTAGGAAGAGAGATGTCGTAATCATAATCGAATTTGAGAATGCAAATATCACAATTGCTAACTCTTTAAAATCTACTTAGTGAAAGCGTTTCCTCAAAATCATATTCATGAATTGGAGAGAAACCTTATGACACTTAGATTTTTATGGTGTATGTGTTCCTATCCATGTGAATTTGTCAAAACCATAATCACAAGACATGGTTAGTGACTAATCCAAACTCATATGGACTGAACTTGTTCAATCTTAATTTCTTGCCACCTGGCAGCACAAGGGCCTACCATTGCTTCCAAGTTGTTATGTAAACAACTGAGAACTCATAGAACTCACATGCAAAGTCAACTTTAATTGGAATGGGCACAAAAACAAGTATATGTCAACACGATATGTTATAAACCTCAATTCGTGTGCTAGTGATAAACAATTGGTTTACTCTTGATTGATTAGTTCTTGAAACTCTTCAAGATCTTTAATACTCCCACTGACCTCTTGACCTATAAGATTCTCTTTGTCGTGAAACATTACTTGACAAACAAATATTCAAGAGTTATTGCGGTTTCTTATCAAGACAAACACTTATGATAATTGGTCTTAGCTGGTCTTTGTTTTATCCAAAACATCACAACTTACCAATTTCAAATGTACAATAGTAGAAACATTTTACTCTACATTTGATAATTGTTATAAACCTTTCTTAAGATTATGTCACTCGAGGCTCGATCTTGGAGTGTTACTCTAAGACTTGATTTTGGAACGAAGTAGGATTCACATTTTTTTATTTAACCATTTCAACAATTCACGATTCCTCTTTTTAGCCATACAAATGCACTAAGATGTCCTTAGAGAATCACTTGTTACATGGTTTCATAATCACTAAGATAATCATAAAACACGATACTCAAGTACTCCCCCTTCTTTTCAGATTGGAGAAACTTTATCTTTCTGCCTAATTTGATTCTTCTTATTCGTTATGCCATACATTGAAACTTTTCCAATGGTTCAAAATTATACTTAATCTTGTAAGTATAAACATATTTACTAAAATTTAGTAAATCATAACGAATAGTTTTACCGTTCTTTGTGGTGGACCTGATCAACGCACAACTAAGTGCACCCGATCTCCTAGTCCTTCACTTAACTCCCATATACATGTGAACAAGGAATTAGTCTTAATTTCCCAAAGATGAAGTTCTCATTCATCACAAAATACAAGTTGCATGATTCCAAGTTTCTATCCAACTGAAACTTGGGTGATGAGAATCTTTCCTTATTTGGTAATTATGATACTACCACAAACAATAGAATCAAATCTATTTTCCAATATTGCTATCAATGGAAACATATAAGCAACAATTTTCACAAATGTCATTGTAAAGAAACTTAAAATAAGATAAAAATAAAAAAAAAACTTTTCTTTATTTATAAAAGTGCGAAAACTTGTCCTTACAATGAAAATACATATGAAAACTATGTTGTTATCTATTCCTAAGCAATCTATCATAACTCTTAAGCAGCAGCTCAAAATTCTGATCTTTGAACAATGCGATCAAAATTCATCTCTTCACGATCAGAATCAGCTTACTCTTCCTTTAAGTTTCCTTTCATTTCTTCGATTCTCCAAAACGTCAAAATGTAATTACATTACATCATGTATTAAGAATATCTAGTTAGAAACTTAATAGATTTAGATAGTGGGTTTTAGCTGAAGCAGAGTCAAACATTTTGACTATACCATCCTTGTGATCTTTTAGGTAAATATGGCAGCTTTGCAACCAATGCCCCTTCTCATGGAAATAGAAACATATAGACTCTTTGTGAATGGTACACATGATTATCTCAGACTTAGCCTTTCTCTTTACCATTTGGTTAATTGAATTCACCATGGTCAATCCCTTTCCATTGGGAAGAGAAATATTTTGTGGACTTCCAGTGCTACCATTGTCAATATCCATGGAAGTTTGGGGAGCAGATCTTCCAATCAAATTCACTTTACCAGTGCGCCAAATCATTTCTGATTCGGTAGCAACAAGCAAATAGGTAAGATCGATAAGGGTCATGTCGTGGTCTGTCATGTAGTAGTCCTTAATGAACTCACTATACGACTTACGGAGTGACTGAAGAACCAAGTCAACAACCAGCTTCCTTGAGACTTCGACACCCAACTCTCCCAGCCTGTCAATATGTAACTTTATCTCCAAGACGTGAGCACATACAAACTTTCCATCTTTGTGTTTGCTTGCCAATAGGTCTTGAGTAACCTTGAACTTTTCAAGTCTTCAAATATGTGGGTTAGGGAGAATTATTGGAGGAGGTGGAAAAAGTGGAGTTCCACTACAACATGAAGAAGGGATTAATCTTTCACCTTGATCGTCTTGTGGAATATCATCTTTATGGGGAAAGCTTTTTCCAAAAAGATAAGGTAGACCATAGTTGTCAGAACTAGACATCTATAAGGGATAAATTCAAGTTTTGTTGATTTAAGTCCTTAATATAACACCCAAATGAAATATTAGGGCTAGGACCTAACACAATATTTTACATTCGGAAGAGGAATGCCGTAATCTAATTGCAAATTATTAGAAGGTAGGTAAATGACGATTTACTAATTTCCACCATGAAAAATGAAAATGAACTTTAGGTTTTAAATGAACTGAAATTTCTAGATCTTTTTAGACTCATTGAACTTTTCAATGGCATGTTTAATCTCGATTGTGCCCTTGAAGTTTGTGATTGGGATGTCGAGGATCACAAACAATGTATGAATAACCATACAAATTAGCTTGATACACTTGATGTCATTTATCACCTAATCAATATGTCGGTTAACCACACACGCTCCATTGATCTATAACATACATCGAGCTACCCATTGCCACCCTTGTTAGTCCAAGTTAATGTGTCGGTTAACCACAAACGCTCCACTAACGACTTGGCAAGGTGCAAAGTGTAATTTCATGGGTTAGCACCAAATTCACATTTTTTCTAAGTAACTAAGATTGAGAATGTATAAAGGTTTGGTTACTTGGTATTTTCACTATACTTTTAATGAGAATTAATGTCTTATCCTATCCGTTCGGCTGACGACCCTCCACTAGTCAAGGAAGCGGTGGGTGAACCCAAAAGTTGCATCTTTTGAAACTTTTCAATTACAAGAGTTAATGTTTTCATAATTTGAGACTTTTCAAATATCAAAACTTGAGGGCAAGTTTTGTAACTCTTGAAAACTTTTCATTTCCATAACTTATGAGTTTAATGACTTTTAAAAATGAGACTTTTCATTTTCCATAACCTGAGGACAAGTTATGGAATTCATTAAAGACATTTAGATCATTATTTTAAACAAACAAAATTATCTTATAATTTTCCTATTATCTAATTAAACTCATAAGTCAAGATAATTCACATCAACAATTTACAAGAAATTAGTCTATCATATAAAACAATACAAATCTTGAAATTTTGACAATTATCTTCTAATTGGATAAGGATAATCACTACCATATCAGAAAGAACAGATTTTATGATATAAAATAGTTTGTGGTAATGATCCTCATCCAATTCTGGCCAAAAACCTCGAAAAACTGCCATATGATGATCCAACTCGTCGAGCCCAACTATGGCCTCGTTGAGTTCAAGACAAAATGCAACCTACTCGTCGAGTACATGCTGACAGAACAGTTTTTCAGCTTTGAAAAAGAAGCCATGCATCAAATATAACAGAAAACTATCATAGGCTCTGATACCACTATTGGGTTTTGTATACTACAACATCCAATGGTGCACATACAACCCTAAATGCTTTGGATCTATGTTTTCTCTAATTGTACATGTAATATTGTTTCCAAAGCTTAAAGCCTAGAACTAGCATACATTTGACATAAACAACATAAAAGTGAGTTATAGAATTACCTCTTTGTTGTAGCTTGGAGTTTTGGCCTTTAAGAACTTAGCACCTCAAATGTGATGGCTCAAATGGTTCACAAACACCATGAACAAATGGAGTACTTTTGAAAGAGAATACGGAGCACTAACATTTAGTTATACTTCTCCAAGAATACATGTTCAACCAATTTTAGGCCAAGGGGTGTGATATATATATATATATATATATATATATATATATATATATATATATATATATATATATATATATATATATATAGTGTAGGAATCCAAGACTGTAAACCCTAATCCATACACGTGGGCTTATTATCCATGATTCTTGATCCATATGGACTAAATCTTTATGGATCCTTACATAAACTTAGTCCATAAGCCCAAAACATATATATAACTAATTTACACAATTACTCCCCATTAATTTAATTAGTCACTTTTGATCACTAAATTAATTCCAAATTAATTCTTGATCAATACTAATTAAATAACATGATTTCATATTAATATATTATACTTGTAATATATTAATAAATCACAAATAACCTCTTCTTAAAAGTCTATCCTATCAAATTGCTCTGGTGAAGGCAACCCAAATGGACCATGCTACTCTCGGGTCAAGTACATACCAATTATAGTTATGGGCTTAGACACCTAATCCAACACATCTCTCCTAGCATTCTATCATTTAATCCTGATCAGATCCTTAGCCTTAATCTAGCATGTAATTCTCATAACATATAACATAACATCATGTATAGGTATTCTGAGAATCACATACTTGAGCTCGGCTGATTGCACACATCACACCCCTTTTTCTATAAGAGACATCTTTTTAGAAAACTTATTTTCTTTTGAAAAAAAGGTTACCAATTCCTCAGTTTGAGTTTAGACACACCCGAGAGTGTGCCTGAATCCCTCAAACCAAGGCTCCAATACCAACTTGTAACGTTCCAAAATTCATAGAAAATTTTCCATTTTAATAACACCTAAAACCATACAACGAGTTGTTCCAAAACCAAACAAAGTGATTATATTATTTAAAATCAAAGTAAAACCGTGAATAGTCAATGCAAAAAACGCTAGGGGGATGTTGTGCAGTCACGCTAGGCCCTTCCCTTTCGAACTGAATGTACCTGAAACCATAAACACAAACTGTAAGCACAAAATTAGTGCGTTACCCAAAATACCACATACCATACATACCTACATACATCGGGCCCCTCCCGGCATCTATCGGGCCCCGCCCGATATTAGGCCTGCCTGACGTCCATCAGACCCCTCCTGGTACAGATCTGATAGTAACATGCGATGCCCCCCCCCAACACATTCATTAGTCCCTGCTCGACATCAGTCTGCAAGAGTCACAGAGACAACTAGCATCCTATAACATAACAATGGGATGACATTGGTGCCTTCGAACCGTAAATATTGTGAGCAGACTCACCACTGTCCAATGTCAACAATTCACACACTCGATGCTGCTACCACGACTTCTCACACTGGACATATCAAAGATCAATCCTAATCAATAATTAGGGTAATAACCCGATATCCAAGGTCACACTCGTATTCTGTCACACTAAGGGTAAAAGACCATTTCACCCTTCCCATACCTGACCCAACAATACATGGCACAAAACCCAAATGACCTAAAGTCCAAAAATGGCCCATAAATGTATCTCACGAGTACGCCACACATACCAGCCCAGTACGCCCCATGTACTGCACGTTGAACCCCAACGTAAAACCCGTCACATCGAGGAAATTAGGAAATCAATGCACTACGCCGAGCATACGCATACGTACGCCCATCGTAGTCCCTTGATGGCCAAGTCTCACCTTTAGCACTTAATGCTTAAGACCAAATCGTCAAATCATAGATCTAACCTCTAAGGGATGTCTTAAGTCATAAAGTTCCTGACTTTATGACATTTCATGGCTTAATGGGGTCCAAACCAAATCCCTAAATCCATAATTTCATCAAAAGGCCACTAGCTTATGCATGGAGGGATAATACTCATAAAGATCTGATTTGTATGACTTAATAACCTCAGTAAAGACTAGAAATGAGGCTCAAAGGTTATGGAGTAACTTCTGATGGTTTTTAGGTAAAACAAACAAACTAAAAAATAATTCCTAAGTTCACATGCAACCTACTTTGGATCTATGTTTTAACTATTGAACATACAACTTTGAATTGCAAAACAAGAACCCTAGAAGAGAGAGGCTATTTTCAAAATTCACAAACTAGGGTTTAGAAATTACACACCTTTCAATTGTTATAGTAAACAATTGATAATTCCCTTGATCTTGATCTTGATCTTCTTGGAAGCTTAGCACCACAAGTGTAATGCCTCTAATGGAATCACACCCAAACTAGCAAGAAGGAAAGTAGAAGGAGAGAGAGGGAGTATGCAATTTTTGGCCCTAAGGGTTTCTTCCAAAGAAATAGTGACCAAAATGTGAACCATGAGGCTCCTTATATAGTTGAGGGATCTAGGGTTTAGGAAAAACCCTAATGCTCCTTGCTTAGGGCCTAAGCAAAGCCAAAGGCCTTATCCAAGCCCCCTTGGGCGAAATCCTTAGGGTTTCCTCTATAGATTTCGTCCACCTCCTTCCAAGGAGGTTCTGGAGCCTTCCACTCAACTATTAGATAATTGCAAACTAGTCCCTACACTTTATAATTAATTCTTTTAACCCCAAAATTAATTCTAATTAATTTTTGGCTAACAATTAATTAAACAAAATGATTTCTTATTAATATATTAATATTTTAACATATTAATAAATTCATTTATATTAGTTTATTAATCTTATAATAAATTAATATCTCTCCTTTCATAATCTCCTTGTCCGGTTTCTAGGTTTGAGGGCAACCCAAAAGGACCGTGCTGCTATCAATTCAAGTACATACCAATTATAGTTATGGGCTTAGACACCTAATCCAACAGTCTCCCACTTGGATAAGTCTATAACTATAATTGCTAGTATGCCTTCTAAATTTGACCAGCAAATTGTAGCTTCCAAAAAGCTGCTGCCGAACTCTGACCCAGTCAGTTACGAGTCCTAAGATAAGAGATCACATGACCCTTCATTCTACTAGATATCTCTAGACATAAGACGTGGAATACAATCAATCTCTTTGTCCAAAATCTATGTTTCCCGATTTCTGATTTGTGATGATATAGGACTTCTAATCGAACACATCAACTTAGTCCTGGCTGGGCCCAGCACATAAGTCAACACCAAATCATCGAGGGGCCCACAAATATCGCTTTTCCCGTTAGGGCAAAAGGAACGAATAAACATTGACTCATATGCTTGTATCTTTTACTCATCAAACCATACATGACAATACGTTTTATAACACCAAGTTACTGATGCGTTTTCGTATCACCAATGTATAGCCGACTTGCAAATTACAACTCATATATCTCTGTTTCAAGATCATAGATATTATCATCTCAGTATTACTCGTGATGAATTCCATGAAGTAATACTCTGAGCGTGGGTTTATCCAATACTCAAATCTCAATTTCTGAGTACTCATGAACGTTGCAGCAAATCTATTGTCATGTCTATCCTTAGACAATCTACAATCCAGTTCATGACAGTCCTGATTCACTACTTACTTCCAAAAGTACGAGCGACTGTGGAGTTTGAATAATCTTATTATTCGGGAAGTCAAAACATGCAAAGTGAAACGCAATAATAATATTAATCCTATATGGCCCCAAAGCTTTTGAGCGTAAATAAAAACACTTTTATTTAAACACCATATTGATTACTCATTATTCATTGCTTACAGTTTCAGAAAATCAACTTATTACTTGAATTATAACCACAATTGTCCCATGCTCCAAGCATGCACACTTTGGTTTCCTATGGTCCATACTTTGCGAAATAGATCAATTGAAAAACCTTTCCAATGATGCTCATTTCACAATTCCCAATCCCTATTATTAGTGTTAGAACATAAGGTTCTTGCAACTACTAGAATATGATAGATTCTAACATTTTATGCAACGATCCTTTTGCAAAGTCATAGCACAAAAGTCACCAAGACATGGCCAATGAAATTACAAATTACTCTATTGGAAATTGTTACAAGATAATTCCATAGACGTGAAGTCTCACATTCAAAGTACATTCCTTTGAACATCATTCTTGCATAAAAGTTTCTAATCTAGACACAGACTCTCAACATCCAACTCCCAATATGGAAACACTTCCATATTTTCCATATGACGAATTATTCTTAATAGAATCTTATCTATTCATAATAATGTCGATATGGCCCATTCATTACTATACTTCCAACTACTCACAAGCGACAAATCCTTAGTGAACCTCAGATTTTCCTTTGATAGTTGTTTAATTATTTTAGTCAGAACCAATTCTAGATCCTTTTTCCCTCTTAATACCCTAGGCATTTGGAAAATTTTAGAATGGTCAAATATTACAGCATATGCAATCGATCCTATACCCAAAGCGTATTGGACACAATGCATAATGTCTCACATAAAGACGTGATACTTTATCATCCTTCTGCCATAATATTTTATGTGTCCTGTTCCCATAATTCGATCTATGAAGAGGGATGTCGTGATCATAATCGAATTTGAGAATGCACTATATATCCTTGACTAAATTTATTAATGTTTCTCGATCTAAGCTTTAGAATTTTGAAACGAAGTATAATATTCTCTCCCTTAATTATAGCAAAACAACTTTTCAAACATTACAACTTTGCAAAGTGAATCTTTGTTTTCTATAATTAATATTGCTAACTCACAATACTTTACCATAATAATCATGCTCCCACTAACATGATGATTATTTTCTTACCAGCATAACACTTATGCTCCCACTAGCTTTGACATGTATTCAGAAAACAATTAAACTTCCAGAGAACAATGCTTATTGAATTCCTTAAGTTTATATTTCTAATACCTAATGCTTTGATAAGCCTTTATCAAAGCTTCTTAAAATCATACACCTTTTCCTTAGAAAGCTCATATGTGTGTCTAGACAAATTCAGAACTTATGTCACTAAGTCCCAAATGTTTAGACTAATTGTCAAATCTCATAATTCGAACTATGTAAAGGGATGCCGTAACCATAATCGAATTTGAGAATACAATTTCCACAATCGCTATCTTCTTAAAATCTCTCTTAGTGAAAGCATTTCCTCACAATCATTTTCATGAAGGAGGTAATCTTATGACACTTAGATTTTTGTGGTGCATAAGTTCCTATCCATGTGAATTTGTCAAAACCAAAGTTTGTGACAAATCCAAACTCATATGGACTGAACTTTCTTAATCTTAATTTCTTGCCTTATGGTAACACGAGTGCCCACCATATCTTCCAAGTGGTTTAGCAACTCATTCCTATCAATGTACTTTCCATTGATCAAGGTGCTGTGTCTTTATGCATTCACATGAGAACTCATAGAACTCACATGCATAATTAACTCAATTGGAATGGCACAGAAAAGGAGTATGTCATCCATGATAGGCTGTAAACCTCAAGTCATGTGCTAGTGATGATTGATAAGGTTTATTCTTGATTTGTTCTTGAAACCTTTTTCAAGGTCATTAAAACTCCCACTGACCTCTTGACATATATGATTCTCTTGTCAGGAAACTTTCCTCAACAAAACAAATATTCAAGAGTTAGTGTAGTTCTTATCAAGACAAAACACTTCACAAAATTTGTCCTAGTTGGTCTTTGTCTTATCCAAGACATCACAACTTACCAATTTCAAATGTGTAAGAATAAAAAAACTTTTCAAAATTCCACATTTGATGAGTGTTATAAACCTTCTAGAGACTTGTCACTCAATTCACAATCTTGGAGTATAACTCTAAGACTTGATGTTGGAACGAAGTATGATTGACATCTTGATTTTAACCATTTCCACAATTCTTTATTCCTCTTCTTAGACATGCAAATGCACTAAGACTTACTTAGAGGATCAATTGAGATATGGTTCCTAATCATTAAGACTTATCATAAAACACAATAAAAGGTACTCTCCCTTCTTCTTAGAATAGAGAAACTTTTATCTTTCTGCCTACTTGATTCTTCTTTATTCGTTCTGCTATTCATTGAAACTCTTTCAATCAACTCAGAGTTACACTTAATCTTATAAGTATAATCATATTTACCAAACTTTAGTAAATCATGACGAATATCTTATCTATTTTGTGGTGGACTTGATCAACACACAACCTAGTGTACTCGATCTCCTAGTCCTTCACTTGACACTTTGTCAAAGAATTAGTCTAGTTTCCAAATATGAAAGTTTTTTCATTCATCACGCAACCAGGTTGCATGATTCCAAGTTTCTGTCCAATTGAAACTTGGGCGATGAGAAACTCTCCCTATTTGGTAAATTCTCGACATTTCCACAAATAACATAATTAAGAATCAAAACCATTATTGTTAATAATACACAAACATCAATTTTTCATAACGATTTCATTGCAAGGATATATATATATATATATATATATATATATATATATATATATATAATTATTCAAACCAAAATTTCTTTTATTCATAAAAGCAGCGGAAATCTTGTCCTTACAACGCAAAATCAACTGAAAAACTATGTATTTATTCCTAACAAATCTATCATAACTTTCTAAGCTCAAAATCTGATCTACGAATCCATGCGACGGTGATCCATTTCTTCGTGATCAGACTCATCTTGCTTTTCCATCAAGCTTCCTTTCTTTTCGCTGATCCTGCAAAACATTCAAATGTAATCTTATCACATTATGTATTAATAATCAATGAATAGGAACTTGATGGAGTTAGATAGTGGATTTTATACCCGAGGAGGAGTCATAACACTAGACTCTCCCATCTCTTAGATCTCTCAGGTAGATAGGGCAGCTTCGTCTCCAATGCCCCTTCTCTTGGCAATAAAAGCAAATGGACTCTTTTGGAATGACACAAGGAACTATCTCAGAGTTTACCTTTTTTGGATCTCCAATGTCATCATTTTCAATGTCCATTGAAGTTTGGGAGTTTGATTCACCAGACAAATTTGCTTGATCAGCACGCCAAATCATTGCTGATTCAGCAGCTATAAGCAAATAGGTGAGATCAATAAGGGTCACGTCGTGATCCATCATATAATACTCTCTAACGAACTCACTATATGATTCAGGAAGTGACTGAAGAACCCAGTCAACAGCCAACTCACTTGAAATCTCGACTCCAAACATGCTTAACCTATTAATGTGTGACTTCATCTCTAAGACATGTGCACACACAGGTTTCCCATCTTCGTGTTTACTTGCCAAAAGGGCTTCAGTGAGCTTGAACTTTTCAAGCCTTCGAACTTGTGGGTTTGGGAGAACAACGGGAGGAGGTGGAGGAAGTAGAATCAAGTTAGTCCACATGGTAGGGATTGATCTTTCACCCTCATAGTGGAACAGACTTTGAGCAGGAATACTTTTTCCATTAGATTTGGGAAGACCATGGTTAGATTCAAACATCTACAAAAACGGGAGAAAATTCAAGTTAGTTGATAAGAATCCTTGATGTAACAACCAAAAGAAACATCAAGGCTAGGATCCAACACAACATTGCACAAATTGGAAGAGGGATGCCGTAATCCAATTTGTAGAATATTTGAAGGTGGGTAAATGACGATTTACCAATTTCCACCATGAAAAACGAAAAAGAAGGTTAAGTTTTAAATGTATTGGAAACTCCTAGATTCTTTGAGATACATTGAAACTATTCAATGGCATGTTTTAATCTCGGATTATGCTCTTCTATTTATGACTGGGATGCCGAGGATCACAAACAAGATGTGAATAACCATGCAAATGTGCTTGGTAACCTCATTGTCTTTATCATTAACTATTGATGTGCCGGTAAACCACACACGCTCCATTAAAATGACAATTATGAGATACCCATTACTACTCTTTATTAGTGCCTTTTAGTGTGCCGGTTAACCACACACGCTCCACTAACGACCAATAAATCATTATGTGCAATTTCATGGATTAGCATACTTTTCACATCTTTCCTAAAGTAACTAGAGTTGGGATTTTGTAAAATAATGTTCTAGTACTTTCTTTAATAACATTATACTTTTACTGAGATGTAGTTGTCCTATCAAATCCGTTCTGCTAACGACCCTCCACTAATCAAGGAAGCGGTGGGTGAGAGTGGACACCCATTCAACTACCATTTTATAGGCAGTTTCCTTATACCCCCCTTATAGATTAGCTTCGTGAATGAGGCATACTAGCGATTTGACTGACCATATTCTTATACATATATAATATTTAACTTTTAATTATAATATATATATATATAAGGTGTGTTTTAAAAACATTTTAAAACTCCAAGGGTTTATATAAATTTTTTGAAATTTAAACTATTAAATTTTAAATTTAAGTAAACCAATTAATTAGATTTAATATTTATCTATTAATTAACTTTTAATTAATTTATTAAATCTTTTAAGGATTATCTAATTAAATTAAACAATTAACTTAATCCTAATCCATATCCCTTCTAGATTTCAAAAATATGGGGATAGGATAATTTCCTTAATTTTCTCAACCAAATAACTAGATTTAATATTTGTCTATTAATTAACTTTTAATTAATTAATTAAATCTAGTAAGGATTATCTAATTAAATTAAACACTTAATTTAATCCTAATCCATATCCTTTCTAGATTTCGAAAATATAGGGATAGGATAATTTCCTTATTTATCTCAATTATCCAATAAGACAACTATTATCCAAAACAAAGAAACCCTAAAAGGGGGAGCATATTTCGAAATTACAAGGGGAGGAGGCTAGGGTTTTGGAAACCCTAACCCTAATTTCAACTAGGGTTCATGGAGGCTAGGGTTTTCGAAAACCCTTTGCACCAAAACCCTAAAATCGAAAATTTTGGCCTTTAGGGTTTAATGGCTATAAACCCTAATTTGCAAATCAACTATTATAGCAATTCAATTTAAAACAACAATGGCTCTGATACCACTGATGGGTTTTAGGTAAAACAAATAAACTAAAAAACAATTCCTAAGTTCACATGCAACCTACTTTGGATCTATGTTTTAACTATTGAACATAGAACTTTGAATTGCAAAACAAGAACCCTAGAGGAGAGAGGCTATTTTCGAAATTCACAAACTAGGGTTTAGAAATTACACACCTTTCAATTGTTATAGTAAACAATTGATAATTCCCTTGATCTTGATCTTGATCTTCTTGGAAGCTTAGCACCACAAGTGTAATGCCTCTAATGGAATCACACCTAAACTAGCAAGAAGGAAAGTAGAAGGAGAGAGAGGGAGTATGCAATTTTCGACCCTAAGGGTTTCTTCCAAAGAAAGAGTGACCAAAATGTGAACCAGGAGGCTCCTTATATAGTTGAAGGATCTAGGGTATAGGAAAAACCCTAATGCTCCTTGCTTAGGGCCTAAGCAAAGCCAAAGGCCTTATCCAAGCCCCCTTGGACGAAATCCTTAGGGTTTACCCTATAGATTTCATCCACCTCCTTCCAAGGAGGTTCTGGAGCCTTCCACTCAACTATTAGATAACTGCAAACTAGTCCCTACACTTTATAATTAATTCTTTTAACCCCAAAATTAATTCTAATTAATTTCTGGCTAACAATTAATTAAACAAAATGATTTCTTATTAATATATTAATCTTTTAACATATTAATAAATTCATTTATATTAGTTTATTAATCTTATAATAAATTAATATCTCTCCTTTCATAATCTCCTTGTCCGGTTGCTAGGTTTGAGGGCAACCCAAAAGGACCGTGCTGCTATCAATTCAAGTACATACCAATTATAGTTATGGGCTTAGACACCTAATCCAACAACTTCTACACACAAGAACCACAACCAAAGGACTAAAACATAACAAATCATAACCCAAACTAGATCTACAAGAGAGAACCATGAAGATTAAAACTTTATACCTCCAAAGGCTTGCAAAAGGGGAAAAGAGTTTTGGATCTTCAAGATTCTAGCTAACCAACACTCCTCCAATAAGTTGTTCTTCTTCTAAAAGCACAAAAAACACACCAAAGTCACTTAAAGGCTCAAGAATCTATCAAATAGGGATAGGGTTTCGAATTAAGGGTTATAGAGGATGGAGACTGAATGTAGGAAGTGTTTGGAATTAATTAAGGCCTTTAAATAGGGTCCAAGACCCAAATATTAGGGTTGCACTCAACTGACATACACCCAACACACTCCTGGTACGCCTAACATATTGGGAAGAAGCTTCGTAACCAGACTTACCTAGTACGACCAACGTACACATCGTACGCCCAACATACTAGGCCAAAGCCCAAACCAGCCTAATTTTGTAATGGTCATAACTTCCGCATCCGAAATTCGTTTTCGACGTTCTATATATGTTTGGAAATGTAATGAAAATCCCTATAATCCTATCAACTCTCCTTTTCTTTAAAACCTTCCGAACTTAAATCCTAAATTCATGAAAGGTTCAAAGCATCTCTTTTACTATTATACCCTTGGGCTCCAAAGCACAAACTGAACCCTTGGATCGCATAAACTACATTACCCAGGTCTAAATGGGTCTAGACCTCTCTTTCCTCAAATCCTGAAGCCTTATGATAATTGATCCTCAGGTCACGACCCAAAATTAAGAAACGAATCGAAATAGGGTATTATACATTATATATATGTTTGTAAGCTCATATCATCATTCCTTTTATGATTTGGTGCTTGGAGGAGACGTGAATCGTGAACCATGTAATCATGATGAATGTGAAGAATTTAGTTGAGGATTTTAAATTGCAAGTGATTCCTTTTATTAGATTCATAATGTAGAGCGTAAATCCCAATGTAGAGCTTATATGTTGAAAATCAAAACTAGGGTTTCAAGGGTATTTTGGGGATTCTTTAGCTTTCTAGCTTTGGATATGAGTTATGGATGCTTATCGTAAAATGATTAACTCATGAGTATCATAATTGTAACATTGATTTATAAGTTAATAAAGTTGTATGAGAAAAACTCAATGATTTAGTGATTCATACGGTCATAAGCAGGTTCTATTGGTAAAACAACTTAGGAATGGAATTAGTAATCCATATGAAATTGATGTGATTTTTATAATCCATAAAATATAAAATTAATTTAAATGAAAACTAATATTTAGATTTATAAAACCTAACAAACCAAATTAACTATCAACACCAGGCAGTGTACCTGACGATGAACAATATTAGCTAGATAAGTAAGGGTGTTGAACTCAAAGGGAATTGAGGTGTACCAAATTAAATAACAAGAAATATTAAATCAATAAAAAAAAATAATTAATTAAGTACTTTTATTTAGATCTCATATCACTATATAACCATAGTTAATTAATATGAAGTGCAATGGAATTTTGATAGATATTCACTGATTTCTAAATTGATTAGATCGGAGGGTCAAGTCACTAATCCTATGGATCTAAGTTGTCTACCAACAAGTAAAACTCTCTTAGAATCAGTCTATTTGTTCATATTATGTAATGACTAGGTATGATCAGTAACAAGGTTAGCGACAACTTTTCAAATTGTACAAGCTATCATATCAATCATGAATGTTAAATTAATTTTATTATGTTTAACCTAAGGATGCCTCCATTAGTTAGACCTGTCTACACCTCAACTGGTTATGTTTTGATCTCTCAGATGTTAATTAAACATTTAATCTAGGATAATAATCTGAACCTAATCCTTAGATCATGTACTTGGTTACATAAGCATAACAAAATCAATATCAATACGCATGGGTCTTTAATTGAGCATTAACACAATAAATTAAATACTATCAAAATCCTTTCAGTGAATTAACCATAATCAAAATAGATCATATACATCTAAATAAAAGTATTGGGACTTAGCCCATAATCAAAAGTAAGTAACTAAAACAAACTAGAAAATCAAACATAATGCAAACCAAAGGTCGAAAGCTTCGCTTTCTTCCTTCTGATTTTCTCTATATTCTTCATTCCCTTATTCTTAGATAAAATTAAGGATTTCTATATAGGTTCTATGAATCGACATAAACCGCGGTGCGATTTGCGTATATCAGCAAATATCTTCGAAATCTTCATTAATTCTGGAATTATCCTTAATTAAATCTTTGCTTAGTCTTCAAGCTATGAATTTGTTCCAGAATATGTCTTATATCTTTCATTTTAATATATTGTCCTTTTAATCTGTAAAATATAAATTTATAACAATTCAGTACCAAATATCTTCAAAAACATGCAGAAAAGTGTAAAATATATCCTTTAAAATATATATAATTGAGGACATATAAGAAGTAAATTGTTAAAATGTATCATTTAATAAGACCATGAAGATATAAGTAGAATCGTAATTTATGTTAGATGTAAAGTTTGATGTTAGAGTAATAACTTATGCATGAATTAAAACTCGAAAACTACTAGAACTTCATTTTTATCCTAAATTTCGGATTCAACAACATGACTCAAAATCCTAACGTGAAGTATATGAAGATATTGAGTGTGTTTATACATTCTAGAGTTTCTAATGGTTTAATTGAGGTGTAATCTTGAAGTTAATCTTCAAACTCACACTAATTCTCCATTATTCTCTTCAAAATTGCCACAATAGGGATTCTTCCGTCTTGATTCTCGACCTCGCACCTCTAACAAGGATAATAGTTGTTACTAGCTTATATATAAATGGTCTTTTGGTATAGAGAAATTAAATATCCTCCTACTATTTGTTGCTACTTTTGTTCCTATATATTTAACATGATGATAAGTGTATAAATTTAACATCTAAATCAAATTTAAATTAAATTTAATGACATTTGTCACCATCTAAAATAGATAGGAAGATAGTAGGAACAAATATAGAAAGATATTTAATTTCTCTTTCGTATAAATGGTCATTTGGTATAAATGGCCTTTTTAGTTTCTTATTTCCAAATTGTGTCACCCATTTGCTATAAACTTTTAAATAAACTCTTCAGGTTAACAGCAAGCCCCACTTCATCACTTAGGTGGTGTTTGTTTTTTGTTCGCAAATCTTCCTGACCTCTTCTATCTATGCGGCGCAGACCACGCGCAGACATTAGCCTTCGCAGACTGTTTGTTTTTTTGAAGACTGCAGACCTAAAAATGTCTGTGAGTGCTCTTCTTGGCGCATATGTGGACCAAAATCTTCTAACATCTTCAGACATCTTCTAGCCTAAAAAAACACATATACTTTATTTTTATTTTTTTAGTTTTTTTTAATTTATATTTATTCCAACTTTATTAGTGATAAACAATTTGAAAAAAAAGTTACAATACTTAACAAAAAGTTCAATGATAGAAACATGATATTTTTGACAAATTTATAAATAAAAGTTTTTTACAATAATGATCTTTGAAGTGAATATGGAAAAAAAAATATATTCTTATATTTTTTGTGCCAAATTTTATAAAACATTCTTTAATAAAACATCATCAATTTCTTAGAAAAAATATTTATGGCAAGTTTTTTAATTGATTCAATTGAAAAAATCGAAGTTTATTTTCATTAATCTATATATCAAATTCTTTTATTCCTAATTACAATGTTTAGGCATAACTTTACAACCAAAATTGTTGGTTTTTTCAAATATGTACGTTAATTTGTACCATTTTTATTTCCATTTTTTATATAATAATACTAAAAGTTGATTTAGATTTGTTAATTATTTATAACAAAGTCATAAATATATTAAAAAATCATTTTGTAGTTTAAAAAAAGTAGTTTATTTAGATTTTAATTTATTTGAGTAGTCTGCAGATGTTAAAAAAACAAACAGTCTTCTTTTTTCAAACTGCAGACGTTTGGTCCACCTCTTCTACTGCAGAGGTCTACAGATGTGATCCGCAGACTGCATATATTTTACCTCAGAAAAAACAAACAACACCTTAATCTATCATTTTCTTCCTTTGACTAAGTCAATGCTAGTTATGGCAAGTTTGATCATTTTGACACTTTTACTCCAACTTCTCATTTTTCTATTTATAATTTATATAAAATCTCAAAATTTATAAATATTATTTATTTTCTCAATAACTATTTATTTACTAATCATAACCTCATTTATTTAAAATAAATTTTACTAAAAAATAGAATGTTATAAGATATATGTAACCGATAAGTTGAACCATTTAAAGAAAACCATCAACGAATTTAAAAAAAAAAAAAAAAAATTCTTTCAATAAAAAGGCCCTAGCAAAAAATGTGGGCAATAATGGTCTTTTTGTTCAAATATAAAGAATAATGACGGAGAATTGTGAATTTTCTCTTTAAAGATGGCAAGGTTGGAGTTCCCAAAATTCTTTAGAAAACACCCTTGGAATGGATGAGTAGGGTTTCTTATTGGTGATCAAAAGGTATCTCAAATTGCTTTCCACCTTGAAGGAGAAGCAAATCGATGGTAGCAATAAATGCATCCAACCAACGAGGACAAAGGTTGTGTAGTAACTTGGAAACAATTTAAAGGGTATTTATGGGCTTATTTTGAAACAATAAATTTTGAAGCTTTATCAAGATTTCGACGTGATGGATTTCTTTGTGGTTACCAAAAGATTTGGAGAGGTTTGGCATCAAGTTCACAGTTGGATGCAACAATAACTCAAACACTCAACGTTGAAGAAAGTCACTACCCTAGCGTGAATGTGGCATAAACAAAAATTGCTTTGTTCCATTTTGTAACGAAAATTTCACCCTAGACACAACTACCACATACTTCAAATATTGTCTCGAGTGCCCAAACAATATATATATATATATATATATATATATATATATATATATATATATATATATATATATATATATATATATATATATATATATATATATATATATATATATATATATATATATATATATATATATATATATATATATATATATATATATATATATATATATATATATATATGTTATCGTTCTCTACAAATTATCTTCTAGAATGTTGGTTATACATATCTTTTAAATGAAGCTTATCTTTTAAGCTCTCAAATTCATTTAATGGAAGCTTTGGAACGAAAAAAAAGTCAGTAATGTGAATTCTTTTAAAAGTATTATTGTGGTTTATATTACAAATTCAACTAAAGATTTGCCGTCATCGACACCTATGATATCGAAGCGTGGACAAAGGTGGACGATATACTAATTAAGTAAAAATATGAAATTAAGATATAAGAAAGGCAAAACTGTGAGATTTTGTTTAAAAAGATTATTGAATTTATAATAATGTTTATAAAATTAACGAAGTCCCCGCTACATAAATATAGTAGTTCAACAATATGTCATAATTTAGTTCAACTAAATTTATGCATTTCACGATATCATTTTTAATCAAAAAAAAAAAAAAAAACTAAAGGTTCTTTGATATGTGTTTTGTTTGATCTTCAGATTGTTTAATACTGTAGCTAAAAAGCTAAAAGATTCTAATATGTTTTTACTAGATTTGATAAAAGAATGGATCTAACTATATTTTAACCCAATCAATCAAATAACCCTAAATCATCAAATTACAAGATGTTTTTCGTTTCCATATCAACACTTATCGTTTTATATGATATAATTTGAAAAAAAAATAGTCGTTGGGTTTGGGTAATATGCCAACTTGATTTTTTTATAACTATTTTACTAAGTAGCTCATAATTATATCTATCTTCCTAATTGGACCCATTAAGCCAAAACCAGTGACAAATGATCGTATGATTATAGTTAAAGATGATTAGATTATTGTATATTATCTATGAAATTATTTCATTATAACAACAGAACAATTCTATACCCACTTTTTTTAACTTTAATAATTATGCTAAAACAAAACCAATTATTATAAATTAAAATAACAACAATCAAATGTCTACAAGCTTATCTTGACACTAAGAACGTCGACAAGAGAATGACGTTTTTAGATTCCAAGTTATAACAAATTAATTGCTACAAATTAAAATATTAGTATTTAATTTTTTTTTTTTGTAATTATTAAATAGTACCAATTCATTCCCATAAGTAAATCAAAAAAACATAATTAGTGGGACTCCATATGTTTCTTTCTAGTTTCAACCGAGAAGAGAACCAAAACGAAGCCATAATGGGTGCGCTCAAACGGACGTGGCCCCACACGTTAACGGAGGACCCACCGGCACGGAGAAAATAAAACAATTTTGCAAATTTGGCCGTTGATGCCGGACAAAAGCCAAATCCTTTTCACGCTTAAAACAAATCTCTATTAAATCTGGTCCGTTCGATTACTCCGTAAAACAGGCGCTGCCGTCGATCCCCGTTCTCACGGGGAGAGTTATATGTTTAAAGTTTAAAGGATATATGAAAATTTCATTTTGATGCCCCTCAAGTTTTATTATTATTATTATATGTATGTGTGTATATGTATATCAATATATGGACTGTGTATATCAATTTGTATTGTATATATGTATGTATGTACACATTAATGGTATGTATACATGGATGCATGTATGTATAATTTACATTTTAATTTTGAAATAAATGAATCCCAAGTACCAAAATTCGCTTATAAGTTATATCACTTGCCAATTATAGCCGTTGCATTTTCTTTTTCTTAATACAAGTGTCTGAACACTAAATATGCACATATCTAGTCTATATTCATATGATGTATTGCTTACATCTTCTGTTTGACTTCCTCCGATAGAAGATTTGGAATTTGATTTATATTATGGATTTCGAAATATTACATTTTCCAATTATATAGTTTCATCCTATATTTTTAACCATCAGAATTTTCGTACATATGTATTGTTAAATGTGATTTTAAAAATGAAAATCCGAAATAAACCTGACAATGTTTTTCATCGGGATAAGCATATAGAGTAGGTTGAGGGTCATTAGTCCCGAATATTATATGTATGTTATTTATTTGTTTGTTCCTAAACATGTCATATCTTTTTCTTTCAAATAAGATGTTCCTAATCAAATTGTCTAATAAATAACATTATTAATGACAAATGACAATTTTTTTGTTTATCGACTATTACATTTTAATAGTTTATATGTTCGATGATTGGGCAAAAGTTTATTGAGGGGAACTCTAGAGGAGAAATGAGAGTTGAGTTGTCATTTGATTTATTGACACAGTATAGACGATAAAAAATGGAAAATGATTTAATATGGTAATATATTTTTTATTTTGTATATATTTAGTTACTGATTTTTTTGTCTATATTTGACAATTTAACTTGTTTTTTTACACATTCAATCCTTAAAACTGGCTAATCCACGTTACTTAATAGGGTAATATAATTTCCAATTTATACACATTTAGTTCTTAAAGTTTTTGTGTACATTTTGTCCTTATGATCGATTTCTTTAGGTTTTGCTAATTGCATCCTACGTTGGACAATCATTAATGAGGTGTTTTCATACGTGGATCGTCTATCACTTATATCAGTAACGTAATTCATGAATCAATCAAATAATGTTAGTACCCTAGTTTTCTTCAAGTATAATATGTCTTCAGCTGCAGATTCATCTATCTTCATAGCAGACAACAAGATTCTTTGTGATTGCTTCCTCCCAACTCGAATATGCGTTTCCAAGACAAAAGAATAGTCTAACAAAAGGTTTAAAGTCTTCCCTAATTCATACAACCACGTATGAATTAGGGAAGACTTTAAACTTATTGTCAATGTTCTTTTGTCTTGAAAGTGCAAATTCGAATTGGGAGGAATCAATCACAGATAATCATGTTGTCTGATATGAAGATAGATGAAACCGAAGCCAAATGCATCTTTTGTTTGGAGAAAACTAGGGCACCAACATCATTTGACCTATTCGTAGATTAGGTTATTGATATAAGTAAATGACGACCCACATATGAGAATACTTCATTAATGATTACCCCACATAAGTGAACAAAACTTGAAGAAACTTGTCATAAGGACTAAATGTATACAAAAATAACAAGTTAAATTGTCAAATATAAACAAAAAAAATTCAATATATATATATATATATATATATATATATATATATATATATATATATATATATATATATATATATATATATATATATATATATATATATAAAAGATATATTATCCTATTAAGTAAAAAAAATCCATCTGTACTGTTGCTTGCTTGTGTTAGACATGTAATTAGACATCTTTGTGAGTTTACTTATTATGTATATTTTGATTCGTTGTTCACTTGTCATGTTCAGATATAATTGAACTTTGTAAAATTCTTTCTTTAAACACATTTAGTATTTTCGATATAAAAAGATTATATCTTTAAGTTCACATTATTTGAAAATATATATTTTGCGTAGTATACATTAATGTGTTAACCACCAAAAGTAGATATAAAGCAAACCTAATTAGGTGACTTGCCAACAACAAACTACTTTCTAATATTCCTACGAATACACAAAACTTTCTATTTGTTAATGTACATGTGTATCAAACAATTATGACGCTTGATTAAATATATAACTTAAACAGAATTATGTATCTTAATAATCATTTGATAAAAGGTAAAATGGATTTTTTTTTTTTTGTAAATTTATGTTAATATCCAATTAATTGCAATGACGATCAAGCAAACAATTTTGTATCAAACGCCACATAATAGACATTTAACATTTTATATATTTGAATATATGATTAATAGTTTGACTCTCAAAAATAAATATGACGTGTCAACACATGGATGCGTTTGGGAGCTTCTAACTTTTAGTTTTTAACAAAATGCTCTAGTTTAAATAAAAAGTTTGCATCTAGTTTAAATAAAAAGTTTAGTTTGACAGTAAAGCTTTTATCTTTTACTTTAAACAAAACAGTCCAAATCTAAAAGCTAGTTTATGTAAAGCGATAATGAGTTTTTAAAATCAATTTCCAGAATTGCCTTTATATATATATATATATATATATATATATATATATATATATATATATATATATATATATATATATATATTAAACAATTGTCATTTTATGTATTTTATATATTTCAAAAGCTTTCAGCTACTTTTGTTAAACACTCATATAACAAACAAAAGCTATAATTTTCAGCTATTAGTTACCCGTTACCAGCTACTAGTTAACTATTACTTTTGTCAAACACGTCCATAAGATGATAAACACATCATCATAATCGTCATCCATTCTTGTCGAAAAATTTTGTTAGCGCAATAAAATTATTATGCATTTTCTGATTTGGGCCTATGGCCCTTTAGCCTTATAGTTAGGTTTAACTTTTTTAGCTTTCCTATTTATGTTCTCTCTCTCTCTCTCTTAATTGTATTATTTTTTATGATTCAATAATGAAACCCTAACAATATTTTGTTCAATATTTTACATGGTAAAAGATCCGTGTTCGGTCTGTCCTTTATGATTATTGGAAGCGAGTTGTATGTAACATTGTGGTCTTGCGTGAAAATTTTGACGAATTTGGTATGACTTTATAATCTACTTCTATATTTGGTTTGTTTTGTTTTGTCTGGCTTGTTCAAGGGTTTTGATTATTGTTGATATTCATTTGTTTGGGGGGGGGGGGGGGGGTTTCTTTTTTTTCGCGTCGTGGTTTGGCTTTTATCGCTGCGAAATTAACTTTTCGTCGATATCTCACTGCGATTTTATTTTCGCCCCGCGATTTAATTTCAGAATACTGTTTCGTCGCTATCTTGTCGTGACTTTATTATCGCGCCACAATTTTTAGAGAGAAAACAACTTTTTTCCGTTTGGTTATTGCTCAAAGTTTAATTAGTTTGGGTATTGCTGGTATTTTTCGATTTTGAGGTTTTGTTAGTCTGTTTGACTATTGTTGTTCGTTATTGGTTTTGACGGTTTCATTTGCTCTTCTATTGTTGGTTTGGGATTATTGTTTGATTGTTTATTGTCAATATGGATCCAAATGATAAACTAGTTCGAAAAGTTAATTTTGATGAATGTGCATAGAAGAACCTTTGGAAGTCTCAATGTTCATTGTTATTGAACAAGGCAACACAACAAATAGATAAATCATAAGATCGTTGCAGCCATCGTTTCACCCTACAGTAGAAACTAAAGTTCATGTTATCACCACGTCATCTTCTGCATTGGATCCCCAAGTTCATGAGCAGTTCAGACAGCTCCTTGCTCTCAAATATGCAATTATGTATGCATCTACATCTCATTCATATCTTTCCTCATCCAGTATTTCATGTATTCCTTCATCTTTATGGATGTTGGACTCTGTTGAATCTCGTCATATGCCACCTTACTTTTCATCCTTTAGTTCTTTCTCTTATTGATCACCCATTTCAATCATGTCTGCTAGCTCTATACCTATACCTATAGAGGGTGTTGGTTCGGTTGTCACTCCTTATGTATCTCTTAATTCTATTATATTCTCACACTTGCTTTAAATCTTTCATTAGTTATACAGTTGTGTAAATCTATTGATTAGGTTTTATTATCCAATTCTCTTTGTTGTGCTCTTGATTCTCACTCCTAGAGAGTAACTGAGACCGACCGTAAGTTAAGAGAACTATATGTCTTGGATCAACTAAAAATGTCTGATGTCGTTTCCAGTAGTGTTGATTTGTCTTTTTTTTCGTTTGAGTGATTCATCTTCTCACTTTTATCTTTGGCATTCACGTTTAGGACACACGTCAGCTTTTCGTTTACATTTTTAGCTTCTACTTTTGTTTTAGGTTGTTTGGACATTCATGATATTTATGAATGTTGTGGTTGAAAACTAGAAAATTGTCTGCTTTACCGTTTCCTCTAAAGGACGATCAATTTACTATGTTTCCTTTATAGACGATTACACTTGTTATACGTGGGTTTATCTTAGGAAGCGTAAATCTAAAATTTTCACCATATATAGCAATTTTAGATCCCTGGTCAAGACTCAACACTTCGCCTTTATAAAATCCATTGTGGTTTGGGAGGTGAATATACCTCTAATGATTTTAGTCAGTTACTTACATCTGATGGAACTATGTACCAATCATCGTGTACATATACTCCTCGGCAAAATGGTATTATAAAAAGAAAACATCGTCACATTGTTTAAACTGCATGATCCTTACTTTTATCCTCTTAGGTCCGTCGTATTTTTTTAGGATAAGCCGTTTTTACCGCTACATATGTCATTAGTTGCATTCTCATTGCACACAATTTTAGGATGTCTCCCTATGAATAAATATATGGAAAAGTTCCTGATTATTCTTCATTCTGTGTATTTAGGTGTATAATCTTTTTCTTATGACCTCATGCTGAGCAAACCAAATTGTCTCCAAAATTTGCTCTATGTGTATCCTTATTGGTCAAAAAGGATATTGATGTTACGATCCTACAAGTCAAAAATTATATGTTTCTCGATATTACCTCTCTAGAATACATTCTATTCTACAATATTCACGTTCATTCACATAACGTGACTTGTACAGAACTTCAGTCTATTGATCTATTTAGCATTGACATTGATGACGTTTCTTCAGATGCTTCTGCTACTTTAGATAGCCCTCCAACTTCTTATCTCACACATGGTGTTTCTCAAGAACCTCCACATGTATTTTCTTAAGAACCCCCACCTGCTAAACAACCCCCACCATCAAGACCTACTCGTACTCAAAACTCCACCAATGTAACACCCCTAAAATCAGAGTAAAAATTTTATTTTCCAAAACAACCCTAACACAATATTTGTTTATAAAAACATTGTTTCAAAAGTATAATTCATAAATTAGAGTATCCTAGAATCTAATAACATAAAATACGAAGGATGTGCACTATCATGCCTTCGTCTTGCTACAATCACCTGAAGTACCTAAAACAATAACAAAAATTGTAAGCATGAAGCTTAGTGAGTTCCCCCAAAGTACCAACACTGACAACATATAACAACATATATTGGGTCTACATCATATGTCTAGAATACCCCTACAAGGTCCTCAACATAATTCTGGATTACCCATGATCCCACAATATGAGTTTGGCTTGCCCTCGAGGACCATAACTCATATCTGGCTTGCTCCCGATCCCACAACATAAGTCTGGCTTGCCCTCGGGGACCACATCTTATGTTTGGATTGCTCCCGAACCCACATCATAAGTTTAGCTTGCTCTCGGGGACCACAATTTATCTATGGCTTTCTCTCGGGTTTTTTTGGCTATCACACAACGAAGTACAACATCAACCCAACCATACTATGTCGACATATGCATAACAGATAACATGTATTTAACAAACATATAATCATATAACCAGTCAGACAAACAAGCAGATCTAACAGCTTACTATTGCATAATAGCACCCAATATACCAGAATACATAATCTAGTGGGCCAACGTTCGTGCCTTTGACCCACAAGTATAGTAAGGAAAACTCACCTCTCAGAAGATAATTGAATCAACACTCGATCTGATGTGAACATTGCTCCTGACACTGAAGATAATCCAAAATGACTCCAATCAATAATTAAGGTTTTATCCCATACCATTGGTCCACTCATCCTTCATCATATTAAGGGAAAAAGACCATTTTGCCCCTTGCCCTACAAGACCCAACTAATCCTAGCCCAAAACCCTTAATGGCCCAAGGACCAAAATCGATCCAATGGGCTTTTGAGAGAATGCCTGTCGTCCACTCAATGACACTTGGCCCAACGTTCTAACCCAAACGCCTGGCATAACCACAAAATCCCAAATCCTTAACCAAGGTATTAATGGCTTAATACCTAACATCTAAACTTCAGATCCAATGCTAAAAGAATGTCTAAAGTCATAAAGTTGAAACTTTTATGGATTTGCATGGCTACAAAGAGCCCAATACCAAAATCTAACTTATATCACCCTCTAAAGTTTCAACACTCTTGCATGGAAGAGTATTAAGGTCCAAGCTTGTATTTTTATGATTCTAAACCCTCCAAAATGATTGAAAGGACAGCCCAAACCTCAGGAGCATTCCAAACTCACAAAATTCAAGTTCTTGGGACCAAAAAGGAAGTAAAACTACACTTAAGCACGATCTAATAAGGAAGTCATCAAGATCTGAACTTTATACCTCAAAAAGGTTCTCCAAGATGCCAAGAGTCCAGATCCAAAGGCTAGAGGGCAACACCAACACTCCAAAGATCTTCGTTCTCCACCAAGAACATTAAAATGATACCAAAATGTTACTCCAAGGCTTCAAAACACTCTCACACACACACACACTTAGGGTTTTGAAATGAGGGCTATCTGGACAGAGATTGGAGATAAGAAACGTTTTGAGGCTATAATGGCTTTTAAATAGGGTGCAATGCCCGACATCCACAAACTTATGTTTGGCGTTCCAACGCCTAGCGTTCCATTCCCAATGCCTGGCGTCTGGGACCAAAATGAAAAATTAATCACAAAGCAAGACCAATAATGCGAATATCTAGAAACTGGCGTTAGAACCAAGCTTCCAGAATTTGTATATTCCTCTTACTCGCTAGCATTTACCTCCTTTATTGGGAATATATATGTATCATCCCAAAAATCTAACCATTTTTTTAAAAATTAGAGTATAGGTTACGCCAAAAGGTTTCACTCATATTCATTATTGAATCATAAAATCATCTTTTCATGTCATATCAACATAACCATAATAAAATTGTGGAAGCTAAGACTTGTCCTGAAAACCATATCATAACATAGAGTAAATAAACCAGATGTCATGCCCTTCCAAGAGAGTCTAGATATCTCAATCATTTCAGCTCCTTGCCCTTCGAACCTAAAGGAACTACATCTAAAAACATAAAGTAGAAACTGTAAGCCTATGGCTTAGTGAGTAATCACAACACTCATCCATTATATAGATCATATTTAATACACATAATAACATATAAATTCAAGTAAGAAGTCACATATTACCTACATTTTATCACATATAACTAAATACATATGTATGTTACAATACTGATTACTGGTCACAACTAGATTCCCTCACCTAATAGGTTTTTACCTAGTCATCGTGCATAGACCACCTTCCTCAAGGAGGCTTCATGTCGTCGACCATCTGTACATTACCATCTAGACTAAACTACTAGATTCCCTTTCTGCAAGGCTTTTCTTTGGTTTTCTGCAAGGCTTTTCTTCGGTTGTCTAATCCCTAACCACTTCCCTCACTCAAGAGGCTTTTGTTTCACAAAACATAATCATATAGACCATAAAATAAGTAAGTTCATGAGAACTCACCTAAAGTTGCAAATCACATGATAAAACCATAGAAGTGGCTAAGATAGATTGTCCAACTCCCTGAGCACCTACAATCATATACATAATCCTTACTTAGCCAATAATTTATGTATTACTTAATATTACACCATAATATACTTCTTATTCACTTTTATTCAAATATTAGGGCATGAATGACTCCAAACACATTCTTTGGTTTACGTATCCAAACACACGCATACAAATAAAAAATGAGGCTTACTTTTTGTTTTACGCGCTCGCACCACTTGTAATATATGATGTGTGTTATGTTTTAATAGTAAAACATAGTTAAAAATCAGATTCCATGGACCCAAATCATTCATAAATCATAGCTCTTCGGCTTGTGAGTTTCGGGACAAAACTTGTAACAACCCAAAAATGGTGATAAAATTTTCATTTTTAAGTTCATCAATCACAAACATCAAATGTCTCAAAAACATCCAAAATACAAACTATCAGAGTAAAAGAAATCATAAATACAGAAATCATGAGGGGGAGAATGTTGTGCCATCATGTCGGGCCCTTCTCCTTTGTACCGAAATTACCTGAAACCAATAACATATCTGTAAGCACAAAGCTTAGTGAGCTTCCCCGGAATACGACATACACCATACAAATAAATATAACAACACGTGGTTGTGTCAGGTCCGTAACAACCCACGGGTTCATACCAACCCCATGTAACAACAATGTGACAACCCGAAATTTCCATTCGGTCAAACCCTAAAAGTCAACCACTTCGTATCATATGTTAAAGACATTATTTCTTATTTTCAAGAAATATAAAGTTCGTTTGATTATTTTAATATTATTTTTAAACGAACAGGTGAAAGAAAGTACCGTCTCGGGTTTTAATTTTTGAAAACCGCAAGCACCTCGCGTCTTAGAAATTCCCGACCAAACTTTTATATTTTGGTTGAAAAATCACCCAAAAATCGTGAACTCATACCTATGTATGAGTTTACTCCCCAAGGCTAGTCATTATTGAGTTTACTCCCCAAACACCAAAGGAGTAAAATCCAAAATATTCTCTCAAGTATCATCCAAGTTTTTATTTTAGATCTTCTAACTAGTAAGTGTTCTAACCCTTTCAAGTTATTATATCACTTAATCTAGTGATTGTACATCCTTTAATCCATTCATTTATGTATTTTGTCTAGATTTTCCAAAACACTAAGAACACACACTAAGTGTTCTTGGCCTTTTAGCTCAAATCAAGCCTTCTAATAGTAAGTGATTCCATCCTTGAGTGAGTTTAAGCTAGTATTACATTTATATGTCAAGAAAATATGTCAAGAACACAAAACTTGAGGTGTTCACGGTCCAAGGAGATGCTTGGGCCATAAACACCATAAATGACACCAAAGTGTGTCTAAGCCTCAAATCTAAGTCCTTATTGATGTTTAAACCATCCTTGACATATTTAAAGCCTTCCTTATTGTGTTTAAGCCTAGAAAAACATAAAAGACCATCAAATTTAGGTGTTTACGGTTTGGGGATCTCCCAAAACCGTAAACACCCTAAAGTGGGTTTAAGTTGATCATTTTTCTTCCTTAGGCTTAGAAACTAGCTCATACACTTACCAATTTGTGTTAAGGGCTTGAAAACATGGCTATACCCTTCCTCATGAGGGTTTACGGTAGTAAAAACAAAGGGAAAAGTCCATGAGACCGTAAACTCCTCCAAGGAGTGTTTTTGAGGTCCTAGTCCCTTCCAAAGGCCAAACCACTAAATAGAATTGCATCAAGAGGCTTGCTAAACCACAAAACAACACCTAGTCATTAAGACGAGAGTTTACTGCCGTAAACTCTTTGTGTCATGACCTTCAAAACCGTAAACTCCAAGGGAGTTTACCCTCGAACCCTAAACACACTAGCCTTTCCCTACTCATTAGCCGTTTTACCAAATAGTTTCCTTCAAATGATTTTTATAAACATTTTATATGTTTAAAACTCCTTATTACACTGTACATTTTACTCTGTATGTTTTATTTTTAAATTATTTACAATTGTGATTCAAACAAATGTTTCCTTTTACTAAATTGTTTTATGAAACCCATTCCTTCAAACCGTTTTATAGATTGACATCAAGTCGGTCTTTTCTTAGATAATAATTATGTTCAAAGGTTTTACAAAACTTATTTTATGCTTTTATAATATAAATTGCATGCCTCTATATGTATAGTTATATAAGTAATGTTTAAAAGACTTAGGAAGGCTATCCACCTTGTTTCTTTTTCCTCGATTTGGATGTGATCTGATAGGATATCGGGTACTCGTTCGAAGGTCGTTTAAATATTAGTTATATATTATGTGTACATATATAGTCATAAAAGGTCCTTCCAGTTCATCCAATGCCCTTGGGTAGCAAGGGTAGACATCCATGTTCATACGTCCCAGTTAGATTACTAGAAAACTACCATATGGGTAGTTTAGGAAGATACTAGAACCATTACTAGAACGCGATATCATACAATGAGTCAGTTCATTCATGAGTCAATACTTGCTAGATAGAGAGCACATACATTACAGCTAGAACATTACAGTACATTACTATACTTGCTAGGTAGAGAGCACGTACATTACAGCTAGAACATTACAGTACATTACTATACTTGCTAGGTAGAGAGCACGTACATTACAGGTAGAACAGTTCATTACATTACATATACATGAATACGTTAATTATTGTGATTTGAATCGGAGCATGACTTAAATGTCATGGCCCGTGTTGTAGCCAGATTCTCTTGAAGGGAGAGCGTGAGTTTGCGTATAGATCTATACTGGATTGACTATCCTACACCTTGCTGCTAGCTACAGCCGGACCTGCAGGTCTGCGGGTGCCAAACGTCATTTCTTTTTACGACCATTCGTATGTCGTTCTTACCAGTCAATAGTATGGTGCAATTAGTCACATGATGCCTTAATATAAATCCGGTTTAAGGTAGTTAGTACATCAGTAGTTCTTATAGCACTACATTTTAGTACCACATTAATTTTCCATGTACATATATTTAGTGATCTTTTCACTTAAACTTTAAATGTAAAAACTATATTTTGTAAATGATAGTTACACTTGGGAAAATTACACACTTTTACAAGAAACGAACATTTAGAACAGTTAAGTCTTGGTAGAAGACTACATTGAGAACATTTAGCTCTTGGTAAAAGACACCCTTATATAATAGTAGGAATCATAGGGATTCCTCAGGTCATCATAGACAGGTACCGATGCAATGAGAAAGGAAGATGGAGCTCGTTCAAGACTCATCTTTCATTTTGATTTATGCTTTAGTGTTTATCAAAATTTGACAGAACACACTTGTATAATAATTATATTATTAATGCAATGGGTGATGTTGTTGCTTGTTTACTACTTTTCATTATTGTGATACTGTACATGACGTCCTCCGCTTCAGAACGTTTCCGCCGTTCTTGGTTTTGGGGTGTGACAGATTGGTATCAAAGCATTGTTTATAGTGAATTAAGTATATCAACCCATAAAAGATATACTAACTATAAATACAATGGGATTAAAAATACTCTGACCAAGAGTTTATACTTTAAATAATAAAATATTTAAGTAAGTATGCGTGTCTGTATTCATACTAAAATCAGTGTCACTAGGACAGTACAAAAGAATTACGGTTGTTGGGCAACACAGGTGGACTTAGAGACATATGGTCAAATCTAGGAAGATATAGCCTGATCACCTATATTATCCGAAGGTTGACTAGCATGTGCCTAAGTGTAGTTGTGTGGTTGCAACAAGTCTAAAATCTTACCAACCCTACCACAATGAGAACAGTAGAACATAACATTAAAACTTAAAATACTATAGGAGTATTTGGTGTTACTATAAGTACGTTATACTTGAGAACTAAAACGGGATCTTCATTACGAAATTGATAGTTGCTAAGTGGATACACTAAGGCTATATGTAATTAGGATGTTATAGACTTAGAATCTGTGAAAATTTTACTTCACCCCTATTCTGTGTGAATATGGAGTTAAGGTCACTTATTCGAAGGTCTATCCTGTTTAGATTACACATAACTGGTATGCACTTCACAAATAGCGATGTAACTAATGAAGGTTTTCTAAATAATTATATAGATAGTTCGTCTAATAATTATTTTCTTACCCCAATTCTCGCATAGATAACATGGATGGACTCCATCCCCACGGCAACCAGTATCTTCCGAACGAAGTCATAGTTGGTTGGTTTGGAGAACCAGAGAATGATCATCCTATCCCTTTGAATGATCACCATGATGAAGACCTTTCGGACGATGCTAACTCTGAACCAGAGGTTGAGAACCTACCCCAGACAGCTCCCGTTCCAATTCCTAACCCTCGTCCGGCTTTTCATGGCCTGACGCCTGAGTGGGTGGAATGCTTAGAAACATGGAGCCAAGGAAAAGATCAGCCCATGCCATTTAATGGTGACCGAAGTTTTTATGACTTGAGCAATGGGGGCTCAGCAGACAGAGTCTTGCCAATCTTGGTCTGCAGAGTGGCCCGAAATGAGATTCAAGGCAGGACAACCCTACATCAGATTACCGAAGTTGTCGCCGATGTGAGAATGCATACCCTCCGCACCATTCGTCTAGAAGATGCTCGCGGGAGATCAAAGAGAAACCATGAAACCCTAATTCAAGAACTAGTTGAATCACTAGCCGAAGTCATAGAGCTCCGAGTACGCCAAAGGGTGTACGAAAGACACCTACTTGATGTAGAACGTCAACTGGCTGAACTGAGAGTTCACCAGAGTGATGACCGTCGCCAGTAGTAGATTCTTTACCTTACTTTCCTTGTTAGAAAGTAATCGTTTTCTGTCTTTTCCCGATGTGGCATTTTCTATGAAATTATCTTGTACTATAAGTACTTTTAGTTAGGTCTTTATGCTGTCAAGAACTATCTTATCTGGATATGATGTAAGACCTTTACAAGGTCATTTTCCCGAATCTTTACGTCGTGAATATCAAAGATATTAATAGTCGACTAACTTCTGTGTCATTTCCTTTATTCAAGTACTCTCATCATACTTTCATTTGAGTCTATCTGAAACATGCTTTAGTCAAGTCATTAGACTATAGTAATTTAACTCCAGAGACATTTCCAAGTCTCTTTCAGTGGTTGGATCTTGTTATTCACCAACCCACGATACCTCAGCTTGAACAACAAACGTCTTGAGACCATTCTACGAACTTACTTCCACCCGTTACTAGGACTGCATCATAGGGATGTAGGTCAAACTTTCGAGAACATACTCCTACTCTTTTCTTGAGCGGTCGAAGTACCTCTAGGGTCAACCAGAATCGCTCACAAATTTATTTTCTTTCCATGAATCAGAATCATGTCGTCATCCAGAAACGATCAGTCGAGCACCGAAACCCCTATCCTCCATATCGACGTCGCTACATTACAAGCTGCAGTAGCAGCTGCTGTGACAACTTTCCTTACGCACATCAACTCAGGCAACACAATCAATGCTGATGATGGGATTGAAGATTCTGATCGTAGTATCCATCTAGAAAGTCATCAAACGGTAACAGCCACAGGCCCGCAAAGCCGAAAAACAAAGAACAAGAAACGGAAGCGTCAAGCCCAGAAGGAACGCAACAAATCCCAAAAACTCGCCATACAACAGCAACAAGTGGAAACCCCTGCCATCCCCGTACCGAGCTGGCCATATGAGGGAAAACTCCCGAAGTGTGATAAGTGTAGTTTCCATCATCATGGGGCTTGTCATGAAATGCAATGTTGCAATTGCCTAAAAATTGGGCACCATGCTCGTAGCTGTGGAGCACCGGCACGACCCATCACTCAAGTCCCTTTCATCGGGACCAACCCTACTCACGAGAGTAGTGATAAAGCCGAACGCTTTAGGAAGCAATTTCCAAGGTGGAGTAATGAGGAAGGCACTCGTGTCCACATAACACTGGCTAAACACCTCACTTCCACCACAAATGTTAGTGTTGTCCGGATATGTCACCAATGCGGTGAAATTGGACACCTCAAGAAGGATTTCCCTATAGCAAAGAACTCTGGTGCGGATGGGAGGATTCTCAGGATCACAGCTGCAGGAGAGCCTACTCCGGAACCCTCGTTAATGTAATTTAGGCGTTTCGTTGTATCAGACTTATAAACTATCCGAAACTAGTGCAAGTAGAGTCTTACCTTTTGCGAGATCCTGTCCGTATAGGGATTCTCGTGTTACGCATACTTGTCTTTTGTAGTATACCTTATGCGCAACAATGGTCTTGTTGTAAGTCTAAAGTACTGTAACTCTGTTCATGGTTGCACGGTTGTGTTTTGTCTGTAAACGTCTTATGTTCAAACTAATGTCTTTAAGTTTCAGTATGATTCCGACATTATCATACGACTCGATTCAATTTGATCCTCACAAAAACAGCTTCATACGTACATCTCTTTATCAGTAAACGTCTTTTTAGCGAAACCGTAATTTCAGAACACAGAATTACTCATGCGTGGAGTACCTCATAGTTCTTCTCTTTTCCAAATAAATCCCAGGAGTACCACTCGTGCAGTACGTCAAGTTCAACCCAAGGATTCACACGGTTGATCTATGAGGAATGTATACATAAGAGTGATATATAATCAAGGTTCTACAAGTTTAGAATTGATGATTCCACTTCAACTTCTTTTCCTCGATGAGATGTGAGCTTAAAGAAGAATCAGTTATTCGACTACCTTTTCAATCTTAATTATATACGACTCGTATACATGAGATTGTGATTGTGAAACCCTGTATGAATTCTAAAATGAACTTCAGGACGGAGAACTGCCCAAGACTACGAGTAATCGCATCCTCATGAGAACAAACTTAGAACCCAGTATGAATCCTGTAAACAGATCGCCCTACAGTCTAAACACCTACGGAGATACAAGAACAACCCGGACAACTTAGCGAACTACATAGAAATAGAGTTGGAAGACTAGGCTTCTCACCGTGGAGAGCCCCGGTCTTATTCTTCCAGAGGTCGACAGAGTACATCGTATGTACCTCGGCTATTGAGGACCCCGTCAAGATTTTCCATTAGAAATCGTTGTCCCTGCCTCACATAAATGAATTGGTTGAGTAAACAAAAGGAAAGAATTACCTTCAGAAATGGACCTGAGATCCGAATATCACCAGTTTGAGTGTTAGGGAAGGATGTCTGAAAGACTACCTTCTGAACTCGATGCGGACACTTCGAGTCCATAGTGATACCCTTCGGATAAGACCAATACACCCATAGTATTCGTGAGCTAAATAAGTAGGGTGCGTTTTTCTTACTTGGATCAGTTCGTCATTCTCCATGTAACGACTTACTTATCTACCCTCGTAGTAAGAAGGAACCCATGGAAACATTACCTCCGGTGATACTTTTCACGAAAGTTCTCTGAACACGAGTTTTGGAATTGAAGAGTCAAAATTTCCTAGGACACACTATTAGTGATGTGTAAATTCTTGAGTACTCTGTCAATTTATCAAAATCGTTGAGAATTTGTCGACGCCAGAGTCGTCGACAGAAATTCGCCAAATTCTAGGTCTTACAGATCTACTATCATAGTTTATCCATAACTCCTCATAAATCACAGAAACCCGTACGACTTTGACCCAGCAAGGGGTGACCCTTGACAGGGAAGTTAAACAAGAAAAAGAATCCTTGGAGATCCCGAGTGAGAGACCAAGTCCTTAGGAAGTCTCACTCTGGGAATGGCTTAATATGCTTCGCTTCGCGTGGAAAGCTAAAATCCAAGTTATTTAGGACCCCAAGATTCTTACCAGAATCGGTCCTGTACCTCGTAAATTAGACCTACTCCGTGAACTCAGTAACGTACATTCTACTCTTCGCGTCTCGATCGTGAAACCATACCTTTCCGTTAGGACTTTAGTAAGTCCACTCGTCGAGATCCACGCTTTCGTATTAGAACCGTAATGACCCTCAACAGAGAGGTCAAGCGGACGAAGCAACGCCATCGCCCGTTAGTGAAGGTTCATTGGGATACCAACCGAGGACCCGATTTCACTTAGGAGCATGAGAACCAATCGATTAGGAAGTTTCCTCCTCACGACTCGATCACTCGTACCTACTTCTTGCCTAAATTCTAATTTCAGTACGAAATTCCCTTTAACAGGGGGATGATGTGACAACCCAAAATTTCCATTCGGTCAAACCCTAAAGTCAACCACTTCGTATCATACGTTAAAGGCATTGTTTCGTATTTTCAAGAAATATATAGTTTGTTTGATTATTTTAATATTATTTTTAAACGAACGGGTGAAAGAAAGTGTTGTCTCGGGTTTTAATTTTTGAAAACCGCAAGCACCTCGCGTCTTAGAAATTCCCGACCAAAATTTTATGTTTTGGTTGAAAAATCACCCAAAAATCGTGAACTCATACCTATGTATGAATTTACTCCCAAAGACTAGTCATTATTGAGTTTACTCCCCAAACACCAAAGGAGTAAACTCCAAAATATTCTCTCAAGTATCATCCAAGTTTTTATTCTAGATCTTCAAACTAGTAAGTGTTCTAACCCTTTCAAGTTACTATATCACTTAATCTAGTGATTGTACATCCTTTAATCCATTCATTTATGTATTTTTTCTAGATTTTCCAAAACACCAAGAACACCAAGAACACACACTAAGTGTTCTTGGCCTTTTAGCTCAAATCAAGCCTTCTAATAGTAAGTGCTTCCATCCTTGAGTGATTTTAAGCTAGTATTACATTTATATGTCAAGAAAATATGTCAATAACACAAAACTTGAGGTGTTCACGGTCCAAGGAGATGCTTGGGCCATAAACACCATAAATGACACCAAAGTGTGTCTAAGCCTCAAATCTAAGTCCTTATTGATGTTTAAACCATCCTTGACATATTTAAAGCCTTCCTTATTGTGTTTAAGCCTAGAAAAACATAAAAGACCATCAAATTTAGGTGTTTACGGTTTGGGGATCTCCCAAAACCGTAAACACCCTAAAGTGGGTTTAAGTTGATCATTTTTCTTCCTTAGGCTTAGAAACTAGCTCATACACTTACCAATTTGTGTTAAGGGCTTGAAAACATGGCTATACCCTTCCTCATGAGGGTTTAAGGTAGTAAACCCAAAGGGAAAAGTCCATGAGACCGTAAACTCCTCCAAGGAGTATTTTTGAGGTCCTAGTCCCTTCCAAAGGCCAAACCACTTAGTAAAATTGCATCAAGAGGCTTGTTAAACCACAAAACAACACCTAGTCATTAAGACTAGAGTTTACGACCATAAAATCTAGAGTTTACTGCCGTAAACTCTTTGTGTCATGACCTTCAAAACCGTAAACTCCAAGGGAGTTTACCCTCGAACCCTAAACACACTAGCCTTTCCCTACAACACTTTGATGCACTCCTTAGCACTTATAACACTTATACAAAGTGTTTGTCATGCCTTAGCGTGTCTTGACTTTGTTTATTAGTTGTTTAAAGACTAATTGTTTATATACATATATTCTTATATGTTATTAGGATCTTTGTACGTGTCTAAGTCTTCACTTGACACCAAGCACTTATCCGACACTTCCTTCCGATCCACTTGCTACAGGTGAGTTCATACCCCTTAATCAATGTTTTAACTATTTTAAATGTTTTATGGGGGGGATACAAGTAGAATAATGCTACTTATTATATCAATCACATGTGATTAATACGCAGCATTTAAATGATTTACTACTCATTAGCCGTTTTACCAAACAGTTTCCTTCAAATGATTTTTATAAACATTTTATATGTTTAAAACTCCTTATTAAACTGTACATTTTACTCTGTATGTTTTATTTCTAACTTATTTACAATTGTGATTCAAACAAATGTTTCCTTATACTAAATTGTTTTATCAAACCCATTCCTTCAAACCGTTTTGTAGATTGACATCAAGTCGGGCTTTTCTTAGATAATAATTATGTTCAAAGGTTTTACAAAACTTATTTTATGCTTTTATAATATAAATTGCATGCCTCTATATGTATAGTTATATAAGTAATGTTTAAAAGACTTAGGAAGGCTATCCACCTAGTTTCCTTTTCCTCGATTTGGATGTGGTCTGATAGGATATCGGGTACTCGTTCGAAGGTCGTTTAAATATTAGTTATATATCATGTGTACATATATAGTCATAAAAGGTCCTTCCAGTTCATCCAATGCCCTTGGGTAGCAAGGGTATACATCCATGTTCATACGTCCCAGTTAGATTACTAGAAAACTACCATATGGGTAGTTTAGGAAGATACTAGAACCATTACTATAACGCGATATCATACAATGAGTCAGTTCATTCATGAGTCAATACTTGCTAGATAGAGAGCACATACATTGCAGCTAGAACATTACAATACATTACTATACTTGCTAGGTAGAGAGCACGTACATTACAGCTAGAACATTACAGTACATTACTATACTTGCTAGGTAGAGAGCACGTACATTACAGCTAGAACATTACAGTACATTACTATAATTGCTAGGTAGAGAGCACGTCCATTACAGCTAGAACAGTTCATTACATTACATATACATGAATATGTTAATTATTGTGATTTGAATCGGAGCATGACTTAAATGTCATGGCCCGTGTTGTAGCCAGAGTCTCTTGAAGGGAGAGCGTGAGTTTGTGTATAGATTTATACTGGATTGACTATCCTACACCTTGCTGCTAGCTACAGCCGGACCTGCAGGTCTGCGGGTGCCAAACGTCATTTCTTTTTACGACCATTCGTATGTCGTTCTTACCAATCAATAGTATGGTGCAATTAGTCACATGATGCCTTAATATAAATCCGGTTTAAGGTAGTTAGTACAGCAGTAGTTCTTATAGCGCTACATTTTAGTACTACATTAATTTTCCATGTACATATATTTAGTGATCTTTTCACTTAAACTTTAAATGTAAAAACTATATTTTGTAAATGATAGTTACACTTGGGAAAATTACACACTTTTACAAGAAACGAACATTTAGAACAGTTAAGTCTTGGTAGAAGACTACATTGAGAACATTTAGCTCTTGGTAAAAGACACCCTTATATAATAGTAGGAATCATAGGGATTTCTAGGGTTTTTCAAACGTTTACAGTTGTTTTACAAACATTTTTACACTTACCGTTCATATACATTTTTAATACTTACAAATTCTCACATACAAATTAAGACACTAAAATACTTATGATCTCACCAGATTTAAAGCTAATACTCGCTTTCGAAATTAATTGTATCCTCAGGTCATCATAGACAGGTACCGATGCAAGGAGAAAGGAAGATGGAGCTCGTTCAAGACTCATCTTTCATTTTGATTTATGCTTTAGTGTTTATCAAAATTTGACAGAACACACTTGTATAATAATTATATTATTAATGAAATGGATGATGTTGTTGCTTGTTTACTACTTTTCATTCTTGTGATACTGTACATGACGTCCTCCGCCCCAGAACGTTTCCGCCGTTCTTGGTTTTGGGGAGTGACAAACAAATAGTTGTGTCGGGTCCGTATCAACCCCGAGTCCATAATAACTCTGAGCCTAAATTGGCTTCATGTGTATATCATACAATCACATAAGTAAAAGACACATAATTGCATACGTTCTGCACATACAAATAAGTCGGTTGACCTTGGTGCCTTTGACCCACTAGTTTGGTAAGAAGATTCACATCTAGTTGAAGGTAATTGAATCTCACACTCGAGTTGCCGCTAACACGACTCCTCACACTAATCAAAACCCAAAGACATAACTAATTAAAAACATGGTTTTAACCCATAATCAATGGTCCAAATCATCATTTATCATATTAACGAAAAAAGACCATTTAGCCACTCCCATATAACCCACCTAATCAAGGCCCAAAACCCCAAATGGCCCAAGGACCAAAATAGCCCAATGTGCTTTTTGGGAGTACACCCAGTGTACTCCACATTACGCCCAACGCACAGTCATTCCTTGGAAGGGTTACAGGTCAATGATCCGTTACGCCCCGCGTACTCAGGATTACGCCTAACGTAATCACTTGAGTTCCAAAATCTAAACTAAGGTCTTAATGCTTTAAGAGTTAATGTCCAAACTTCATATCTAAGACTAATAAATGTCTAAAGTCATAAATTCTAAACCTTTATGCCTTTTTCATGGAAAAAGGAAGCTCAAAACCAAAACCCTAACTTATATAACCAACTAAAAATCCATAACTCTTGTATGGAAGAAAACTAAGTACCAAGATAAAAAAATTTATGACATTAAATACTCTAAAATGCTTGAAAGGATAGCTCAAATGGTCTGGAATGTACTATACTCATGAGACCAAGGTTTTGGGACAAGAACGTCATAACTATCAACATAACAAGATCTAGAAGGGCAAGCATCCAAATTTGAGCTTTATACCTCTTGAAGATGCACAAAGATAAGAAGAATCTGGAACCAAAAGTTTGAGAACAACACCACAAGTTTAAAGGTCTTCCTTCACCACCAAGAATACCAAAATGTCATTGAAAAGGATTCAAAACTCACAAAAAAGAACTAGTGTTTCGAGATAGGGGCTAGAGGAGTGGAAGTTGGTTTTAAGGAGGTCCAATGGGAGTTAATGGCCTTAAATAAGGGTCACACCCTGAGTTTTAGGGTTGTGGGACAACCTCGAGTACGCCCGGAGTACCCCTGAGTATGCTCAGCTTACCCGACAAAACGTACATCTCTCGCTAACATGTACGCCCGACGTACACCACACCTACGCCCAGCGTACGGACATGATTTGCAAAGAAAAATGGATTTTGGGGCTGAAAATTAAAATACCTGGAAACGGGTGTTATAACTCTCCCATACTTGGATCAGACTTCATCCTCGAAGTCTGCTGCTACAAACAAGTCTGTTTAGTGCTCCCTCATCTCATCTTCAGGATCCCACGTCCACTCAGAGCTTTTCTGGTGCTTCCATTGAACCTTTACCATGTTCACTACCTTGTTGCATAGAGCCTTGGTCTTCCTTTCAAGAATCACAATCGGCCTCTCTACATAGTTCTGACGCTCATTGATCTGAATATCATCCAAAGGAATCATCTTAGAATCATTGTCAACACATTTCCGCAACTGAGAGACATGGAAAGTGTTGTGGATCTGACTCAACTCGGTAGGAAAATCCAATCGGTATGCAACCTGGCCCACCCCAGCAGTAATCCTGAAGGGACAAATAAACTGGGGGATCAGCTTTTCCCGCTTCCGAAACCAGATGACACCTTTCAAAGGTGATACCTTCAAAAGCACCAAGTCCCCCACCTGAAACTCGAGGTCTGAACATCATCAGTCTACATAACTCTTCTGCCGACTTTATGCGACTCACAACCTGTCACGCACTTGTTGAATCAACTTAGTGGTCTTTAGCACCACTTCTGTACTCCCCATGATCCGATGTCCGACCTTTCCCCAACAAATCGGGGCATTACGCCTCCTTCCATATAACATCTTGAAGGGTGGTCGATCAATACTAGCATGATAACTGTTGTCAAACCACCACCTCCTGAATGTAAATGTCAACCAGCTTCTCAACAGATATACTCTCGACAATCGGAATAAAATGTGAACTCTTGGTCAATCTATCAACAATGACCCAGATAGAATCAACTCCATGTGTCGTCCTTGGCAGCTTTGTGATAAAATCCATGATAATCTCCTCCCATTTCCACATGGGAATGGACAACGGTTGCATCTTTCCATGAGGTCTCTAATGTTTGGCCTTGAATTTCTGGCAAGTTAGACACCACTCCATAAAACATGTTACCTCCCTTTTCATACAAGGCCACCAATAGCTCAACTTTAGATCCCTATACATCTTTACGGCTCTTGGGTAGATCGAAAACTTCAACTTATGAGCCTCTTCGAACACCGTCTGCCTTACCCCTCCAGTAGTCGAAACCTAAACTCGGCAACACTAAGTCAATAAATCTCGACCATCTCTGACAAATAAAGGAATTTGCCCCATGATCCACTCTGCCTTCCATTTTTCTTTTTTCAATCCTTACACCTGAGCCTTCTTGATCATATCCAACAATGGCGAAATAATAATCATCCTTAGACATATATCCCTAATAGGAGCACTCACTGCCTCATGGCTCAAGGAATCAACCACAACATTGGCCTTAACAAGGTGGAACAAGATCTCACAATCATAATCCTTTACCACATCTAACCATCTCCGCTACCTCATATTCAAATTCAGCTGATCCATCAGATACCTAAAGCTTTTGTAGTTAGTGTAAATAGTACACCTGACCCCATACAGATAGTCCCTCCAAATCTTGGGGGAAGAACCATGAACCCCAACTCCAAGTCGTGCGTAGGGTAGTTCGCCTCATAAGGCTTCAGTTGCCTCGAAGTGTAAGCAATCACATGTCCCCTCTACATAAGGACAACTCCCAAGCCTGAGATAGATGCATCACAATAAACTACAAAATCATCCATTCTCTCACGAAGCATGATAATCGGGGCCTCACATAATCTCTGTCTTAGTGTCTCAAAAGCCAACTGTTGATCGGGTCCCCACCGAAAAGTAACATTCTTCTTCATCAATCGAGTCAATGACACTACAATATTGGAGAATCCTGGAAAAAATCTCCGATAATACCTCACGAGACTTAGAAAAATTCGAATCTTAGATGGGGTTCTCAGAAACTCTCATCACATTACGACCTCGATCTTGGGCTGGATTGACCAATATACCATGAGAGTTGACAATGTTCCCCAAGATTTGTACCTCGCGCAACCAAAACTCTCATTTGGAGAACTTGGCATACAATCTCTCCCCCCTCAGGGTCTCCAATACCTTTCGCAAATGATCCTCGTGTTGCTCCTTGGTCTCGGAGTAGACGAAGATATCATCAATAAACACAATCACTGACCGATCCAACATCGGTCTGCATACCCATTTCATGAGATCTATGAACATCGTCGGTGCGTTGGTGAGCCCGAATGGCATCACCACGAACTCGTAATGAACATAACAAGTCCTAACATTTGTTTCCTACACACCATCTCTGACCCTCATTTGATGATAACCTAAACGCAAATCAATCTTGGAAAACCAAGATGCACCCTGAAGCTGATCAAATAAGTCGTCGGTCCTTGGAAGTGGGTAATGGTTCTTTACCGTTAGCTTATTCAACTCTCAGTAGTCAATGCACATCCTATGTGAGCCATACTTCTTTTTCACGAACAGGATCGATGATCCCCATGGTGAACTACTCAATCGGATAAACCCTTTATCTAGCAACTCTGGAAGCTGTGTAGTCAACTCCTACATCACCGGTGGCGCCAAATGATACAATGCCTTGGCTATCGGAGCTGCACCAGGGACTAAATCGATCCAGAACTCGACCTGCGTCTTGGGAGGCACTCCAGGAAAATCCTCAGGAAACATATCGGGGTAATTCCGAACAATGGACACCTCACTCAATGTCGACACACCCCCAATCTAAGTATCTGACAAGTAAGACAAAAACCCAGAACAGACATGTTGAAGATATCTCTTGGCCCCCGCAACTGAACAGAGATTCGGCCCATGTGACTCACCAGGAATAACCAATTATCCCCTACTTGGGGTTCGAACTCTCACTAGCTAGCACTCACAGAACGATGATCAACAATATCAAACTCCAATGGATAATACAAAATCCCAAGAGCATCACTAAATTTCTTGTTAAGTGCAAGAGATACAAAGGATCAGGTAGAACTCGAATCAAACAGAACATGAGCAGTTAAACCATTGACTACGAAAGTCCCTATACATGATTAGATACAATATAAGCATAAATAAGGAAAGCAATAAAGATATAATAAAATTACATACCGGGAACCACATCCGGTGTTGCTCGATCCTCATCGGTAGTCACCTGAAATGCCCTACTCTTCACCATAGGTGTCTCTGCCTTTCCCTGGCGGCCATCGGTAATCTTTAAGGTGGCTAGTGTAGGTGCCGCCACTGCCCCTCCTGATAACCTGAGACAATCGGCCTTTTTATGACCTGTCTGGTTGTAGTGAAAACATATAAATTCACTATGGGGTTAATCCATGCTAATATGACCAAACTGACCACATTTGTAACAACCCAAACTCGCTGATTGACATGCCCTACTATGTGGTTTGCCACACTTTTCGTAGCGACCCCGACCTTACTAGCCCCTAGAATGTGATTCAAAAGTCTTAGGCCTCTTAGCCTCGCCCACAACTATTTGCACCTACTCCGTCTTGTGCTTCATCCGAAGCTCCAACTCAATCTCCCATTTTTGGGCCATCTCAAGCATATCACTTAGGGTTTTGCACCCTGATAACTCACAAACTAGCTGATGTCATCCCTCAACATATCATGATATCTTGTCTTCTTGTTCTCTTCATCAGCAGCGTACTGCGGAACAAAAAAAGTCCTCTCACAAACTTAGTGGTGATCACCGCTACAGTCTTAGCAGTCTGGCAAAGGTCCTGAAACTCCCTCGCCAGCAATTGCACCTTAATCACAAGTGCAAAATCCTCTTGGAATCTCCTAACAAACTCTCCCCAAGTTATGGACACTAAATTTGTAGATGCCAATGCTCGTTCGACCTCCTCCCACCAGTCACGTGCTCGGTTTATCAGCAGGCATGATGAAAACCCTACCTTTGTCCCCTCCGGTAAAAAAACATGTTCATTAAGCATTCTCCATGTCAGCGATCCAACGTCAACTAGCGATAGGGTCCTTAGTCCCGAAAACTCTAGAGCTCCACAAGCCTTGAACTCCCAAAACGAGGGAGTTTGCACTCCTAACTGACCCACATCAATCTCATCTCAAAAGGACCTGATCTACTCATCCATAAGCTCCATAATCCCCTCCTTGATAGTACCAAGTGTCACAGGAGTAGCATCCACAATACCTCGAGTGATCTCGGCCATAATGAGCTCACGTAGCCTCTCATCAATCGGTTATGTGCCCGAGCCAGAACCTCCTCCTTGAGATATCATCACCATACTCAAAATGAAATACAAACATATAAACGACCAGCATAAAACTCGAGGGAACTCCCATTATACAGGTCTCCTTAGAATTTCCAATTTCGTCCTTGTCTCGAGTACAGATCCTGTACTTCTAGTAGTACGGGTCCAAAACCACTTTCCACACCTATTTGTACCCTCCTCAAGGATTCTCCTGAATCCTCTAAGTCGCCTCATTAAATCTATATACCTATCCTATGCTCTACACATACAAGATCTAGTATGACATTACCTAGGCTCTGCTCGGAGCTCTCAATTTGACCGCCTCTACAATACAAAGAATCTCAATCAACAATGTCGATTGCCTTATGCATGCAAATTATACACAAAATAGGATTACATAGACTATGAAATGACGACTCTACCCTAAGTCCACAACCAAAAAAGGAACAGTAAAAGAGGCTAAATTGATCATTTTAGGGTTATATAATCCTAATCATATACAAATTTAAAAGCATACACTTAGCAATTAACTGATCCAATATCAATTCCATGTAACACATGGCATCCAAATCCCTTAGGCTATAAGGCATCACAAAATCAGGCAATTATATCAAACAATTCCTGAAGGTATCCTTATCCATATTCTAGAATGCAATTAAGATATTAGATATACTAATCACAACACATAACTATGGGTATTTTGGGAACCACTTACATGAGATCAAATGATTGCACGCATCATACCCCCCTTTTACTTGGTGAAAATATTTTTAGATTTTAAATTTTCTTTTGAAAAGATTATCATTTCATCAGTTTGAGTTCTGAAACACCCGAAAGTGTGTCGGAATCCCTCAAACCAAGGCTCTGATACCAAATTCTAATAACCCAAAAATAGGGATAAAATTTTCATTTTTAAGTTCATCAATCCCAAACATCACATGTCTCAAAAACATCCAAAATATAAAATAGGAAAAAGTATAAGAATACAACAAAATCATAAACACAAAAATCATGATGTGGAGAATGATGTGCCATCACGTTGGGCCCTTCCCCTTTGTACCGGAAGTAGGTGAAACCAAAAACATATATGTAAGCACAAAGCTCAGTGTGCTTCCCAAAAATGCCACATACACCATACACATAAATATAATAGCGTGTGGCAGTGTCAGTTCCGTAACAACCCCAGATCTGTATCTTCCTTATGCAGCAGCAAATAGTTGTGTCGGGTCCATATTGTAACATCCCAAAAATAAGACCCAAAAATTTCATTTTAAATTAATAAAACCAGTATTTCAGAAACATCATCATAAGAATCTAGATAAAACAAATGTGTTAATCATCACATCATATCAGAGTAAATTAAGAAAATATGGAATGATGTGTGTGCTCTACAATCATCCTGAAATAAACGAATCCTTTCCTAGACTAAAACAATCCCATGAAGAATAGTAATGCCTACTGCCCTAGTCAACCTGATATATGTAGTCTCGAATTGGTTTGACTCCCTGAAAGACTGCTCGCACCGAACTGTTGCTGATTCCATTCCTCTTATGTCCCAATCGAATACTCAGTTTCTGTTTACATGAGGTTCGCACTAGAAAATAGAATCACGGATCATACGTTGTTTCCAACAACCTTTCACTTTACTAAAGTTATTAGATATTCCTTTGAGAGCGACTCATCCTAATGATAACAATTCCCTGGACCCAGTGAGCAACGCGAGACAAACTGAGAGATGAAACTTCCAAGGCTGAACAAGACACTGCTTCCTTTAACTACCGAACCAACATACTGCTTCTGAAATTATGAAACCCCATTCTTGACTGACCCCCATACATATAAAACCAATCCAAATCACAATCACAAGAGCCTAATCTCTCATCAATTATGAAACCATCCTTTAACCTTGAACCCTTCAACTGATACCCTTGGCATACACATTCCTTAATTCTCATCCCACTGAAATGAAGACCTTGCACACCAACACCCGTGATTCCTAACACAAGTTCTCGCCAAGAACCAACTCGGTACCTAACTCATAAACCAATATCCAAGGATCTACACTTGCATTTCACCTGAAACCTCCTAATTCAAGGCAACCCATCACTAAACAGGGATATAAAGGTTCCCAAACCATCATTGATCCAAAACCTTGACCCAATATTCTCTACCACGTCCTACCTGCATTACAAATTACACACAGGCCTCGCCCACGGATCCCACACATCAAGAGCTAGACGGGCCGACTCTGCCTCGGACCCTAACAATCCTCAACCTAAAACAGAGAAATGCCCCTTGACAATCCTGTCCATCGTGCCCAAGGCACGAACTGGTCCCACTTTATGCTCATGACCACCTCAAACGATACGTTACCTCAAACTTATGATCCATCGCAACCTTGCAACACTACTAACCAACCATGGTCGTTACCACATTCGAATCATCGCAACCCTAATATCCTTAGTCAAGCCCGCATCCGACTGAATTCCAATCAGGTGTTCGGGTCATGCTTCGAACACCAAAGCTTTAATCATACAAGAACAGGCAGCGAGACTCTAACACAAACCTTAACCTGGATCCATCCACAAGCCAAGGATATAGAAGGTGTCGACCAGCTGTTGGGAGTTTCCTGAACTCCCAACTCACACAAATTCCATCCCGATGACCACTAGGGTCGTCTCTCCTCCTGAATGGGATGCAAAACTTACCCTACTTCACACTCAATCCAACTCCCGAAAATTTCTGATTGATACTCCCCCACTTGGACTCATCGAAGCTCTCCTAAACCGCGAGACGTGATGGGTTCCCAACCCACCTATCTTTATATTCACGAACTGACTATGACATGTGCCTACCAATACTAGCATTCCATTACTAGTCAAACCCGATGATTACCCAACTCCTGACATTCAAATAGATACTCCCCGAGATCCCAACATCCTGATAACCCCGAATGATTCCCATGATACCACCCCATATCCTTAAGTTCTTATGCTAGAGACTAAAAACCATAACCCTTGCTTTGAACTGGTGAATCTTCACCACAACTTCAATCCTCAAGAATCAATGAAATATAACCATCTACAACCCATGCGAATATGAAATTCCCCTAACACTTCCAATGACCAAACAACTCATGCAATTGTCTCCACCGTCTTCTTGCTACCGCTCCTTCCCTAGCAACGGTAGTGATTAAAACCAAAGGTTCTTCCATGGACAACTATCGATTATACTAGAACACTCGCTAACACGACTGAAATCAGACTTCATTGGAGACCTGCCCAACTAATCTAATCATAGACCCTTAAATCAATACACCTGAATTGATTCCGACAAAGATCCGGAACAGCAACCGAACATGCTAAAACCCTCTCAGCAAGATGCAACCCACTAATGATTCATGGAATGCAAAATAGCATATAAAAATTCTTGATGATATAACCCAAACCATAGTAGAGAACCGAACCATAGATAATTCTTACCCAAACCAGAACAAAAATTCCAAGGCAATATAAATTCTGATAATAACCAAGAAGAATGAAAAAGATAGCATACCCGCAATATCGTCTAAAGAAACCATGATCCTCTCTTCCTTCCGAAGTACCTGTGATGGAACTTGAGATACCCCAAACACTAAGCAGGTGCATTCGCCCTAATATGACCCGGCTGATGACAACGATGGCATAATTCTACTTCCAGTGTGCATTCATAGCGGAAGTGGCCCTTCCGTCCGCACCTGTTGCACTTAGACCTATTGCGCGCATCCTTCAGTGCCCCTTTATCCTTCATGCAATCACCATGACCTCTCGATTCTGTAACCCTAGCTATGGCAACGTCCAACTGCTCCGATTGTCAAGCTGGACTATGAGTCCACCCACTCTTACCTAGCTTCCTATCCGAACCAATCTCTTGCTCCTGGGTTACCCCGACCATCCCATCGACCACCTGAACAGCCGATATCCGACCCTTAAATCTGGAGACAACCTATCAGCGACACGTCCAAGGATTTCGGGTAACTCCTTGCATAAGGCTAGCGAAACCGCGTGCACTAGCATGCAACACGCACCTTTCACGCCTGGTCTATTTCAGCACCTTATTAAGCATTTAACTAATCTAGCTTATTCCTAATTATCTTTTGTATATTTTTCAACAAATATGGCAAGAGGAGGTTGACAAGTTGTGGGTCAGTTACCTCCTAACTAGCCTTCACATCCTTTCGTAGAGTTCCCCGATGATCTTCCTAATCAGAGTTCTTTTGTTGCTCGCCTGACTGCTCTTCTGTTCAAGAAGATCAATATTCCCTAGGATCTTTCCTAGAGTGTGGTGGATGAGTATGGGTTGACGGATCGATCGGGGTCATCCCTTACCAGTGTACTGCGGGATGATAGCAGTCTTGAGCTTTTTATCTGCCACGGATGGCTGCGGGATATTGGGGTTCGGGAGGTGGTCTACAAAGAGTTCTTCTAGGAGTTATGTTTGACAATACGCTTTGACAAGGTGTTGACGAGATGGGCTAATAGATCAGTCTTTACTTTTTTCCTTGGAGACGTATCCCGCTCTTGCAGCCTGATCGAGTTGGGGTGGCGTCTAGGGATTTATACAGTTGAGGAGACTCTAAGTACACATTTTTATGCCTATCTTGATAGTTATATTACTGAGCCACAACAAGAGTACAACTACATGCATGTCTGGGGTCATGCTAGGGGGCTTATATTTCCAGGACGGACAAGGAGAGCACCTTCTAGTCTCTTATTTATCGATTGATCAACCGATTGGTCGCTTCTACAATTTGTCACCGCTATGAGTTTGACAAGGTTCCTTCTGGAGACCACTTTTATATGTGGTGTCTCACTCATACGGAGGTTCATTTCCATCTTCCCATTGCTCTTGCTCTTTACTTATCTGGCATGGCTGTAGGTTTTATACCTTCGAGCAGGATTTACGGAGGTCACTGGGTCACTCAGTTGGCCCTATCTTATGAGGTTGACACCAGCGAGATGGTTTGTATGCCTATATGAGAGATGGGTACTACCACTCTAAAGAAGATGCAGGTGTTGGTTCAGGGTAGAGCTGGCAAAAATCGACCCAACCCGCCAACTCAACCCAAAATTAGTGGGTTGGGTTGAGATTTTCAACCCATTTAACTTAAATGGGTCAACCCGTCTAACCCATTTAATTAAATAGGTTGGGTTGGGTAAAAATTATGAACTCGTTTTCAACCCGTCAACTCACTTAACTTTAATATATATATATATATATATATATATATATATATATATATATATATATATATATAAATATAATTTAATAATTATTCGAATATTATCATGTATTAATCAAAGTATTAATTTGTAAATTATAATGTTGCATTATTATTATCTATGTTTAATAAAATTCAATCCTAATTTCCATCCTTTTTTTAGCGTCAATAATACTGACACTCTTCAAAATCACTGTGAAACTAAACATTTTTAACGTTATTTGATCAATTTGTTTGTATTTATGAATTATAATTGTGTTTTTGTCATAATTATGAAGTTTTATTTTCGTTTTATAATTTAAGTGGTATAATATTTAATTATATAATTTATTTAATTTATTTTAATTGGGGTAACCCGAGTTTAACCTATTTATTTAATAGGTTGGGTCGAAAACTACATAAACAGGTCAACCTGGTGACAACCCATTTATGTAAAAGGTTGGGTTGGATTGGAAATATCAACCCATTTAAATAAATAGGTGGGTTGGGTTGAAATTTTCAACCCAATTATTAAATGGGTTGAACCTGAACCCAACCCAAGTCGGCCCATTGCCACCTCTCGCTCAGGGAGCGGGGCAACAGTGGAGGATTCTGGATGATGATATCGTGGAGCCGATCGGACAGGTGGAGCCTGAGGATATCCTTGAGCCTGCCTTTAATAGGCATCAGAGACCTAGGCATTCGGAGCATGATCAGCCGAAGTTGACTCTACGTGAAGTGATGTAGTGTCTAGTTCGTGCATGGGAGGGGCATCGTTGGATCATGGCTCCGATTGTTTGGGTTATGCAGCATCTGAGGATGGACCATCCACCTTTTCCTCAGGCAGGTCCTACTATACCACCCCTTTCTCACCCACGACAGCTGGTCACAATGGTGCTAGCACTTCAGCCACACATCACGGGGATACTGATGATGACAGTGAGGAGGGTATAGAGGACAAGGAGGGTGATTATGAGAGCAACGATGAGTAACTTGATGTATTTGGGTTGATACTTTGTATTTTGATACTTATTTTTTTCTTATTTTATAGGATATATTTGATACGCTTATGTACGCTTTTAATTTAGGTTTATATATATATATATATATATATATATATATATATATATATATATATATATATATATATATATATGGTTTGTATTTTATCGTTTATATATCCCTAATTCAATCGATGTATTGGTTCTATAAGGACTAAACATAGTTGATCAGGATACGTTTAGAAGTGATTGAACCTGCTTAGATAATTGACGTTTATATTGTATTCTTGATTTGTATATTATATTCAAGATTGGCGGCTATTATTGTTTCGTACTTCTATACAATCAAGTAAGGATCGGTCAGGTAGGAAAAGTCGGAGGGCATGACCATTTTGGCGTATAGCCATTTTGAAATCTAACAACCCAATGCGAGAATTCCATCCCGGGCACTTCTCTCGTACATAGTCTATCAATAGGATAATTAATTGTAATACTTTTATTTATAGGTTTGAGGGAAAACCTAATCGGATTATATCTCCTAAGCTATAGTTGTAATTCCTAAAGAAATACTAATTCATTATAGAAACCTGGCTCTGATACCATTATGTTACACCTTCCTCGGCCGTTGGCGGAAATGTCGAGTAGTGACAGTACATAGATTTCCCAGATCACAGAGCGCCAACCATAACTACCTATTTAGATGTAAAACTACATGTCTTCGAGCTGATAATCTTTTCTTGACTTGATCTCTACTCTTGTAACATCCTGTTGTGCATTGTTTCCAGTTTGAGTTGGTGATCAATGGACTGGGTACTAACAGGCTTTGGACCCTCGAGAAGTTGGGTTCTGGACTTAGTTGGAGTGGTTAAGGTATTTCGAATAGTTTGGGTATTCAGCTTGTGTTTCGGAATCAAACTGGCATTTTGGTAATTGTCAGCTTGGGTTTTTATAGAAAGCGAATATTCGTCCAGGATATCTTATGGTGAGTATGAATAGATATCAGTATTGAGCGTCTCGGTACCTTTATATGGATATAAGGATCTTCGGAATCGGGTTTATATCAAAGGAGTTATGATCTTCAGAGTATCTAAGGTTAAGGGTTGAGAAGTACGCGAGGCGTACAACGAGGTACGCTTGTACAAGCAGTGAAGCAAGTACGCAAGGCGTACCAAGTGGTACGATTAGCGTACTCAAGTGAGGGTGCTTTATCGGGGATCTGGAGATGTACGTTGGGCGTACAAAAGTGTACGCGGGGCGTATGGTTAGATCTTGAAAACCCTAATTTTAGCGGTTGACCACTATTTAAGCATTCTTATGGACTTGAAACCCTCATTTTATCAGCCTCCTTGTCCTCCTTACCCTACACTCGAACCCTAATTCCATGCTTATGTGTTTTGAGCTTAGAAGATCATTTTAAGATGGATTTTGGTGCTTTGAAGGAAGGTGGTTATCCTTGAAGCTTCACTAGAGGAGTGAAGGCTTATAGATCCAGAATCCCGCCAGCATTTGGCACTCATTTAAGGTATAAAGTATTGAACTTGATGTTTCTTAGCTTAGATCTCTTTTGGTTTGGGTTTATGAACCTTTTTGGTTTCATTGATGAGATCTTATGAGTTCATATCATTTCTGAAGCTTAGAGTTGCCACTCTTAGTGTTATTTTGGTCCTTGCGTCATAAAGTTGCCATTTTTGGGGTTTAAATCCATCCATGCATGAGTTAGGACCATTTTCATTATAGTAGAGTGTTATATTTTGAGGTTGGGTCCATTTAGGGCATGCAAAGTCACCAAGTCAGTGACTTTATGGGTCAAGACGTTGTTTAGGACTCAGATCTATGGTTTGGACTTATGGTCTAAGCATTAAGTTCTTAATGGAATAAGTGGGATTAAGAGGGAAGTACGCTGGCCGTTCAAGCCTGTACGCGCAATGTACAAGCCATTATGCGAGTACGTGCAACGTACAGTTGAGTACTCCCTACGTACTCAGTCAGATTGGACTTCGCAATTGTGGGCCTTGGGTTGGGCTATTTCTCTGACTTAGTTGTTATGGGCCTTTTTGGACCATCTGGAAACAAGTTTTTGGACAAAGGAATTACTATGCTTTAGGATAAGGCCATTGGAGAGGTTTGGGCCCAAATTGGAAAATTGGGCCATAAGTGGGCCATTATTGGGCTTTGGATGATTATAGGCTAATGGGTCATCAGAATACCAAATGTTTTGAACTAGAAAGATGGTTGGGCTTTAAGGTAAGGCTCATGTAGAGGCTTGGGCCCAATTTGGAAAATAGGGCCATTAGTCAATTAATTTGCCTTTAGGCCTTACATATTATAGTTTGGGCCATAGTTTTTGAAAAGGCTAGGTTTGGGGTAAAATGGTCTTTTTACCCCAAGTGTGGAGTTATGGTTATGGATTAGAACCTAATTGTTAATTCGGTAATGTTTTGTTATTAGTAGTTCGAGGATCTGTCAGCCAGCAGCCAAGGGTTTTTTGTATGTTTCAGCAGTGCGAGATGAGTCTTCTCACTATATCCATGGCCCGAAGGCACCAATCCTGGCCCATTATGTTTTATGTGGTATGCTAGTTGTCTTTGTGATGCTTGCATGGAAGACCTAGGGGAGCCCATGGCAATTGGATGTTAGACCATAAGGCAACCGACATTAAGGGTGGAGTTTCTAGCATAAGTGGTGGCGAATGGGTTGATCGTTATATGATTTTTTATGGTTTGGAGTGTGACTGCACGAATGTTGCTTGCTTTGTGCTTTGTGGAACTTTTAGATGATGGGAGACAGCTACTAAGTGAATATGATGGTCTTCATGAGGTGGGTGACTGGCATTATGTGGAGATCCTCAATAGATCATGGCAGAGTGAGGTCAGGAACCTAGGAGAGCCTAGGGATTGCTTCAGTAGGTTTTGTTGCGTTGTTTAGTGAGCTTTGGTACATTAGTAGATTGGGTGACTTAGAGGATTTAGGATGATTCGAGAGGAAAGTATGGATATGTATGGAAGGTAGTATTGGGCTCGTATTACTGAAAGCACAAGATCCATACTCGAATCAGGGATAGTCTTGGAGAATATAAGAAATTTGGGGGAAGTGTATTCTTGAGTATGTTTTGATCTTATGCATGATCGTATTTGAATTTGGTGATGAACTTCCAGTAAGGAGTGGTTTTGGAGATATTGGATGAGCGTTCCATGCTGAGGTAATGGTTATCATTGGAGCACACACTCTTTCTTTTAGTGAGTTTCATGCTTGTGGAGCTTCTGCATTCTATGGGGAGAGGGACCCCATTGCCAGTAGGAGGTTGTTAGTGGGTATGGCTAATGTGTCAAGATGAGTGTCTGCTCGAGGAGGCAAAGGTCAGATATGCTTCCTGCCTATTGGAGGTCAGGGCGCGGGATTGTTGGAAAGGGATTGGTCGTGAAGTATATGATGATGTTGTTGATGCTATATCAGGGGATGATTTCTCGATCAGGTCCGGTGCATATAGTGGAGGGTCTCGGTAAGAGACCTAAGAATTCTGATTGAGGTTTGAGAGGCCATCAGGGTTGGGGTCAGTGAAGCACGTGCAGGAAGCTGCATAATGGAGTTGTCATTCCAAGGATATGAGTTCCTATATTTATAGCAGGATTGATCATCTCAACAGGGGTTGTCCTCAGGGGAAAACCTATTATGTTTTCTCGGCATCTAAATGGGCCACCAGAGGGTTGTTTGTCTGAGAAGAAAGGGAGGAGTAGTTAGTGCGCCTGATTTGACTATTTTGCGGATCTCTGATAGTCGTGAGGATAGGGCAAGAGCCCCAACAAAGAAGAGTCGGTCATTGCAGTATCAGACAGGGGAGTTTCATGCTCCATCAGGTGATTTTGCGGGCATGTTATCTTTTGAGTTCTTTTGGTTATTATCAGTTTTCATGTTGCTTGGGATTTGATATTGATTAGGGCAAGCATTATCTTTGGGTTATTGCTTTGTTATCGTTGAGCGGGTTCCAATGTGATCAATTGATATTCTGGGTTTGGTCAAGATCGGTTTAGGGGAAATTGTATGGAAAATATATGGTCAGGATTCAGCGAGTTGGCTCTCTAATAACCGTCAGGGTTCAGTGGTTATAGTATTTGATTTGGTAGGAGCGGAGTTGCTTATGGAAGAACTTTTGGGCTCAATCATTGTCATTGTTAAGATGGAGCGGTGGCCGAAAGATGGTAGGGTTCAAGGGTAATGAATGAGTTTAGTTTTGATAGCAATTGAGCCGTTGTGTTGTGTCTTGGGTTGATTATGTCTGCAAGAGGGCCTCAACGTGTTTGGAATCAGGAGAAGGTAAGTCGTTGGAGACCGAGTATGTTATGAGACTGCAGTTGGTCCTATGGCAATCTTTTAGCAGTGGGTTTGGTGTCAATGTGGTTTGGGATATTATCGCCATATGAAGTTTCCTTTTGAAAGTCATGTGGAGAGACTATGTGATTGCGGGTCTTTGACTCAGCAAACGGGTAGGAGTCCGATGTTTTTGATAGTTAGCAGACAAGTTAGGACCAGGGAGGTCTCGTAGCATTTGGGAAGCAACTAGGTGGCAGCAAGACGAGTTGGTGTGGTTTCAGTGATTTGAGCGTCGTGTGAAGAGTTGCTTGTATTAAGTAGTGGATGATAAGTCACTTGAAATTGGATTGAATAATCTCGGAGTGGTTGATTGGACCCTGTAGCGCAACTCTCGTATGAATCTAACCGTTGCAGGGAGGAATCTTCTACTCGAAGAATTATCTAAGCCTTCTATCAAGTGTAAGTATTCTGCATGTGTATATGATCATTGGTTTTGTTCCATTGGGAGTATCAAGACAATCAGGGATGGAAGTATTTTGTTTAGTCTGGTATTCATGAGGAATGGTGTGATAGTGATTTGGTGTGGGCAGTTTTCGGGAAGACAAATCAATATAAGGTTTCGACTTTCAGGAAAGATAGAGGTGGTTCTTGCAAGGGGTTTAAGGTTTGTTCCTTTTTTGGGTTTGGTAAGTTCTGCTGAGGTTGGCTTCAGTTGCCTTGGGAAGGTTGTATTATTCTCGGGTTGTAATGGTGAGGACCAGATTGTTGGATGTGCTGGGAAAGGTAAGGACGGATTTCGAGGATGAAATCTAATTTAAGTTGGGGAGATTTATAACATCCTGTTTCTCATTGTTTCCATTTTGAGTGGGTGATCAAAGGACTGGGTATTAACAGGCTTCGGAACCTCGAGAACTTGGGTTCTGGACTCGGTTGGAGTGGTTAAGGTATTTAGGATAGTTCGGGTATTCGGTTTGTGTTTCGGAATCAAAGGGGCATTTTGGTAATTTGTCAGCTCAGGTTTTTATGGAAAGTGGATATTCGTCCAGGATATCTTATGGTAAGTATGAATAGATATCAATATCGAGTGTCTTGGTACCTTTATATGGATATAAGGATCGTCGGAATCAAGTTTATATTAAAGGAGTTATGATCTTCGGAGTATTTAGGGTTAAGGGTTGAGAAGTACGCGGGGCGTACAACGAGGTACGCTTAGCGTACAAGCAGTGAAGCGAGTATGTAGGGCGTACCAAGTGGTACGATTAGTGTACTCATGCGAGGGTGCTTTATCGGGTATCCGGAGATGTACGTTGGGCGTACAGAAGTGTACGCGTGGCGTATGGTTAGATCATGAAAACCCTAATTTTCGGGGTTGGCCACTATTTAAGCATTCTTATTGACATGAAACCCTCATTTTATCAGCCTCCTTTTCCTACTTACCCTACACTCGAACCCTAATTCCATGCTTGTGTGTTTTGAGCTTAGAAGATCGTTGTAAGATGGATTTTGGTGCTTTAAAGAAAGGTGGTTATCGTTGAAGCTTCACTAGAGGAGTGAAGGCTTATAGATCCAGGATCCCACCAGCATTTGGCACTCATTTAAGGTATAAAGTCTTGAACTTGATGATTCTTAGCTTAGATTGCTTTTGGTTTGGGTTTATGAACCTTTTTGGTTTCATTGATGAGATCTTATGATTTCATATCATTTATGAAGCTTAGAGTTGCCACTCTTGGTGTTATTTTGGTCCTTGAGTCATAAAGTTACCATCTTTGGGGTTTAAATCCATCCATGCATAAGTTAGGACCATTTTCATGATAGTAGAGTGTTATATTTTGAGGTTGGGTCCATTTGGGGCATGCAAAGTCACCAAGTCAGTGACTTTATGGGCCTAGACGTTGTTTAGGACTCAGATCTATGGTTTGGACTTATGGGTTAAGCATTAAGTGTTTAATGGAATAAGTGGGATTAAGAGGGGAGTGCGTTGGCCGTTCAAGCCTGTACGCGCAATGTACAAGCCATTATGCGAGTACGCGCAGCGTACAACTAAGTACGCCCTACGTACTCAGTCAGACTGGACTTTGTAACTGTGGGCCTTGGGTTGGGCTATTTCTCTGACTTAGTTGTTATGGTCCTTTGTGGACCATATGGAAATAGGTTTTTGGACTATGGAAATTATTATGCTTTAGGATAAGGCCATTGGAGAGGTTTGGGTCCAATTTGGAAAATTAGGCCATAAGTGGGCCATTATTAGGCTTTGGATGATTATAGGCTAATGGGCCATCGAAATGCCAAATGTTTTGGACTAGAAATATGGTTGGGCTTTATGGTAAGGCCCATGCAGAGGCTTGGACCCAATTTGGAAAATTGGGCCATTAGTCGATTAATTGGCCTTTGGCCCTTACAGATTATAGTTTGGGCCATAGTTTTGGAAAAGGCTATGTTAGGGGTAAAATGGTCGTTTTACCCCAAGTGTGGAGTTATGGTTATGGATTAGAACCTAATTGTTAATTCGGTATTGTTTTGTTATTAGTAGTTCGTGGATCTGTCAGTCAGCAGCCAAGGGTTTTCTGTATGTTTCAGCAGTGCGAGATGAGTCTTCTAATTATATCCATGGGTCGAAGGCACCAATCCCGACCCATTATGTGTTATGTGGTATGCTAGTTTTCTATGTGATACTTGCATGGAAGACCCCGGGGGAGCCCATGGCAACTGGATGTTAGACCATGGTGGGGGGGAGGCGAGGAAGCCCATTGCATTCCAAGTAAAGACCATGGGGGGAGCCCATGGAAATATACTTAAAGACCATGGGGGAGCCCATGGCATCTATATGTGTGTGCATGATAATTTGTGATTGTATGTGGTATGGTATTTTGGGGAACTCACTAAGCTTTGTGCTTACAGTTTTCAGTTTATGTTTCAGGTACTTCAGTTTTCAAATGATAGAGCTCGGGATGATTGCAGCGCACACACCACATGGTTCCACATTTTGTGAATTACTTTGGTTAAAGGATGTTTTGCTAAATATTAATTACTCTGGTTTTATAGAAACAATCTGTATTGACAGTTTATTTATTTAAAAACAAAAAACTTTATGGCGTGATTTTCAGGTGGTTACAACTCCATCATAGGAACACATGCGATTTTGAAAACGTCAACTTGAGGTTGGTGAGTTCACAAGTTTTTAGGTAAATGTGCAATAAACTCTTTTGAAAAATTTCTAAAAATTTAATGATTTTTATGTTCCTGGTTTTATATCACCGCTTGAATTATTATCTTTTTAGGGCAATCTGGTTATTCCTAATTTACTATCTTTGCAGGATATCTAAGGATCCTATCTTATTATCTTTAGGATATTTTATTAATCATAATTTACTATCTTTGTAGGATATCTAACGATCTTATCTTATTATCTTTTTAGGACGTTTTATTAATCCTAATTTACTATCTTTGTTGGATATTTAAGTAATCCTAAGGTATTTTATCTACCATTCCAAGGAATGCCTAATGGTAGTCGGGTCTCTAAAGCGGTTGTAATGTATTACCATGAGCCCTCATAATCAACGCTGTTTGACTATAGATTTCCTCACTACGACGCTTCATCAAACGTCGAATAGTGATTACTAATAAAGTTATCATTTTGGGATTGTAGCTAGCAATTGCAGATAGGGGTCTCAATCCCCGTATTGATCTATACATATATTCCTAGCTCTTGCAAGATTAACGATTACCGGTATCAAGGTAGCCGAATTTAATCAGGCTAAGGATGAATATTAACAGCTCACTAACGAATTAACCTTAAGTATTTTATCTTTTATCTTTTATGTTTTATCTTTCCTAGTGATTTCCTATAATTATCATAGTATAAAGTATAAACCCCTTTAATTTTATATTTGATAATTATATCTATAAGATCTCATAATTATTTTTGTATGTATATGTATATACTTTATTTTGCATTACATATAAATACTATTATGGTTAATTTGATAATTGGGTATTTGGGCAGAGTAACGATTAGGTACAATGTATATCCCTATATTTAACCAGCATTATGTTATCCTAGGGACGTGGCCATTATAGCATCTATAGGTACATTATCCTAAGGCTTTAAGCTTTATAAAATGATTGATACTTATGGATATAAATATATTTTGATAAATCAATTTGATAAGCATGTATCCCCCCCTCGGTTAAAACATTTAAAATAATGAAATTGGGATCGTGAACTCACTTTAGTAGCGTATTTTGAAGCATCCAAACTATTGAATCTGAAGCTTCGCGCCATTGGGAGTACTTCTAAAAAGGCTTGAGAGATAAAGGGAGAGTTTTGGGTGTGAGAAAATCAGAAAGTGAGCACCTCTATTTATAGTGGTTGTGCGCACGAAACACTTGATGCGCAATGTGCACTCACTTCCTAGCTTCATCCAAATTTTGCCACGTGTCACACTTCTTATTGTCCATGTCTCTCTAATCTCAACGAATTTGGGTGTTAGGTGTGTGCGTCAAGAATTGCGCGCACTTGGTGTGCACCTCTAAATATTTTATAAAAATTCTTATCTTCCTTATATGAATCTTGTTTCTTTCCCTCTTTATATATTTGTATAGTCCTCTACTAGCACTACAATTTTCCTTAAGGTTGCGTTGCCAAAATTTAACTTTTATTTTAACCTATATTTTGTATTTTTCTAAAAATCGTATTTCCTTCATACGAACTTCATTTTTGACCTTATTCCTTTTAATGTCCTTATCTCTCGGGGTACTACGATTTTCCTTTTAGTGACTTTAGCTAAAACTCAACCGATCTCTTTATACCGTTATTATCGCGATTGATTTTTATCTTTTACAAAATCATAACTGCTCCAATCAGAGTCGGATTTTTGCAACACTTATATCCTTGGGATCACTTTGTTGTGTATTTTCCAAATACACTAACCATCATAAAAAGTGATATAACTTTTTGGTCACTCATTTTTGACCCTTTATTATTATCTAACTGATCATATTTTTCCTTCAATATGAAAAGTTCTATTATCATTATTGGTTGATGTTAATCTCTAGTGACGATTGGTGATGGGAATTTCCCAATTGTCACACAGACTCTAGAATCATAAACTCAACCTGCATTAGGAACACCTACTCTTCTTAAAATTGGGTCGAAGACTCGACTTGTGTCTCACAAATATCTATTATCTCCTCACTTTTATCCCATGACTGATAAGTATCCAAACTATTCTTCCTGAGACTTGAAAAATATTACTTAGTCGTAGAAATCAACAGCACAAGTCCTCAGTTGATCATTCCTGACACAAGTTGTAATCCTCCAGTCAAACATCATGATCACTTTCTCCTTGAGTCTCGCGAATCAAGCTGATACTACCTTGAACTAGGTCTACACGATCTCATACTCGAATGACTTGTGCATGCCTACATTAGTCGGACCCAATCAATCAGGTCCACTTAGGTTTGAACCATAATCATCTTTATCTAGGCCATCATAACCATAAGTTGGATAGAGACAGAAACATGCCATAAACAAACTATAGCACCACGCCATACTATTTACCACCTACCATTTCCTCAGTAACCTCTTCAACTCTTCCTGGTCCCCGTACGAATCATGTGCTTCTGGCAGTATAAGCCCATACTACCATCCATACATATTCATGCTCGTCCTAAGAATTGTCTCAAGGTTCCCATGTTATTACTCGCTACCAGTACCTAACATTTTAATCACATATACACATGCTCGTACGAGCACACACCACTAATCATCCTAGACTTTCCTTCTAGGATTATTTTAACCATATATTCCACCTCATCCTGCTATCCTATTGGAAAGAAAATTCTATAAATATCACTTAACTATCTTACGAATACTAACTAAATGCATCTAGAATTAAGCAACCCTTTAACTGAGAGATACACCCTATAAAGGTTGAACTTAAACAAGAGTTGGGCAATAGGGCTAAACCAATCAGTCTGAGACTATTTAGTTCCAGGGACATGCAATCCTAACATATTCGTTTAACATTTAATTAACATCAATATAGATTTCAATCAAATCAACAATCAAGCAACTAAACTAATAGGGAATTAGATCATACAAATCCTAAAAGGGTCCTCAGTCTATCCACTAGTATGCATAATCATGCCAATAAAACTACAAGTTGCCTAGGTGGAAGTAATCAGATCAGGTCATATAAGAACATATTGATTGCATATAATCATCACTTAAATCACATAAGTCAGTTTCAATATATGATTGGTCCTCATATATTAGCTACTATATTTACTTACCCACTTTTCTATTTAACCCTAGGTTTTGGTCAAAACACTAGTCCTACAATTTTTCAATTTACAAGATCATAAGATTCAACTTAATCAAGAATGATGATCATGAAAACTTAATTAAACTCAACAATAAACAGAAAAGTAGTTCTCATAAGCATAGAGAGGTTCTTTAATAAGATAAAATAACAAATAACCAATTTTGTATAATCCAATCCATAAATCAACTCATAAAAAGACAAGTAATCTAGTCTAAACAAAAGTCAGGGGTTTTTAGCCCATGATTTAACCAAGCAAACATATAAAAATGAAGTTCAACTTGTAATTCATGATCAAACGTAAGAAGAAAAAGTATTAATAAGATGTTTTACCTCAAATCTCTCAAATTCAAGCTTCTAATCGATCTTCTGCAACTCCAAGATCCCAAGTACGTTCCTGGCCTTCAAAATTCGACAAAAGCTCCAACAAAAGTTAAGTTTTCGGAGGAATTTCCCTTCTATTTATATTCACCAAGACGTGGTCTTCAGGTTTTTCACGTAATCCGCAAGTCTTCAAGGTTCGACAGGAAACTTCAAAACGCCACATCATGGTAATGTCACCACAATGTGAGAATGGGACTTTTCTTCATTTTAGTCTTGATCCAAGTTCCTATCTTCTAGCCTCCTTTTTGCTCCGAACATGTCTTTTGCTTCTACATCACAACATATAATAGATTAAGTATCTTTTGTTCTATAATGAGCATAAAAATGGCTAAAATATTAAAATATGATGTAAAATATATATAGATATCCACATATATATATATATATATATATATATATATATACACACACACACACACACATATATATATATATATATATATGTATATATATATATATATATATATATATATATATATGGAGTTGATGGTGGACCAGCCTTGTGCTGAAGGATAATAGACTCAGGCGGACTAGCTTTATGCTAAAGGCCAAGTGCGATCCAGCTATATGTTGTAGGCAAAGCTAGGGAGGACCAACTTTATGCTAAAAGCCAGGGGCACACCAACTATATGTTGAAGGCCATTATGTGTATGCATTGTATATCTGTTGTGGTATGGAATATTTTGAGGGAATTCACTAAGCCTCGGCTTACAGTTGTTGAATAACTGCTTCGTACGTTGTTCATCAGACCGTGGAAAGGCTCTCGCATGACTGTATCAACATCAAAGCATCAATAAAGTTTTATAGTATTCCGCTAAAATACTCTTTTATATAATAATGAATTGTGATTTTTTGTAAAACTTATATTTTAATAAATAAAAATGAAAATTTTCCCTTTAAATTTCGACATATAACATTGGCGATGATCTTGATGGTATAGAATACTTGAAGCGTTATTTGCAAGCCATTTTTCTAAGAAGGACTTGGGCTTACCATATTATTTCTTAGGTATTGAAGTTACCCAATCTACAAAGGGTTATCATTTATCGCAGATGAAGTATATCTTAGATTTGTTTAAACGTGCTCAACTTTTGGGTAATAGAATAGTTGATACCTCTAGAGAGTAATGCCAAGTATTCTCCAACGAACGGTGTTCCCTTGTCAGATACAAGCCTTTATTGTATAATTGTGGAGAGTTTGGTCTATCTTACCGTCACTATGCTAGATATTGCTCATGCAGTTCATGTGGTTAGCCAGTTTGACATCCCCAATTTCACGACCAGAAAGACCGGTTTGTTTGTGCTTTGTTTTATAAATCAGAGTAATCGTTTAAAGAAAACGGTTGCGGAATTTGTTCCCAAAACAAAATGTGATAAGAATTTATCAAAGCATTTCTTTAAAGAAATGTATTTTCATTAAATAACAAAATCTCAGGATGTCATGTTCCGATACAGACCAAAAGCATAAACAGTATAAAATAGACCTTACAACAGTTATTTATAATTACTGGTCTATAATCCAAAATCTCTCGTCAAGTCCACCAACTTATACTCTTGTGCCATTACCTGTAATGCAAAGAAAACTTAATGGGTCAGGCTTGGGAGCCTGGTGAGCATATTGGGTTTTCAACCCACAATAATATATTTATTATATTTAATCATCAAACAATCAACCCAATTACCCATCCCCATTATCTCCATTTATCTTAAGGATCTACCCTAAGAATCATCTATCCTTCATTCTTAAGGATTGACCTGAGGTATAGGCACGAAGTCGCATCTTTGCCATGGTTTACTCAATAGGCGCTAACTCCATAGTCACCAAGGTTTATACAATAGGCGCTAACTCCATAGTCACCAAGGCTTATACAAATAGGCGCTAACTCCATAGTCACCAAGGTTTACTTAACAGTAGGCGCTAACTCCATAGTCACCAAGGTTTATACAATAGGCGCTAACTCCATAGTCACCAACTATCCCATCTACCCATGTTCTACCCAACATTTTCGTAGATATAAATATACACGTTTATACATAATTTAAAACTTGTATAGCATGTTCATCCAATACACATTCCAAATAATAGATGAGACACATACACATAACACGTATCTCATAGAGAATAACTCCTAGCTATGAGTTAGAAGAAAGTAACTACACACTCACACAAAACATATACTTAATACATTCAAACAATACTTGTATTAAAAACGTGTTTGTGAAAGGGACTATATACTCACTTGATCAGGAGATGATCAAACAGCACTACGACTTGCAGAAGTAGTATTCTTCGGTTGATCTGGAAGATTTTCACAAAAACAGGGCTCCTTGCGGGCAGAGCTTCGGCTCGAGAATTGCATTTCTCGGGATTTTCGGGCTTCAGGACTCGCTTTGGGTCTCGGGATGATACCGGGGCTTTGGGGGTACTTCTTTACATGTAAATCGAGGTAATATGGGTGAGAGATGAGAGAATGAGCAACCAAACTCGGAGGTCCCTTCAAATCTATTTATAGGGCAAAATTGGCCCTTGCCACGTCGTGGCACCTTTTTCCACGTCGTGGGCTTGGTCGTCACTGCATGTGTCATCGCAAGTTGCATCTGGGGGACTTTCGGAGGTGTCAGAAGACTGGCCACGTCGTGGCACTGCTTGCCACGTCGTGGTATCTAACAGTTTTGGGGTTTCGCGCCCTGAACTTCAGAAATTCATAACTTTCGCATACGAACTCCGTTTTCGACGTTCTTTATATCGACACGTAGGTAAAAACAAGATCTACAACTTTCATTTAGACTCCATCGGCTAATTTTGACTTTATTTTTATTATTTTATTTTTATATTATTTTTTTGTAGGCCGGGACAGGAAAACTCCGTTATAAACTCATAACTCCTTCGTCTGACGTCCGTTTTCTTCTGTCTTTCTGTCGTTGCACTATTATCGATGAGATCTTCAATTCTCATTTAGATTGTTTTGGCTAAATATTGCTCTAACGTAAATTCACTATTTACGTCGCGCTGTGTCGTGCCGGTTCCTTAGCGAAACTTCGATAGGTCATAACTTCTTCATTATAACTCGGATTTCGACGTTCTTTATATGTACGGAATCCTTGTAACATATACTATAACTTAGTTTAGATTAATATTCTAAATAATCTTCCATCAAAATGTCATTTTTTATGCTTATCGTCTCTAAATTGACTAGCCCTAATCTACGGGCGTTACAACCAGTTTGTCATTGCTCCTTCCATAGTTCATTGGGGAATTGTTGTTCGTATTTTGAGATATCTTTGTGGTACTCAGTTTCGCATTATGGTGTTTCCTTCTACACCCTATCTTAATCTACGTGCCTATATTGATGCTAACTAGGATAGTAATATTTATGATCGTAAGTCTACTAGTGTGAATTGTATATTTCTTGGAGATTCGTTGATTTCATGGTAGAGTAAGAAAAACAAGATGTTGTCACTCGATCATCTACAAAATTTGAGTATCGAGTTATGGTTGTTGCTACTTGCATGATTATGTGGCTATGATGTCTTCTTATGCACATAGGTGTTCGTATTTTTCAACCTATCCCTTTGCACTATGACAACGAGAGTGGATAATGATTGCCAAGAATTCGGTGTTTCATTAGCAAACAAAACATATTGAGATTGCTTGTCATTTCACTTGTCACCACTTTCAATAGGGGACTGCCTCTCTTCCTCATGTTCCATCCACAATGCAAATTGTGGATATATTTACGAAAGCCTTGACTGATCCTCGGTTTTATTTCGTTTCTGATAAACTCTTAATGCTTATTGTTGTGGCATTATGAGTTTGAGGGGGGATGTTAGCATTATAAAATTATTAGGCCTTGTCTAGTTTGGGCCCTATTTGTCCCTCTAGCCTCATAGCTAGGTTTAACCTTTTAGCTTTCCTATTTATATTGTCTTTCTCTTTCTTTTGTAATTTTACTCACTTTTGTGATTCACTAATGAAACCCTAGTAGTATTTTGCTCATTCGTTTACAATTCCATGCAAAGTGATGAGAGAGGATGCTATTCACGATAGTTGGCAATGGAATATTCGAAAAAATCATTCAAGACCTAGTGGATGACGGATCAGAGCCACTATGAAACAAATTGAAAGGATTAAACCCAAACTTAAGAAATCGGATGGCATGTCAGTTACGGTTTATGTGACGAATTTCCTAGATAAGATAGAGGTGAAAGACTTATGACATATATGTAATCAACATGGACTTATAGCGGAAGTATACATAACTCAAAAATTACCCAAGATTGGACGTAGGTTTATATTTATCCGTTTCGTGAAGATACTTGATTCTAAATTATTTGTTGAAGATTTAAGGTTGTGTTTGGTGCCACAACTAGCATATTTTTTGAGCTTTTTTAATTGACATGTTTGGAAAAACAAAAAAGTAGCTGATAAACTATCTTTTTATAAAGCTTCTTAGGCTATGTTTGGCGTACTAGCTGAAAAGATAGTTGTTAGCTGAAAAGCTAGCTAATAGTTGAAAAACTAGCTGTTAAATAAAAAACTAGCTGATAAAAAAATGACGTTTGGTAAAACTAGTTGAAAAGCTAGCTAAAAAATATGAAATAACATAAAAAGACATTTAATAGAATATGTTTTATAATTAATTAAATGGTAAATTTTAAAATTTTAAAAAAGCTCATAAAAAGTTTGTCAAAATAGCTTTTTAAAAAGCTAGCTTATAAGCTACTTTTTGGCTTGCTAAACATCACAACTTAACAAATCTTGAAAAATAAGCTAGTTTTTCAGCTAGCTGTGGCGCGCCAAGCATAGCCTTAGATTAGTTATTCGGGAGCTTTTTTAAAATTTTCTGAATATACCCTTAATTAATTATAGAAAAAATATTTTTTATTGTCATTTTATATCTTTCAGCTAGCTTATCAGTAATTTTTACCGAACATCATTTTTGTAAGCTAATAGCTAGCTTTTAAGCTAAAAATTACTTTTTCAACTATAAGCTAGGATTTAGATTGTGAATTTCCATTGTTTGCATTTGCTCCTTATATAATTAACTTATTTTTAGAACTATTTTAGATAGTTTACACCAATAAATCTAGTTATTAGATCAGTCAACAGGTTTCTACTTGACATAGCACGTATTTGAAAGTTTAAAAATCCTAATTCTTTATAAAATAAAAAACATAGCACATATTTAAAATTTTAAAAATCCTAATTCTTTATAAAATGAAAAACATAGTTGGTTACCAAAACACATTACTTGTACATTTAATTTTCTTCTCTAATATCACATGATGTAACATTACTTGTACATTTAATTTTCTTCTTCTCTAATATCACATGATATAACATCATGAATTTTAATTCCTGATAATGCAATTTTCTCCTTTTCTATTATCATTTTGTACAAAAACTCATAGTCAACTGGCACAATAGGATAGGACGGCGAAGATTTATATAAAAAAAATGTATTTATTTAAAAAAATCGTAACATATATATATATATATATATATATATATATATATATATATATATATATATATATATATATATATATATATATTAAATTTCAAATTGAAACAAAAGTATTTTATGATTTTTAGAATTACTTTTTCAACTCTCACTTTAAAAATTATCTTATATCGAAAAAAAAAATAATTAAAAATATATAAATTCATCATTTTTAACCATATTTCCATATTGGTATTCGAAAAAAAAATGTATTATGAAAAATATGCACATATGCATATTTTTCGTAAAAAAATCTTCAAAGAATCACCTTCAATATTAATATCTTAGACAATTAAGACATTTTGAAAAAATATATATATATAATTCAAAAAAGTTTAAAAAAAATGTGCATATATGCACAAACTCAAATGTGCATGTTTTTCAACTTTGGTTTTAGAGTTTATCTTATATCGAAAAAAATAACTAAAATATGTAAATTCATCGTTTATTAACCACTTTCCATATTGTTATTTAGAAAAAAAAAAAAAAAAAAACAATTACGTAAAATATGCACCATATGCACGTATATACAAAATAAAAATATACATATATGCACATCTACATAAATGCACATTAATGTACAGATGAAAAATATCTTAATAAGTTAAGACACTTGATATGTGCATATTTAGTGTGTATTTAGTAGAGTTTTTTATTCATATATTAGCTAAATTATCGCATATTATGGACAAAAGGTACTTAAAAGTGTTAAATTATGTTTTTCAGTCCAAAGATGAAGCTCGGAAGCAAAAGGAAGCAAGAGAAGCGGTTAGGAGCTCGAGAGTGGAATGAAGAAGGAAAAACACTAAAAAAAGCTTCTACTCGTCGAGTCAGATAGCTACTCGACGAGTCCGGTCGAGGAATCAAAAGGATAATGACTCGGGATCCTAGATAGTTATCGCAATACGGGGAATGTGAGAGGTACTCGACGAGTCACCACTTGACTCGACGAGTCGGATCGCTTATTTAAAGATAATTCCACAGATCGAGAGAGGAGAGTTCTGAGACGATTCAGAAGTATCTTGCTACGATTGAGAAGCCTGAAAAACCCTAGAAGACAACGAAGGAAGCTAGAATTCAATTCCGGAGAGTAATTAAGGCAAAATTTCATCATTCCATTTATTCTTTTGTTTATTCATCATGACTAAGCAATTTAACTTTGATTGTTTGCTGTTATTTACTTTAATTATGAGCTAAAACCTTTAGACTTCTGTTTGGGGATACAAAGTTGACAATATGGTTTGATTGATTGGTAGGATTAATTCTAAGTTGGTGAATTTTTGTTATTTTAGCTTGCTAAAGAACCTTGTGTGTGAATAATAATTAATTTTCTGTTAATAGGAAGATAATTGATTAGCATGAACATATATTGATTATTGTCCTCATATGATATATTGTGACCACATAGTTATATGTCTAGGATTAATGAATATGAAACTAGAATTAATAAGAAAATTGAGTAAATTCATGTGCAAGCTTGTAAGATGACTATCAAACAAGAGGTTAATTAAAAAGACTAAATTAATTAACTATTGCAAGTCTAACTTAACCCGAATAATTAATCTAGTAAATATAATTAAATTAGACAACTGGCCACTGTTTGAGTTAGTTTATTTGCTAAGGATTAGGGTAGTGAACATGAACCTAATCACTTGAATCGGTAACCAACGAAAGAATTAACCCATTGCACTATTACCTTGAAAATCAACCATAGAGTTAACCGAGTTGAACTAAACAGAAGTTCCTTTCCAATTATTGAATCTAGTTAAATCGTTATTTTCTAGCTTAAATTAGTAATAATTAGTAAGTTTCTATTCTTGTAAAACTAGAGAACAACCCCTGCTTTTTAATTAACTTAGATTAAATTAGTTTTTAGTTTAATTTGCCGTTCCCTGTGTTCGATACCCTGCTTATTTAGCTATACCACAATTGATAGGTTCACTGCCTTTTGTGTGTTATTTGATAATTAAAAGTAGGTTTAAAACTAGTGGGTTTTACACACATCAACACTACTATAGAAAGTGTCTTTTTTAAAAAAGAAGAAATTCAAAACAAAAGTTTTTCTACTTATGTACACATATATTCATATGTGCACATTTTATGTTATATGCAAAAAAATAAATAAATAAATCGAATATAAGTATGGGTAGATGTTAAAAAATAATGAATTTATATATTTTTTATTTATTTTTTCGATAGAAAATAAACTCTAAGACACATTTTTACAAATAATGTGCATGTGATGTACATGTTACATATATTTTTTTCTAAAAATATCAATATAATAAAAGGTTAAAAATGATGAATTTACACATTGGTTTTCGATATAAGATAAGCTATAAAATAAGAGTTGAAAAACTGATATAATATAAGATAAGCTATAAAATAAGGGTTAAAAAACTGATCCTACCATCCTAAAAAAGTTAGTGATCCTAATGGATCCAAACACTCTCTCTCTCTCTCTCTCTCTCTATCTCTCTATCTCTCTCTCTTCATATATATATATATATATATATATATATATATATATATATATATATATATATATCATTTGAGACCACCATATTTGTGAGAAATAGCCACTTATTTTGGAGATCAAAAAAAATATTTTAAAAAAAATAAATGAATTTTTTTGTAATTTTATTTTGAAAAAAATTATTTTTGTCATTTATATTTTCCAAAAAAAAAAATTACCGTTTTTTTGAAACATATGTGAAATATTCTAATAGAATATTCTATTGAAAAAATTACAAGAAAGTTGTTAGAATATTGAGTAAATTACACAAATGGTTCCTATGGTTTAGGGTAATTTGCGTGTTTGGTCCCTAACATATTTTTTTTAACTCGGAAGGTCTCTACTGTTTGTTATTGTTACATGTTTGGTCCCTGTCTTACCTAAAAAAAACTATTTTTCACTTGATTTTTTAAAATATTTAAATAAACACACCCCAACCCTAACCCCCCTCACCTTACCTTACCTATCCATAATTTTTTTTCTATTTAAATAATAGTCTTTTTAGGTAAGACAGTGACCAATCGCGTAACAAAAACAAACAGTGGGGACCAAGCGCGTAACAAAAACAAACAGTACGGACTTTCCGAGTTAAAAAAATAAGTTAGGGACCAAACACGCAAATTACCCCAAACCATAGGGACCATTCGTATAATTTACTCCAGAATATTCACATATTCTACTATAATATTAGACTATGAATATTCAAACAAATTTTAATAGAATATTAGAATATTCTACAAATTCTAACAATTTTAATAGAACATTAAAATATTTTAACATATCAAACAACTTTAGTAGCATTCTAAAAATTACATTTGAATATTTATAGTGCATATTCTATTAGAATATTTCATGTATTTATTGGGTAATAAATGACGAAAATAATAACTAAAAAAAGAATTTTTTGAATTTTTCCTTTTATTTTGCGTTTTATATTTATTTTCTATTTTTCTTATCTCTAAGATGAGTGGCTATGATCGCATTCCCATTTCTCAAAAAATTAATATGATCTCAAATGAATATATATATATATATATATATATATATATATATATATATATATATATATATATATATATATATATATATATATATATATATATAATAAATACATATTTATACTTCTACAAAATATAATTATACTTATAAAAAAAAAACATAAAACTACATATTTATTCTTTTAAAAATGTATCTATATAATACATCTGATATCGTAAACATATATATATATATATATATATATATATATATATATATATATATATATATAAGAGAGAGAGAGAGAAAGAGAGAAAGAAGTAGGTTCATGCAAAAACATAAATATGTTGCGAAAACATATTTTATCTTATAAAAATCAAACACATGTACTATAAAAAAAATAAATTTACTAGCAATAAATTAAAGATAGCAAGTTTACATTGGATATGTTATGGTAATATAATTTTAACGACAATTTTAATAAAAAAAAAATCAATACCTTAATCATTTTTAAATTTATGTTTTCATAATAAAAATGTTCAAAATCATATTTTGCTAATATGAAACAATTTCTCATCTATCATCGATTATCATCATGTATTTCAAAGTTTGGATGAATTATTTTCCAAATATAATGTTGAGGTGACACAATATCATAGGTTTTTCTTGTTTTCGCGTTTTCGCGAATTATTTGCATTTTCGCATGAGCCCTCTCATATATATATATATATATATATATATATATATATATATATATATATATATATATATATATATATATATATATATATATCTGTGTATTTAAAATACATATTTATGTTTTTAAAAAATATAGATATGCTTCTAAAAACATAAAAATATGTATTTATATTTCTAAAAAGCATATTAATATTTCTAAAAATGTATTTATGCTTCTAAAAATATATCAAGCTTCTAAACACGTATTTATAATACTATAAATGTGTTTATAAATCTAAAAACATCTTTTTATAGCTACATATAATATGAAAATAAAAGTTAATGTAAAAACGTTATATATATATATATATATATATATATATATATATATATATATATATATATATATATATATATATATATATATATAGAGAGAGAGAGAGAGAGAGAGAGAGAGAGAGAGAGAAACTTACGGGTTTTCTTGTGAATTTTATTTCATGTTAACCTATAACCTCTGATAGCAAGTAACAAGGGAAAGTAGCAAAAAAAATTACAAAGTTGCGGTTTTAACTAGGGTTCTTAAAGGCGTTCCATGGCAGCAAGGCAGGGTATGCAGTCTCGAAAACCTTTATGGCGATGAGGTTAGCGTAGGGCATGCCAAGGTGAATCAATGTGCATTATTACATGTTTCTTTTATTGGACATGAAACCACTGAGTTTTTTTAACCTTTTGTTATTAAGTATTGACATAACTCTTCAAAAAATTTGTTATATTTGATATAAATCTATAGTTATTTGATATCTCCTTTTTATATATATAACATTGATGACTTAAGTCACGCGTTGAAAAACATCAGGATTTGCATTGCATATAAAGCTTGATATTTGACATCGTTACTACACCACACGCTATTTAGAAACTTGGTTTTAACGCATCAAAAAATGTTGTTATAGTAAAATCGTATTTTTTTAAAAACTTAAAAGGTTTTTATGTTAATATCCTTTTAAAAATGTAGAAAAAAAAAACGAACAAAAAATGATTTAGATTTTTGGTATGTTAGACAACAAGCTTTTAAGAAAAAAAAAAACTCAAAATACATGCTTAAAGTTTTTATTTAAAAAAAATGTTACTAACCAAAAAGCTATACTTCATCTAACTTTTTAGACCTTTTAACTTTTGATTTTTAAATATATTTTACATATTTCAGAACCATACAACTATTTTTACGGAACATTTTCTACATAAATATAACTTAAAGTTTTCGGCCAAACATTAAATCAAATACATTCAAAACACCGGCCCACTTCAATAGAATTTGACCCACTCCAGACCACCAGCCCAAATTGGTTATCAAGAACCGGTCCTAATCTGGTCTCGTAATTAAAAGCCCACCAGGCCCATTCCATTTGGACACACAGCTTCTACATGACCTACCCATCTTTTATTCTCAACAAAATAAAATTACAACAAGATTTTCTCAATAGAGTTTGTGACTCCAAACAGAAATATGAATAAACATCTCCAATAAAAACATAAATCAACAAATATCACCATACAATACACCCACATGCAAACTCAAAATCCAAAAAAAAAAAAAAAAACACAAATTCTCATGAAACTCCAAAAGACCCTTCTGTTTTTCAATACTTTACAGAAGTGATATGCTTCAGAAGCATCTCTACAACATCAGTCGAAATCCTTTCAGCTTCCTTTTTCAGATGTTCAATTTTCTCATCTGTTTCCTTCTCAAGACGCTTCACATTAGCACCCGAATCTCCACTTGTCTGTAACATTAAATTACATTTACATTTCATACCCTTTCAGTTTTGATAATGTCAAACAACCCCCTTGACAAGAATTGATTTTATATATTATTATACCTCGGTCAGTTTTCTTTGATAATCAGCTTCCATTTGAGCACGGAAGTCAGCTATCTCTTTCTCAGCCTCTTCTTTCGCTTGCTTTAGTCTAGCCAATTTTGCTAAAAAAAGTGGAATTAATTAATTAATAGTGTTTTAACAAGTTTTTAAAAAAGTTATGCAAAAAGTGTTTATATATATTAATATGAAGGTGCATTTAAATCATGATTCATATGTATTATAGTCAAATATCAACATGATCTTGAAATATTAAAAGTTGAAATCAACAAAAGAAATTAAAATTTACAAACCATTTCGAGCAACTGTGACAATTTGTTGAGCTTCTTGCTCTGCAGCTAACAAGAGTTGAATCCCATTTTGGCCTCTGCTTGAATCCATATTTGATAATACACCACAAGGCTATAGAATTTGAATATGCAATGATAAGATCAAATTAATACAGAAAAGAATGATATGAAATATGTTATAGAATGGATTCAAGATTTAAAGACACAGATTTGTATTGAAGGAATAACAAGCATACACGTTTCAAGACCATTTTTAGTTAAACTGATCATGGAAGCAACTCCACCAAATATAAAATTTATAAAAGCACAACAGTTCATAGTATTCTTCATCAAACCAAAATCAAATTAGACTCGATTACTAACCACAACATGGACAATGATTTAGATCTTGAAAAACAAAGTCAAAATCACCAAGTATCAAAACAATTGCAACTTCGTAGTCTAATATATTATCTGTATTTCATAATTTGTAATGATTAATGCAAAATTGAACAGTTATTTTCGGAGATGGATCGTTGTAATTGATTGCGACGAAGTGATTATCAATTTGAAAATTTGTTTTATTGATTTTGATCAACCTTGACCTACGAACTCCTCGGAGAAGGGGGGAACCATTGGCGACATAACTGGTCGGTAAATTAAAGGAAAAACACCGGTAGATAGCAATTAAGTAGATAAAGTTTAACAAAATCAGTTCAAAATTCTCCAAAAAAAAGCAAGTTGAAATGAACTACAATGGCGGAAAAAGATTTAGAAGCAACGAAACAAACCGTGGAAAGATTAATCAATCATGGATTTAAGATCCGCACAAGTAATGCTAAGATTCGTAACTTAAGATCAAGAGCAGATAGAGTCAACAGAAGATATGATCTACAGAGTACATATAACAAAGATCAAACCTATATATGAGGGATTTGGGAAAGATCCAATCAAGAGGGAGAGAAAAATCATACCTAAAAATCGGAGACCGGTCTGATGATTCGATGAGGCAAACAAGGAAGAATGGATGAGAGGCGTATATGGTGTTGGTTTTCGAATGGAAATTTGTAAAATTGGAGTGTAGTCCTTATAGTTACAAAATTGTACACATATCGTCCCTTAACTATCTCTTAGTTAGCAGTTTTAGTCCTTGAACTTTTGAAATACCCCGGCTAAAACACTCATTCATGATGTCGACATGAATGTGTTATCGTTTTCACGAAGAAAAGTTGTCGATTGTTCATGAAAAAGAAAAATAAAGAGTTATCGGATCATACAAACTAGAGTACAAACTAGAAAACACTTTTTTTATGTAATTATTTTAATCGTTTTATATTCTTTTTTTAGAGCAAAAACAATTACATCGAATAGATAAAATTTATCAACCAATTAATTTAATTTATAGAACATTTTACAAAAGAAAAAAAACTCTATGATGAAGTCAACAATGTCACTTTGCCTTAGTTTTCCATCAACAAACAATCTATTTTTCTAAGCCTTTAGATGTACCAAATAGTAGTACAAACAATTGCATCCGTCAAAACCTTCTTTTCCGAGTAAAGAGGCAGATGAATAACTGTCAAAACCACCCCGATCATTGAATCAAACTCGTAGGATCTCCAACCATTTGAAAATCGCATTTTGTGTCCTAGATGCCACTTCACATGTTACAGACAAATGGTTAAGTTGCTCTACCTCCAACTTGCATATATGACATAAAATGGAAGGGACATCCATTCCTAGGGTTGATAGATTTAATCTCGTTGGGATCCTATTACCCAGAACACACCATATCATAATATTTACCTTTTTAGGTACAAAAGAGTTCCCTTTATTAGCCATACTCGAAGTTGGAAGAATGACATCATCAACCCATCTTCTAGTTTTCACTTACTGTAAATCTTTCAGCATCTCCAATTGATGTAAAATTAGTGTCAATAGCCATAACAAGCGCGGTAAAATTACTATAAATGGCAGTGCCCTTTGGTAAAATTACTATAAATGGCAGTGCCCTTTTGGGTTACATGCAAGAATAAACTAAAACAGAACTAAAAATATATTTATATAAGGGACTTGTATTGTTAATTAATTAGTAGTTTAATTAATTAATTAGAAAACAATAGAATATGCAATATTTCAGAATGATCTGAATTCCATAGATAATTATTATTATATTTGGGAATTATCTTTAGGGTTTCAAATCATCACCCTATATAAAGAGGACTCTGAATTCGGTTTTGACAGGTGTAAAAATACCTTTCGGTTATCAAAGTTCGGAAACCTGAAAACTCTAAAGAATCCCAAAGTGCAGTTCCCACGATGGGTCACCTTGATCACCATACTGTGGCCTGTCGTAGAATCGAGTTTTCGATTCGGTTTGTAGCTCATGGATCGAGGATTGCTTATATCTGCTTCTACTTTATTTCTTTGGGGCGATTACAGAAGAAGAACTCTCTGTTGGGTTTTATAGTCCAATCAACTGGATTGTCTAAAGAAGAAATCCACTAAGAAAGCAAAGGTATGATTATATCATTATGTCCTATAATTTACATTTATTGTTGAGTTTGATTTGTTGTTTCGAGTCTATTAGATCATACTTGTTGTTTTCGTTGCCCATTATTTTGGTCTTTACCTAGGCTCGAAATTCATCAGTTGTATCAGAGCCTAGGTTAACTCAATTCTATTGCACTTAGACTTTGTCTTGGATAGTATGTTAGGGTTTGTATGTGTTGGATTTCTTGTTTAAATTAACTATAAATTTGCCATGATTAAAATCGAATATGAGTGCTTGAAAACGACCATTAGGTCGTTCTACTTCTTCACCACATCATGGTTGTTCCTCCACCACGTTGTGGACTCTGTCGATGCTTAATTTGGATCATGATTGTTTTCGTCGCCACGGCGTGGTCTCCTCTTGGCCACGTCATGGACTGCTGCTAAGAAACCTAAAATAAGTTGTGTGTTTTATGTGTGCCACGACATGGTTATTCATTCCCCACGTTATCCTTTTCGATTTTAAACACATACAAACTAGCCTTTATGCTAAAAGATAAAGTAAATTTGGTTTAATTATAAGATTAATTAAAAGATAAAAGATTAGGACTCTTAAAATTTAATTGTTGACATTTTAGTCAATAGAATTAAAAGACATATAATCTTCAAATGTGTGTGTGTATAGTAAAATCGTATTTATATGTATAACACCGAACAAACATTGCGTCCTCGTATATTTCCTAAATGGGCATTGTTAGTATTATTACGACTAGGATCACCTACTTTTATTGTTATAAGGAAGGTTTTAGGAGGTCATTTCGATTCCTAATGAGGTTGGATTTTAAGTGGCGTCTATTGTTCGTCACCCTCACCGCCTTCTTGCATTTTACAATAGAGTTACCGAAAGGGTTTGATAGGACAATTATCCAAAGTTAAAAGTATTTAACTAAATAAGTAGTAAAACAAAATCCCGTTTTATAACAATGTGAATCTTATGCTTCCATGGAAATAACTCCTTATGGTATATTCTTTTTTATGTAAGCATGTGTGGTTTACCAGCTCGTCAAAAGAAGAGTATAGTCAAACAAAGGTATATGTTGATCGCGATTATCAACTGTTACTTGAGTCGAATCTCATTGTAATTTTGCATGGTCGATTCATCATTTTGATTCATGATCATCGGCTAATACAATCATGATTATCAAATACGTATTAGAAGAGAGTAACATGTTATTGACATAAGTCAATAAATCTTGTTTTCTAGGAACCCTATAGAGATTTAGATCGAAAATAGTTTATTCACCTAAATAACTTCATTTTGTAAATTTTGACTAATCAGCTTTACATTGTGAGGCCAAATATGGATCCTAGCCTTTCGATTAATAATTTGATGTTGGGTAATCATAATAAAAAGATTTCTTGATCAAAATAATTGTGTTTCAGTTAAAACGTTGCCGCGCACGATTTAAGCAAATAATATTTTCACTGCTTGTTTGCATTAAATGATAGCACAAGGAAGCAGAGTCAAATTCTCAGGGACACAGTCTAATGATCAATGCCTATTTTCGTAAGACACATACTAGTCAAAAGATAAAATATAAAAAGGGAGATTTTTTATTTAAAACTAAAACTAAAAATTATAGTGAAATACAATAAAAACAAATTCAGCTCTGCTCAGGGGCAGACCCAACAGTTTTTTAAAGAGGAGGCAAATAAACATTTATTTATTGTGTGGGGGAAAAATATATTTGAAGAGTCAAAATATTATATGTTAGAGAGTCAGAGTATATTATTTAAAAAAAACTATATTTTTTTTGTGGGGGCAGCTGCCACCACTGCTCCCATTGTAGGACCACCCCTGGCTCTGCTACAACTTTCCTAGTCATGCAGTCAGCCCAGATCTGGTTATTCAGAATGCGTTCTATCCAACTTGATACTGTTATAAATAACAAGCTCTAGTATAATTTCGTTTACCTAGTTAAATTAACCAAAACAAGCTCTTCAGTTAACCTTAACTTTTTATTGTCTAATTAAACAAGCTCTTAATTAAGATCATAAAAGTTGCATTAAGATTTATGTAAAATTCTCAAAAATACCTAATACTTCTCACAAGCTCGAAAGCATAGAGGTATAGAGTTTCAGTTTATATCAGAGTTAAATCCCTAACACAGAACCAATCTGATACTTGTTACTTATTACAGTTAACAAGAATAATTACATATTCTATTAACTGATTAACTGGAATGATTAAACCCTAGCTAGGTGATTAGAATAACAAGAATTAAAAATCAAGCATTCATTAAGCTTAAAAACAACCAAATAGAAGCCCACAATGAAAACCAAATTTGATAACTGATCACATGAAAAGTACTAGTCTATTGTAGAATTGAAAACTAGGGTTTAGCCAGACATGGCTAAATTCTAGTAAAAGTTAATAAAGAGAAACATTAAACTACTGAATCTAACTAAACTAATTATAGGAGATGATTCACATCCTTTAGATCTTCAAAAATCGCTGAAATCATAGATAAATCACCTCAAAAATCGTATTTTTCGTCGTCTGAAGCTTCAAGAATCAACTAACCTTTAAATTGATTAGAGAGGCGTCCTATATATACAAGCCAGAGTCTTTGGGAGCAAGAAACCCAAAATTTTGATCGAAATTTTGAGAAACGCGATCAAAAATTTTAAGTCTTTGATCAAAATTTGCATTTTTTATTTGTTGGGACTTTCTAAAACTGCAAAGTACAAATTCGATCAAATTTATGGGAAAAATTCGATCGAATTTATGTGTTTTTTGTAATTCCTGTGTTTCTTTAGTTTTTAATGGGATTATGCATGAGTTCGAAAAGGTTCCCAAGAGGAGTTATGCTACTGAAAACTCTGAGTTCAATCAGTTGGATTTTTCTATAAATGAGATGTTGTTTATGGCTGCTCAATATCAGATCGTTCATAAGGTTGAAGATAAGGAGGAGTATACACGATTAAATATCAGATTTCATGCAGTCCTAGGTAAAAGAGAAGGTGAAGTATGGTCACTGGTGAAAATTGTAAGAGTTCTCAACATTTCGAAGGAGTTCTTATTCGAAGGAATGTTGCAGAATTATCGATTCCATGTTGTTTGTGCCAATAACGTTGCATTCAACTTCTTTGTAGCTGATTTTCCCTTGATGAATATACATAATCTCATACGTGTTGCTAGGATATTGAAAGGAGTAGATGTTTCGAAGCTCCAAGTGATGAACAAAGAAGACTTCCTGATTGGGTTTGCACACATAAAGCTGTTCATCGACAATTGCTGCGGTTGTCTTGCGATGACAGACGTAGAACTTGTTCTTGCCATGGGTTGACAAGTTACAATGTCTCAATCAATGTTGAAGGGTCAAGGAAGCCTTAAAAACTTTGAAGATGGAGAGATTTGTGTGAAGCCTCTTGGTATAGTTTTTGTGGGAAAAAAAGAAAGGGGACAACACAAAGTATCTTTTCCAAATGTGTGATGTGGAAAAGTATATATTTTCTCAATATACAAATCTGTTGGTTCGTATGAATAGTTATGTAAAGAACAATGATGGTGAAAAAGAAGAGATCAGAAAAACGATCAATTGGTATGTTGAGATAAGGAGATTTATACATCAAGTGACCCAAATGTTGATGAGTTAGGAATTCGACACTTCTCATAAAGGGGGAGAATGTTGGGGTCGAAACTGGTTGTGATGTGTCGAAACCTTTCTAGTCTTGTATTGGTATCGAAGTGTGTATTGTATATTTCACATATGGTGTAACAACCCGTTATTTCAGGTCAATGTAATGTCTAAAAGTCGAGTCTTGTAATCTATTTGTGAAGTAATAAGAATATCATCGAAAACAAAATGTTCAAAAAGCTTCGTTTGAGTACACTATGTGGTAGATATCGTGGTAAGGTTTCCAAAAATACGAAGAACACTAAAATCCGCGTTACAACGAAGGAGTTATGACCAATCAAAGATTCATAACACTACCGGTAAAGCGTTGTTAAGCATAAAACAAGAAATTTCAATAAAATACTTTTTAGCCTTAGGTATCTAAATGAAAGTCGTAGATATCATTAAACCGCGAACATACATAAAAAGAACGCCCAAATCTGACTTCATATGAGGAAGTTATGATTTTACGAAGTTTCTGACCTATCAGTAGACAGCTAAAGACTCGAATTAGAGATCGAGCGATCTTTAGCTAACACAACCTAAACGAAAGTTGAAGACCCTGACCATAGGAATACAACGGTAAAAAGATAGATAAAATCGGACGCCGGATTAAGAAGTTATGGATTTTTAACGGACTTTAGCAGTCCGGGCCTACTAAAAATATACTATTAAAAATAAAGTCAAAACTACCTGACGGAGTTTAAATGAAATTTGTAGAGTACAGTCTCACCTACGCGTGGATATAAAGAACCATGAAAATCGGAGCTCGTATGCAAAAGTTACGGAATTTAGAAGTTTGGAAATCCAATTTACGACCAGCGTAAATTGGGTTACGCCCAACGTACTAGGCGATAAGGGCGTAGTCCCTTCGGGAGCAGACATCCCATCGTCCGTCAGGAGCCTGACGTAAGCGCTGACGTATGCTACGCCCCGCATAAGAGCGTACGCCCAGCATACGGAGGCGGTTCAACCTCCTATAAAAGGGAGGCTAGGGTTCCGAGTTTCTTGTTCAATTCTTCTCTTTTCCCGCGCTTTAGCTCTGCGTTTTTCCACTCGAAGCCATCCCGACACCCCGGTTTTCATACTCAAGATCCGAAGGAAGTTCTACACTCCCGAGATTCCCAAGAATTTAACTCTCACTAGTCGAAGTTCTGCTCGATTCTTCTCTCGACTACTTCAAAACAACCACTTCAATCAAGTGAGTTCATACCCCTTTTTTTATACACCTTCAAATACTTTATAATGTACTTTTAATACATTTCGGGGGAGAATACAAGTAAACAAACGGATGATCCCGAACGAATACGTGAAAATTCTTGTTATACTTTGCATGCATTAGATTTATACAAAATGCATAGTATCTAGGGTAGCCATCCTTGTTAAACCATTTTATTCTTTCAAATAACTTATGATTTATGCTTTGTCAAACATTGTGAAAGAGGATAAACATTGCATACAAAACTATTATTTTAATACAGACTTAGTTGATAATCCGTGAGACGATTACATCTTCAATGCTACCTTTTTGTTAAAAGGTACTACCTAAAGTCCTGTCTATTATAACCAGAGTCTCCCATTTGGAGAGCGTGTCAAATGTATATAGATCTATACGGGAAGTCATGATCCCGCGCCCTGACTGTTAGCTACAGTCCTTTGGGTGACAGTTTGTCATAACGTTTCGACGCCTGAAGACCGTCACCACAGGCATATTATGTTTAGTATGGTTATAAAACTCACCAAATAGACAATTATTATGGTATTATGCTTTTACGAATGAGTAGCTATTAAAACTATTCTTCATCTAACGAGTGCGATCTTCTTATAGCTTTATTATATGAAACTATGCCTCAACCTTTTAAGCATGTCAGTTGCTTGCGATTTTCGATCTTGGACATTAGAGACTGCCTGTTACTTTAGGAAAATAAGGGATTTTCATGTATCCAAAACAATCAACTAATAGGAAAATAAGGAATTTTCCTGGTACAACTATTTACAATTCACAACACGAACATTCATAAGCATTTCATACTTTTATAAGGAAATAAGGGATTTTCTTGGAAAACGCACTAACTTTGGAATGGTATACATTTTCTCAAAACCGCTTATGAACTCACCAACTTAGTTGTTGACACTTTTTCTTTGAAACAACCTGTATTCTTAAGGAACCGCTAAGCAGGTTTGGAAACCAACTTTTGGGGATTAACGCTCTGATGTTAATTACTTTTTTTAAAAGATGTTTATGTATTTATTTTTTGAACATGTAACAAATACAATTATGTAAACATTTTGAAACCTTTATATGTATGATGGTGTGTACTTTCCTTACTATGAACTGTTATGATACTGAATATGATGTCCTCCGCCCCCGAACGTTTCCGCCGTTCTGGTTTGGGGGTATGACAGATTGGTATCAGAGCATTGTTTAATAGTGAATTTAGTATATAAAAACCATTTTTGGTATACAACTATAAACACAACTGGGCAAAAACACTCTGAGTAAGAGTCATACTTTTAAAATTAAATTTATTTAATTTTTATAAAGTAGGCATGCATTCATTTCATATTAATAACAACGTCATAAATAGATCAATATAGAAGTATTATAAATAAATTGTGCAGTGCAGGTGTGCCTTGGGACATGTAATCGGTACTGGGATGAATATAGCCTGATCAATTATATTTGTCCGAGAGCCGACTAACGTATGCCAGGGAGTGTCTGCAATGGACAACAAATTTAAAACTTACCAAGAGCATATCATTAAGAATACTATGGGAGTATTTGGGTATCTTCAACCGTCAAACTTAAGGGTAAATAATACGTGCTTTAGCTTATAGTCAATTCTTAACCCTATTCTCGTATAGACTCAATTGTTGGATTCCATCACCCCGATGACCCCTACTACCCCAACCAAGGTAATGGGGTATGGATTGAAGATGACCCTGAGGAGGAACCCATGGAAGACGAGGAGGAGGAAGGTTCAGATAGCTCAGCCTCAGAGCCTGAGGTAATCAATCCGTCAGTCGTCCGACCTCCATCCGTCCGACCTCCTTTCAGGATGGGATTTCAAGGACCAACTCCCGTCTGGGGAAGCCACATCCACCATTGGAGCCAGCAGCAAGGACTTCGTCCTCCTTGCAGTATGTGTCGGGACTTCTACGATGTCAGGGGAGGAAGTTCAGCTGATCGAGCACTCCCAGTAGTGGTAGGCAAACTTGCCAATCAGGCTTATTAATCCGGAGTCCAAGCAAGCCAGATTCGCGAGATTGACATAAGGATGGAAGATAAAGCAACTGATATCCATCTCCTAGACATGCTACAAGGGAATACTCAACTCTACACTAACTCCCTACAGGAGCAAATGACTGCAGCTCTCTCCGAAATCAGGGATTTGAGGGAGCAACAAGCCGCCTTTGACAGGCGTCTCATGGGAGCCAAGCAATCGGATGCGGAGTCAAGCTCCAAGTGCATTCCGCGCCGCGAGTAGTGCTCGCCTAACTCCCAAATTTTGATATAGAATAGGACCATCGGCTAAAAGTCTTACTTTCTTTAACTTTCTGTAAATCGGAGACCTTTAGAAAGGTCAATTTTTTTCTAACTTCGGATGTAATGCAACCATATGTTTAATATATATATATATGGCATATCTCTTTCGTGTGTTAATTCTGTGCATTTCATTCGAGTTCATGAGTTTATCTATTGATATTCAAACTCCATTTGTGAATCAAACTCAAAGCCCTATGTAGGTCAAACCAAATTCTTGAACTATTAAAGATAGTTAAATCGTTATCATTCAACCCTCAACCACCAAAACTAATAATCTTTCATTTTTATTTCTTGGCAGCGCGATGCCTCCTCATCCAAACCTAAGACCCAGACCGGGCACGATACCAACACCACATCTACCACCAGCTTATGATCCGGTCATGGTCCAGGCTGCTATCACAGCAACAGTAACCGCCGCCCTCTCACAAATAAACTCAACGGAAATGGAGGGTCAAGAAGTAGCACGAATCATTCCAACCATGGCACCGGTCATGGTCACGTAAGGGAATGTACTTACAAGGAGTTCTCCAACGCAAAGCCAAAAACTTTTAATGGCACTGGGGGAGTCATTGCACTGATGCAATGGTTCGAAAAGACCAAAACGGTCTTTGATATCTGCTCTTGCCAAGAAGCGAGCAAAGTCAAGTTCGCCGCTTGCACCCTCACTGATCGAGCCCTCACTTGGTGGAAAAGCCATGTAAAGTCCGTGACTCTCACTGTCGCCAACGCCATAAGTTAGGAGGACTTGAAGGTCCTAATACTGGAGGAATACTGCCCAAGGGGCGAGATACAAAAGCTAGAGCAGGAGCTCTGGAATCTGAAGATGACTGGGTCTGACCTAGTCGCCTACACGGCCAGGTTCAACGACCTTGCTGCCTTGTGCCCTGCCATGGTTAACCCAGAACCGAAAAAGGTTGAGAGGTACATTTGGGGGTTGTCACCCCGGATTCAAGGTCACGTCTTGGCCTCCAACCCTATCACTTTCAACAGCGCTAAGTGCCTGGCTCAGCGACTCATCGACCACGGGGTCAAACAGGGTACTGTTGCAGCTACTGCCGATCCATCAAAGGAGGTACAGGGCCAGGGAAGGCCTTGGAACAAGAGAAGGGGACAAACCCTACAGGGGAACCCCTAGAAACAACCAGTGGTAGCAGCTCATGCTGTTACTGTTCCTACCACCACTGCACCCACAAGTTCATACAGTGGGAGATTTCCGAAGTGCAACCAATGCAACTTCCACCACCACGATCCTTGTTGTGACTTCAAATGCACCAGGTGCAATAAGAAGGGGTATACGGTCCGCTTCTGCAAGGAGCCATCCCAACAAGCCGCCCCCACTGCTAATGTTGGAGTAAGTCGCGCATGCTTTGAGTGCGGAGACATGGGGCACTACCGCAGGGACTGCCCAAAGGCAAACAACAGGAATACCGGTGGAAGGGGCCGAGTGTTCGCAATGGGACAGGATGAAGCCGTTGCAGACCCCACTGTTGTTACGGGTACGTTTCTTCTCGATAACTCGTATACATGCATTTTGTTTGATAGTGGAGAAGAGAGAAGTTTTGTGAGTCATAATTTTAAAGGCCTGCTGAAACAAACACCCTAATCATTAAGTGAACCGTTTATAGTATAAATGGCCAAAGATAAAACAGAAGGCACTAAGGAGATATACTTAAAATGTACCCTAACTCTAAATGATAATCCCTTTCCAATCAATCTCATGCCAGTCTCGATTAAGAGTTTCGATGTCATCATAGGCATGGACTGGCTGAGTTCTCATCATGCGGACATTTTATGTTACGATAAGGCCGTTCGCCTTAATTTGCCAACCGACGAAACCCTCATTATCTATGGCGACAAACCCAGTACCACTCTTCATATTATCTCGTGTATCCAAGCTCAAAAGTGCCTATGCAAGGAATGCCACGCGTTTTTAGCAAATGTCGTGGATGTGAAACGCGAAGTTCAGGACATCAAGAGTGTGCCAGACGTATGCGATTTTCCCGATGTCTTTCCCGAGGATCTTCCAGGAATACCACCCGCGAGACAAGTCGAATTCAGAATCGATCTGATTCCCGAAGCTACCCCGGTAGCCAAAGCGCCGTATCGATTAGCCACATCGGAGATGCAGGAGCTATCTAGCCAACTGAATGAGCTACTCAGCAAAGGATTCATCAGGCCGAGCTTCTCACCTTGGGGAGCACCAGTGTTGTTTGTGAAAAAGAAGGATGGATCATTTAGGATGTGCATCGACTACCGAGAGCTCAACAAACTTACCATCAAGAACCGATATCCCCTACCACGAATCAACGACTTATTCGACCAACTCCAAGGAGCCAACTACTTCTCCAAGATCGATCTGAGATCGGGATATCACCAACTGCGAGTCCTGGAGAGTGATATTCCCAAGACGGTCTTCCAAACAAGATACGAGCATTACGAGTTTGTAGTGATGTCGTTCGGACTAACCAATGCCCATGCCGTGTTCATGGACTTAATGAATCGGGTATGTCGTCCATTCTTGGATAAATTTGTGATAGTATTCATAGATGACATACTCATTTATTCAAAGAGTAAAGAAGAGCATGGTCAACGTCTGAGACAAGTCTTAGAGACATTACGAGCTGAGAGACTTTATGCGAAGTTCTAAAAATGAGAGTTTTAGATTAGGAAGGTGGACTTCCTAGGTCACGTGGTCAGCGAAGAAGGAATCCACGTGGACCCATCTAAAACCAAGGCTATCGAAAATTGGTCTGCACCAACTACACCAACGGAGATTCACCAATTTCTAGGCCTTGCTGGTTATTATCGAATGTTCATTCAGAACTTCTCCAGCATCGCAAAGCCTCTTACCTCCCTAACTCAGAAAGGTGTGACCTACAACTGGGGAGAAAAGCAAGATGTTTCATTTCAGACTCTGAAACAGGCCCTATGTAGTGCACCCATTCTTTCTCCTCCAGAGGGGATCGAAGATTTTGTGGTGTATTGCGATGCTTCGAATCAAGGGTTGGGATGTGTGCTAATGCAGCGAGGAAAGGTTATTGCGTATGCCTCACGACAACTGAAAACACATGAAGTCAACTACACCACTCATGACTTAGAACTTGGAGTTGTGGTCTTCGCTCTAAAAATCTAGAGGCGCTACCTATACGGTACCAAGTGCACCATCTTCACAGACCACAAGAGCCTTCAACACATATTCGACTAGAAGGAGTTAAACATGAGACAACGACGTTGGGTCAAATTGCTCAACGACTACGAATGTGAGATTCGTTACCATCCGGGAAAGGCGAATGTAGTGGCTGATGCCCTTAGTCGTAAGGAGTACTCTGGTCGAAGAGTGAAGTCATTAACCATGTTGATCCATTCGCATCTGTCAACATAAATCAAGGAAGCTCAAATTGAAGCCTTGAAACCTGAAAACATGATAGGTGAAACCTTTAGAAGGATGGACAAGAATCTAGAGATCAAGAGTGACGGAGTGCGCTACCTCATGAACCGAATCTGGACACCAAAGTTTGGTGGGTTCAGAGAGATAGTTATGAACGAAGCACACAAGACTCCATACTCTGTACACCCAGGTTCAGATAAGATGTATATCGATCTCAAAGAACTCTACTGGTGGCCAAACATGAAAGCAGAAATTGCTACTTATGTGAGCAAGTGCTTGACTTGCGCCAAGATAAAAGTAGAACACCAGAAGCCCTCAGGTCTACTCCATCAACTCGAATTACCTGAGTGGAAATGGGAACATATTTCCATGGAATTCATAACAAAACTACCCAAGACTCAGGGTGGTCACGATACCATTTGGGTGATCGTCGACAGACTAACCAGGTCTGCTCCTTTCTTACCGATCAAGGAAACTGATAAGATGGAAAAGCTAACGAGAACCTACATCTGAGAGATCGTGCGACTTCATGGAGTGCTGATGTCTATCATCTCGGACAGAGACAGTAGACTCACTTCCAGATTCTGGCAATCGTTGCAAAAATCCATGGGAACAAGGTTGGATATGAGTACAACCTATCACCCACAAACTGATGGACAGAGTGAGAGAATGATCCAAACTCTAGAAGACATGTTGCGAGCATGTGTGATCGAATTTGGTAAAGCGTGGGACGTTCACTTACCATTAGTCGAGTTCTCTTACAACAACAGTTATCATACTAGTATCATGTGACAACCCAATATTTTGAGACAATAAAATGTAACACCAGTCAAATTTAGGCCAAAATATAACTTTCCTAAAAATCTTATTTGGTTTAAATAAAGTAGTAGGAATCATATCAAGGTTTTCGTACATATAAAGAACCCTAAAATCCGAGTTATAACGGAGAAGTTATGACCAATCTAAGATTCGTCGCAAAAACTAACAACGCTGATAGACGTAAAACGCGAAGTTTCGATACAATAATTTTTAGCCTTACGTATCTAAACGAAAGTTGTAGATTACGTTAAACCGTGATCATGCATAAAAAGAACGCCCAAAACGGACTTCGTATGAAGAAGTTACAAATTTTCTAAGTTTCGTAACAGCAGTAGACAGCTAAAAACTCGAAATAAAGATCGAGCAATTTTTAGCTGACACAACTTAAATGAGAGTGGAAGGTCTCGACAATAGTACTTCAATGGTAAAAAGACAAATGAAAACAGATGTCGGATAAAGAAGTTATGAATTTTTAACGGAATTATCGTGTCCCGGCCTATTAAATAAAATATAAATCAAAATAAATCAAAATTAGCCGACGGAGTCTAAATGAAAGTTGTAGAGTATTTTCTCACCTTTGCGTGGATATAAAGAACGTCAAAAACGGAGCTTGTATGCGAAAGTTACGGATTTTACAAGTTCATGGCACACACACCGAAACGATTTATGCCCAGCGTACCCTCGTACGCCCAACGTACTCGGATGCTAGGCTCCGGATTGTCAACGTCGCTTCGATGCTTCGTCCGAGGATGTGGTAAGAGCTGACGTCGCGTACGCCCAGCGTACTCCGAAATTACGCCCAACGTAACGAGTACGCCCAACGTACTCCGAAATTACGCCCAACGTAATCCCTCTTTCAGCACCTTATAAATATCATACGAGGCTGCTCGGATTTATTTGCTTCCTTACCCATTTCTTTCACCTTGGAACCCCTATAAAGCCCCTCTAAACCACCCGAAAGTCCCAGTACACCCTTAGTACACGACGCAAGGTCCGAAGCCCTGAGATTCCCGAGAATCTCGCCACTTTACGGTCGAAGCGTCGCCCGAGAAAAAGCTCGTTTTCTTCGAATCGTCGCACTTTCTTCGATGAGTTAATACACCTATAAACTAAAATTTTCAAATGTGTTATCAATGCTTTTTATACACTTTTAAGAGGGGGAATACAAGTAAATACACGGTTATTATCGTGTGTAACCTAAAGTTTCACTATATACTCTTTTTATCAAGTAAATCATATGTGATTCATAACTACTACATGGAAACTTTCGTATGCAAAATATATCACGATAACATCTTGTCTTTTGAAATTAAATATGTTGTTATACATATACGAATCAAACACTTTATTTATAATTTGAGTATATGTGTTCATTTATGTCACTGCAAAAGTTACACTTTACATGACAAGTGAGCATTTCACTAGGGTTTACTATACAAACGAAACAAACTTTTGTAAAAACTATAATAGTTTACGACAAACATTTTTACATGTTAAAAACTCTTTATCAAACTGTCTTACATACTTTATGTTTCCTTTCAAACGCTGTTAGAATCGTGTTTCAAACAAAGGTCTTCTTATACTTCAAATTGTTCTTATCAAACAAACTACTTTCAAATCGTTTTATAAACTGACATCAAGTAATCATTTCTTATTTATTAAACTTTTCAAAGGTTTTACAAAACTTCTTTTATATTTTTATTGTCAAATGCACGCCTATATATGTGTAATTATATATATATATATATATATATATATATATATATATATCATGTATACATATATAAACATAAAAGTTTCCATCAGTTGGTTCAGTACCCTTGGGTAGCAAAGGCATACTTCGGTTATACATGTACAATACTAGTAACTATAATAGGTATAGTTAGGATATACTACTTACCATTCCAAGTACAAGGAATCACACAAGAGTCAGTTTATTTATGAGTCTATACTAATACATTACATACTATATGAAGAGATACGATTACATACAATTACAAGGCATACAATTTCAAGACATACAATTACAAGAGATACGATTACATAAGATTGTGTACTAGATATTCATGAAATTTTACATACTACAAGTACCATATCAAAGAGATATTTTCATATATAAGAACAAATGGACATTTTCATACGTAAATCTGTTTTATACTAGGTTTTGTGAGACATTTCACGTACTTTCGAGTATGCATTATTAAGTCCTGTATTATATACCATAATCCCTTGTAGGGGGAGCGTGATATTTGTGTATCGATCTATACGAGATTGACAATCCCGCACCTAAACTGTTAGCTACAGTTAGACCAGCAGGTCTGGGGTGACAAACGTCAAAACATTCCAACGCCTGAAGAATGTTGTTACAGGCAGTCTGGGTCATTAGCATGGTTATAAAACTCACATGGAGTATTAAAAACACGTTGATTTACGAGGTTATCAAATACCTTAGCGATTTTATACGTACACAAATCTACTATTTTAGGCATGAAAAACACCATGGTAGTTCATTTTTAGGACTTTTAAACTACCACCCACTTATGGGCACATGTTAGATTTCTAAAAGCAAACATTCAAAACAGTCGGGTCTTGGCAGAAGGGTACTTTTTATACTAGTAGAAAATATGGGATTTTCTAGGGTTTTCAAACGTTTACAATTACTTACAAACATGTTCATTGGTACAAACTTTCCTTCAAACATTTACAAGTCTTTCTTTACAGCTTTACAAATCAAAGTCACATAAATACTTATGAATTCACCAACATTATTGCTAATACTCGCTTTCAAAATAACTTGTATTCCCAGGTCACAAATAGACAGGTATGACTACCAGGTTTTGTGAAGACGGAGCGGTCAAGACTCGTCTTTTATTTTGTAATATTCATTTTGTAGAATTATACTATGAAAGAACTCACATGTAATTAAAATTATACTATTAATGCAATGGATGATGTTGTTGCTTGTTTACTACTTTGCATTGTTGTGATACATTACATGACGTCCTCTGCCCCAGAACGTTTCCGTCGTTCTTGGTTTTGGGGTGTGACAGATTGGTATCAGAGCATTGTTTATAGTGAATTGAGTATATCAACCCATAAAAGATATATAAACTATAAATACAATAGGGATTAAAATACTCTGATAAAGAGTCTATAACTTTAAAAATAATAAAATGTTTAATTAAGTATACATGCTTGCATTTATACTAAAATCATTGTCACTAGGACAGAACAAAAGTATTATGATTGTTGGGTAGCACAAGTAGACTTAGAGACATATAGTCAAAACTGGGATGATATAGCCTGATCAACTATATTATCCGAGGGTTGACTAGCATGTGCCTAAGTGTGGTTGTGAGGTTGCAACAAGTCTTAAAAAAAATAAAAAAAATAAAAAAAAACTTACCCACAATACCACAATGAGAAAAATAGAAAATAAACCTAAAATACTATAGGAGTATTTTGTGTGTTACTATAAACTACTTATGTGTTAGATTCTTATACCCCAATTATTGCATAGATAACATAGCTGGACCCCATCCCCACGGCGACCCGTACTTCCCGAACAAAGGCAATGATGGATGGTTCAGAGAAGAACCATAGAATGATCATCTAACCCCTTTTGAATGATCACCATGCTGAAGACCTTTCGGATGATGATAACTCCGAACTCGAGAATGAGAACCTACCCCCGGTAGCCCCCAATTCAAACCCTAACCCTCGTCCAGCTCTTCATGGCTCGACGCCTCCTTGGGTAGAATGCCTGGAAACATGGAGCGAAGAGCAAGATCAAGCTATGCCGTTTAAAGGATACCGAAGCTGCTACAACTTAAGAGGAGTTCAGCAGACAGAGTTCTACCAACCCTGATCCGTAAAGTTGTCGAAACGAAATTCAGGGCAGGACGACTCTCCATTGTATCGAAGAGGTTAAATGCTAATGCAAGAATGCATACCATCCGCACCAATCGTCTTGAAAAACACTCGTGAGAGATCTGAGAGAGACCATGAGACCCTACTGCAAGCATTAGCTGAAACACGAGCCGAAGTCATAGAACTTCGAGTATGCCAAAGGGTGTACGAAATACACCTACTTGATATGGAACGTCAACTGGCTGAGCTGAGAGTTCACCAGAGGGATGACCGTCGCCAATAGTAGATGCCTTACTTTATTTTTCCTTGTTAAAGAAATTTTTTTTCTGTCTATGCCCGATGCGGCATTTTCTATGAAACTATCTTGTACTGTAAGTACTGTTAGTTAGGCCTTTATGCGGCCAAAACCTTTCTACTCCGGATATGATGTAAGGCCTTCTTCAAGATCAAATTTTCCTAAACTTATTACATCTTAAACATCGATGATATTGACAGTCGGCTAACTTTTGTGTCACTCTTTGTTCAAAAACCCTCATCATACCTTCGTTGGAGTCTATCTGAAACATGCTTTAGTCAAGTCATTGGACTATAGTAATTTAACTTCGGAGACATTTCGAAGTCTCTTTTAGTGGTTGGATCATGTTATTCACCAACCAACGATACCTCGGCTTGAACGAAAAACGTCTTAAGACCACTCTACAAACATACTTCTACTCTGTACTAGGACTGCATCATAGGGATGTAGGTCAAACCATAATGAACATACTTCCAATCCGTACTAGGACTACATCATAGGGTGTAGGTCAAACTTTCGAGAGCATACTCTTACTCTTTACTTAAGCGATCGAAGTACATTTAGGGTCAACCAAAATCGCTCACAAAATCCTTATCTTTCATGTTACAGAATCATGTCGTCATCCGGAAACAATCAACCGAGCAACGAAACCCCTATCCTCCATATCGACGCCACTACGTTACTGCAACTGCTGTGACAACCTTCCTTACACACATCAACTCCGGCAATACAAACAAGACGGAAAAAGGAGTCGAGAGTTCCGATTGTAGTACTAATCCAGGAAGTCAACAAATGACAACAGTCACGGACTTGCGAAGCCGTAAGACCGAAAAGAGGAGACAATATCGCCAAGCCAGAAGTGAGCGAAAGCGATTCCAAAGACTTTCCATGCAACAACAGCAAGTGGCAACTCCTGCCCCTTCAACACCGGCACGACCCATTCCTCCAGTCCCTGGCATCGAGACCAACCCTACACACAAAAGTAGTAATAAAGTCGACTCTTTAAGAGGAAATTTTCAAAGTGGAGTAATGAGGAAGGCACCCTTGTCCACGTAACTCTGACTAAACACCTCACTCCCACCACCAATGCTAGTACTATCCATTCATGCCACCAATGCGGTGAGATAGGGCACTTCAAGAAGGATTGTCCTATAACAAAGAACTCCGGTGCAGACGGGAAAATACTAAGGATCACTACTACAGGAGAGACTACTCCGGACCCATGTAAAAGTAATTAAGGCGTTCATTGTAACAGACTTATAAACTGTTTAAAACAAGTGCAACTAGAGTCTTATATTTTGCGAGATCCCGTTGGTTAAGGGACCCTCGTGCTGCGTATACTAGTCTTTTGTAGTATACTTTGTTCGCAACAGTATTCCTATAGTTACTCTAAAGTACTGTAACCCTGTTAAGAGTTACACCATTGTGTTTTATCTGTAACGCTTTATGTACAAATCTAATGTCGTTTACTTCTAAGTAAGTCCGACATTATCATACAACTTGAGTAAATTCGATCCGCACAATACTAGTTTCGTGCGTACTTCTCCCTCTCCGAAAACGTCTTTTCCCGCGCTTTTGCTCTGCATTTTTCCACTCGAAGCCATCCCAACACCCTGGTCTTCATACTCAAGATCCGAAGGAAGTTCTACACTCCCGAGATTCCCGAGAATTTAGCTCTCACTAGTCGAATTTCTGCTCGATTCTTCTCTCGACTACTTTAAAACAACCACTTCAATCAAGTGAGTTCATACCCCCTTTTTATACATCTTCAAATACTTTATAATGTACTTTTAATACATTTCAGGGGAGAATACAAGTAAACACAAGGATGATCCCGAGTGAATACGTGAAAATTCTTGTTATACTTTGCATGCATTAGATTTATACAAAATGCATAGTATCCAGGGTAGCCATCCTTGTTAAACCATTTTATGCATTCAAAGAACTTATGATTTATGCTTTTTCAAACATTGTGAAAAAGGATAAACATTGCATACAAAACTATTATTTTAATACAGACTTAGTAGAGAATACGTGAGACGATTTGTCACACCCTAAAACCATGAACGGCAGAAACGTTATGGGGCGGAGGAAGTCATGTACAGTATCACAACAATGAAAAGTAGTAAACAAGCAACAACATCATCCATTGCATTGATAATATAATTTTAATACAAGTGTGTTCTATCAATATATAATAAACACTAAAGTATAAATCAAAATGAAAGATGAGTCTTGAACGAGCACCATCTTCTCTGAACCTTGCATCGGTTGTAGCACCTGGTTCCTAGTATGTATTCTTGGTTATTAACTCTCCTTATATATTGCATTTTAACCTTGGACTCGGCGAGTTGAACGACTAACTCGCCGAGTAGAAGCGGGACTAGACGCGGGATCTACTCTGTCTACTCGGCGAGTAGGCTCGTGGGACTCGGCGAGTAGACCCTGTCTGGACTAAAACCCTAACCCGGGTGTTTGCACCCTATTTAAACGATCTAACCAGCCTCCATTTCCCCTAGCACTCCTAGAGATCTGTAGAACGAAACCCTAGCCCCCTTTGTGTCCTTGTGGGTGATTTTTAGCTTGTTAAGGTGGTTTGGAGCTTGGGAGAAGAAGGAGAAGGTTGAAGAGTGCAAGAAGGGAAGAAGATCCGGAATCTACTATGTGAAGGGCTTCTATTCAGGTAGAAAAGTTCCTACCTTGATCTTTAGTTCATTAAATCCCCTTTTTATCCCTAAAAAGTGGTTTTAAGCCCTAAGATCCTAAATCTCTATGTGTTTATGGTTAATGTTCTGCAAGGACTTCAGATTTGGACATTTTGGACATCCTAGTAGCATACAGTCTCTGTGGTTGAGGCGATTGAGGTCCCCATTGAGTGTAGGACCTCTTAAAGAGCTTGGAATTGCATGTTTGAGCTCATAGGGCCATGCATGCACGTAAAGTTTGCAACTTTACGTGGTAAACATGCCCTAGGACCATAGATCTGTGGTTTTGAAGCGTTGCATGTCTCAGATCTGGCCTACTCGGGAAATAGGTCGAGGGACTCGGCGAGTCCCAAAGTGGAACTCGGCGAGTTCTATGAAGATGGTCCTAGACTCGGCGAAATGGATGAACAACTCGGCGAGTCCTATGAAGATTGCCTGGAGCTCGTCGAGTTGTTCTTCAAACTCGGCGAGTCATATGAACTTTCATAGAGCAAGAGGGGTTTAAGCGTTGAAGGTTCAACCCTTCATACCTGCATGCGGAATTAACCGTGTAACGTAGTCCCAAAACCCCAAACCCTCGTATGGGGTGTTCTGGTGTGGATTGGAAGCGAGTAGGGGATCCGCTTGAGGAACTCGGCGAGTTGCTCGCGGACTCGGCGAGTCGGGACATCGAGTCGGCCCCATAGTCCCGAGTGGTGAGTCAAGGGTGAATCAGTGAGCGGGGAGAGGGACTTGGCGAGTAGGACCGGATTAGTAAGGGAAGGACTCGGCGAGTTGCTCGCGGACTCGGCGAGTCCAGTCAACTGGAAGTTGACTTGACTTGGATTTCGACTTGGTCAAGGGTAAAAGGGTCATTTTACCCTAAGTACATCTAGCAGTGTTTGACTGATCGTTTTGTGGGAATTATAGCCGGAGGACGTCCGGAGTAGCAGTAGCAGCAGTAGACAGTCAGTTCCCGATCAGATCAGCAGCTACTTTGAGGTGAGTTACCTTCCAGTAGCGGTGGGTCTACGGCCACAATGTCGGCCCACCAGTAGGAGTTGTACGTTAGATGAATGTCTTTGTGATATCATCTAGGTTTGCTACTACACTAAATGTTATATGCTAGCATGATGTGTTATACGTGATAGAAGTAGAGTTCGGTTGTTAGGACCGAAGGGTAGTTCAGACACCCCAGATACGTCTGACAATTTGTTATGTTATGATATATGTGTAAATAGTAGTAGGGTGTGAAATAGTCCCCGAGGATCGGTTGTCAGGACCGACGGGTAGTCAGCACCCCAGAATAGCTTGACACGGGTAGTCAGCACCCCAGAATGGCCGCACGGGTAGTCGGCACCCCAGAATGTCCGTACCGGGTAGTCTGGCACCCCAGAATAGCCTGGTAGTATGTATGTTATGTGTTTGTATGGTATGTGGTACGAAGGGGGAACTCACTAAGCTTTGTGCTTACGTTTTTCAGTTGTTGTTTCAGGTACCTCTTCAGCTAGGGGAAAGGAGCCGGCACGGTAGCGACATATCACACACACTCTTGTTTTCCGCACTATGGATTTTTGGGATGTACTCTGAATTATTACTATGATATTACCGGTTTCCAGACATGGATTATTGTTATGAATGTTTTGTAATGATGTTCCTACGTATTAACCTAAATTAAAAATGAAATTTTTAACCGGTATTTTTGGGATGTTACAAGTTGGTATTAGAGCCCTGGTTTGAGGGATTCGGACACACCTTCGGGGGTGTCTGAACTCAAATCGAGGGATTAAAAGATTTTCCAAAAAGAAAATGTTTTCTAAAAATTGAGAAAAAGTTTTGAGAAAGAACGAAGTGTGTGATGTGCGCGACCGTCCGAGCTCAAGTAAGTATTCCCCAAAGTACCCATACAAGTTTATGTTATGTTTATCAGCTTTTGTGGAACAGCATGCTAGAATAGGACTAAGGATCTAGGAGTGATGCCTTATGTGCCTGTTTTATATGTTTCAGTTGTATGAGAATTGCATGCTAGTATTGAGTAGACAACAAGTAGGATAGCCTGATTAGGTTATGCCTGATAGTATGAACTTAGCATTGTATACTAGTACAACTCCTGTAAGCAGATAGAGTTGATTGAGATTGTTACCCTTGTCTGAATGTTGCTTGCTTCGTGCTTTGTGGGACTCTGAATAATGGGAGTTAGCCATTAGGTGAATACGTCACGTCACATGTGATCAGGGTTGAATAATCTTAGAGTGCTGGATTTGATCCTATTGTGCAGCTCTTGTTTGAGTCCAACCGTTGTAGGGACGAGTCTATTACTCGAAGGATTATCTGAGCCTCATCACATGTGATGGTATTCAGGTAATGGCTAATTGTCATTACAAGGAGGCCTTCAGCAGCTGAGGACTGGTTGGGTAGAGTCAGAGGATTCCTAGGGTAAGCTTAGGATATGAGTAGCGGTGGTATAAGGGATCTGGTGGAGTCAAGGCAGTCCTTGAAGAAGGTACGGATAGATGTGGAAGGTAGTATGGGCTCGTACTACTGAAAGCAGAGGATTCGTACCCGAACTAAGGAAGGCTGAGATAAGACCGGGGAACTTGTAGTAGTTGTGATCCCTCAAGAAGTAGCAGTATCACTAACAATTGTTATTTATGTATTTCAGAATGGTGGTACTTCGATCGAGGCCGATAGATGGCGGTTCAGGAGAGGGGTCAGGTTCGGGATCAGGTTCCGAGCTGGTAGATGAGGGACTACGCGAGTTCATCGCGTCAGAGATCACCAGGGGTGTCCTTGAGTCGACCCCCATCATCTTCGGGTCGATCAAGGAAGGAATAGTTGAGCTGATGGAGGATCGCCTCAGGGTGTTCAGGAGCGACATGGCATCTAGCCAGTCGGGATCTCGCACGCTGTCCTTTAAGGACTTCAGGGGCAGTGGTGCGCTGGATTTCCATGGGGTGAAAGACCCCATTGCTGCCAGGCGATGGATTGCAGACATCGAGTCTGCACAATTGACTAGCCTCTGCCCCGAGGGGTCGAAGGTGAGGTATACAGCAGGGTATTTACGAGACCGAGCTCGAGATTGGTGGGAGTCAGTGGGTGACTCGTTGGGAGCCTCAACGGTCGAGGCTATGACCTGGTCGGACTTTGTGACCAGATTCAGGGCGGAGTTTGCGCCGGCTGTCGAGCTTCAGCAGTTGGCCATGGAGTTTTTGGATATGAGACAGACGACGGAGACTGTGGCGGATATCACCGCCAAGTTCCGGGAGAGGGCACTGTTGGTGCCCCAGTACGCGGGTGATGAGGACATGAGGAGGACCCGCTATCATGACATGCTCCGAGCTGACATTCGGGAGCACGTTAGTTTTTCAGCTTGCCCCACCTTGGACTCTATGATTGCCAGGGCGAGGAAGAGGGAGATAGATTTGGAGTATATATCCGAAAACGGAAGTCAGAGGAGGGACAGACGGGAGGGGCTTCGGGGAAGAAGCCCAAGGGATCAGATGGTAGGCCGAAAGGCCAGTCAGGATCGGGCCCCTACAGGAAATGCGGCAGGCCTCATGAGGGGAGTGTAGACTGGGATCGTCAGGCTGCTATAAGTGCGGCAAGACGGGGCATTTTAGCAGGGATTGTACCGCCCTTGCACCTGTGTTACAGACATCGGAGTTGTTGTGTGAAACACTGCAACCAGAGGGGCCACAAGAAGGCCAATTGTCCCCAGTTGACAGCTACAACGACAGTGAAGGCGCCAGCACCAGCGACCCTGCGGATTACTGATGGCCGGCAGGGCAAGGCAGAGGCTCCAGTGGTGAGGAGTCGGGCATTTCAGCTGACTACCGAGGAGGCACGCACCGCACCCGATGTGGTGACGGGTATGATTTTTCCCTCTATTTTATTTTTATGATGTTATGATATTGACATGTGCTCTGTGTGTAAATGTATGCATTAGGACCGTTCCATGTGAACGGCATCCCAGTTCAGGTGTTGTTCGACTCGGGTGCCTCCCGATCATTTGTTTCCCTTGCGCTTAGCAAGAAGTTTCCTGAGTTTTCGGGCGTGTTAGATTGCCCTTTAGAGGTAGAAATTGCTGATGATCAATCAGTGCGAGCATCGATGGTGTTTCGGGATTGCGTATTACGTTTGTTTAAGGAGTGCTACCTGGTAGACTTGGTTCCATTCCGTTGCGTGGGAACAAGGTGATTATAGGCATGGATTGGTTGACCCCTAATGGGGCGGTGATAGATTGCGCGCAGCAACTAGTGCGAGTCAGGACCCCAGGTGGAGGAGAGTTAGTGATTCATGGCGAGAGGCCACAGTGTGGACCCACAGTCTGTTCAGTAGTGAGGGCTAGGCGATACCTTCAGCAGGGATGCGCAGGTTATGTCGCGTATGTGATGGATACCCGGGAGGCGGGTAAGGCGACGGTGAGCGAGGTTCCGGTGGTTAGAGGAGCTTCCTGGGATACCTCCGGAGCGATAGGTGGATTTCAGGATTGACCTCGTTCCTGGTGCGGCTCCGATAGCTAAGGCACCGTATCGGTTGGCTCCTCCTGAGATGCAGGAGTTGTCTACACAGCTGCAGGAGCTGTTAGACAAGGGATTCATTCGACAGAGCAGTTCACCCTGGGGAGCCTCGATTCTGTTCGTGAGAAAGAAGGACGGGTCGCATCGGATGTGTATAGATTACCAGGAGCTAAACAAGGTAACGGTGAAGAACCGTTACCCATTCCCGATGATTGATGATCTCTTTGACCACCTTCAGGGAGCGTCTTGGTTTTCCAAGATCGATTTGCGTTCGGGTTATCATCGGTTGAGGTTCAGAGAGGAGGATGTGCAGAAGACTGCGTTCGGATGCGCTATGGCCATTATGAGTTTGTGGTGATGCCGTTTGGGCTCACCAATGCTCCTGCCGCGTTCATGGACCTCATGAACCGCGTATGCAGACCGATGCTGGATCAGTCTGTGATAGTTTTCATTGACGACATCTTGGTTTATTCCAAGACACAGGAGGAGCATGAGGAGGATCTGAGAGAGGTTTTGGAGACCCTGAGGAGGGAGAGCTTGTATGCCAAGTTCTCCAAGTGCGAGTTTTGGTTGTGCGAGGTGCAATTTCTCGGACACCTTGTCAACCAGAACGGGATTCTAGTCGACCCGGCCAAGGTCGAGGCCGTGATGAGATGGGAGGTTCCTAAGTCTCCATCCGAGATTCAGAGCTTCCTGGGATTAGCAAGCTACTATCGGAGATTCATTCAGGATTTCTCCAAGATAGTCGTACCCCTAACGCGGCTGACGAAGAAAGTCGTAGTCTTTCGGTGGGGACCCGAGCAACAGGCTGCATTTGAGACACTGAGACAGAGATTGTGCGAGGCGCCAATCTTAGCCCTGCAAGAGGGCGTAGAGGATTTTGTGGTTTACGGTGACGCGTCCATTTCAGGTTTGGGCGTGGTACTGATGCAGAGGGGGCATGTCATTGCCTACGCTTCGAGGCAGCTCAAGCCTCACGAGGCGAACTACCCGACGCACGATTTGGAGTTGGGGGCGGTGGTCTTTGCCCTCAAGATTTGGCGGCATTACCTCTACGGGGTTCGATGTACCATCTACACGGACCACAAGAGTTTGAGGTACCTCATGGATCAGCCGAATCTGAACATGAGGCAGCGTCGGTGGTTGGACGTGGTGAAGGATTATGATTGCGAGATCCTCTACCACCCGGGGAAGGCCAACGTGGTGGCCGATGCGCTTAGCCACAAGGCAGCGCCGATCAGGGATATTTGCATGAGGATGACCGTAGTGACTCCCCTGTTGGAGCAAATTCGGGAGGCTCAACAGGAGGCTATCAAGGAGGAGCATCGGAAGAGCGAGCGTGTGGTGGGTCAGGTTTCCTCCTTCGATTATGATAGCCGAGGACTATTGACACTACACCGTAGGGTGTGGGTGACGTATCACGGAGGCGTGCGCCAGATCTTGATGGAGGAGACGCATAAATCCCGATTCTCTATTCATCCAGGGGCGATGAAGATGTATAGGGATCTTCGTCTAGATTATTGGTGGCCCTGCATGAAGCGGGATGTGGCTTGGTACGTCGAGCAGTGCTTGACCTGCAGGAAGGTCAATGCCGAACATCAGAGACCGCATGGCAAGATGCAGCTGTTGGACATCCCGTTGTGGAAATGGGAAGATATCACGATGGATTTTATCACGAAACTTCCCAGGACCATGCATGGAGTAGATTCGATTTGGGTCATCGTGGATCGATTGACCAAGAGTGCTCATTTTATTCCGATTCAGGAGAGCATATCGGCCGAGAAATTAGCCGACATCTATATTAGGGAGATTGTGGCGAGGCACGGGGTGCCAGTATCGGTTATCTCAGACAGGGATGTGCGTTTTACTTCCAGGTTTTGGAAGAGGTTTCATGACGAGTTGGGCACTCGTTTGCATTTTAGCACCGCCTTTCACCCGCAGACAGATGGTCAGAGCGAGCGGACCATCCAGACTCTGGAGGATATGTTGCGGGCGTGCGTGATAGACTTCGGTGGTAGCTGGGATACTTATCTTCCCTTGGCTGAGTTCTCATACAACAACAGCTACCACACGAGTATCGACCGCCCTCCATTCGAGATGTTGTACGGACGGAGGTGCAGGACCCCGATATGCTGGGGAGAGGTTGGTCAGAGGGTAATGGGGAGCACCGAAGTGGTGCTCAAGACTACCGAGAGGATTCAGCAGGTTCGGAGCAGGCTTCAGACCACGCAGAGTCGGCAGAAAAGTTATGCCGACAAGCGCCGATCCGACCTGGAGTTCCAGGTTGGGGATATGGTTCTCCTGAAGGTGTCGCCTTGGAAGGGCGTCATTCGATTCAGGAATCGGGGCAAGTTGGGCCCGAGGTATATTGGGCCGTTCAGGGTTGTAGCCCGGGTGGGAAAGGTGGCGTATAGGCTGGATTTGTCAGCCGAACTCAGTCAGATACACAACACTTTCCATGTTTCTCAGTTGCGGAAGTGCCTGGTAGACGACTCCGCAGTGGTTCCGTTAGAGGACATTCATGTCGATGGCGGCCTGAATTATGTTAAGAGACCAGTAGCAATCATCGATCGGAAGTCGAGGGATTTGAGGAACAAGCGAGTGGAACTCATGAAGGTGCAATGGTACCACCGGAAGGGATCAGAGTGGACTTGGGAGCCGGTGGAAGAGATGATGGAGCACTACCCCGAGCTATTTTTGGAGCAAGCAACAGACTTCGAGGACGAAGTCTAAAATAAGTGGGGGAGATTTGTAGCACCTGGTTCCTGGTATGTATTCTTGGTTATTAACTCTCCTTATATATTGCATTTTAACCTTGGACTCGGCGAGTTGAAGGACTAACTCGCCGAGTAGAAGCGGGATTAAATGCGGGATCTACTCTGTCTACTCGGCGAGTAGGCTCGTGGGACTCAGCGAGTAGACCCTGTCTGGACTAAAACCCTAACCCGGGTGTTTGCACCCTATTTAAACGATCTAACCCAACCTCCATTTCCCCTAGCACTCCCAGAGATCTGTAGAACGAAACCCTAGCCCCTTTTGTGTCCTTGTGGGTGATTTTTAGCATTGTGAAGGTGGTTTGGAGCTTGGGAGAAGAAGGAGAAGGTTGAAGAGTGCAAGAAGGGAAGAAGATCCGGAATCTACTCTGTGAAGGGCTTCTATACAGGTAGAAAAGTTCCTACTTTGATCTTTAGTTCATTAAATCCCCTTTTTGTCCCTAAAAAGTGGTTTTAAGCCCTAAGAATCTAAATCTCTATGTGTTTATGGTTAATGTTCTGCAAGGACTTCGGATTTGGACCTTTTGGACATCCTAGTAGCATAAAGTCTTTGTGGTTGAGGTGATTGAGGTCCCCATTTAGTGTAGGACCTCTTAAAGAGCTTGGAATTGCATGCTTGAGCTCATAGGGCCATGCATGCACGTAAAGTTTGCAACTTTACGTGGTAAACATGCCCTAGGACCATAGATCTGTGGTTTTGAAGCGTTGCATGTCTCAGATATGGCCTACTCGGGAAATGGGTCGAGGGACTCGGCGAGTTCTATGAAGATGGTCCTAGACTCGGCGAGTTGGATGAACAACTCGGCGAGTCCTATGAAGATTGCCTGGAGCTCGCCGAGTTTTTCTTCAAACTCGGTGAGTCATATGAACTTTCACAGAGCAAGAGGGGTTTAAGCGTTGAAGGTTCAACCCTTCGTACCTGCACGCGGAATTAACCGTGTAACGTAGTCCCAAAACCCCAAACCCTCGTATGGGGTGTTCTGGTGTGGATTGGAAGCGAGTAGGGGATCCGCTCGAGGAACTCGGCGAGTTGCTCGCGGACTCGGTGAGTCGGGACTCGAGTCGGCCCCATAGTCCCGAGTGGTGAGTCAAGGGTGACTCAGTGAGAGGGGAGAGGGACTTGTCGAGTAGGACCGGATTAGTAAGGGAAGGACTCGGCGAGTTGCTCGCGGACTCGACGAGTCCAGTCAACTGGAAGTTGACTTTGACTTGGATTTCGACTTGGTCAAGGGTAAAAGGGTCATTTTACCCTAAGTACATCTAGCAGTGTTTGACTGATCGTTTTGTGGGAATTATAGCCGGAGGACGTCCGAAGCAGCAGTAGCAGCAGTAGACAGTCAGTTCCCGATCAGATCAGCAGCTACTTTGAGGTGAGTTACCTTCCAGTAGCGGTGGGTCTACGACCACAATGTCGGCCCACCAGTAGGAGTTGTACGTTAGATGAATGTCTTTGTGATATCATCTAGGTTTGCTACTACACTAAATGTTATATGCTAGCATGATGTGTTATATGTGATAGAAGTAGAGTTCGGTTGTTAGGACCGAAGGGTAGTTCAGACACCTCAGATATGTCTGACAATTTGTTATGTTATGATATATGTGTAAGTAGCAGTAGGGGGTGAAATAGTCCCCGAGGATCGGTTGTCAGGACCGACGGGTAGTCAGCACCCCAAAATAGCTTGACACGGGTAGTCAGCACCCCAGAATAGCTTGACACGGGTAGTCAGCACCCCAGAATGGCCGCACGGGTAGTCGGCACCCCAGAATGGCCGTATCGGGTAGTCAGGCACCCTAGAATAGCCTGGCAGTATGTATGTTATGTGTTTGTATGGTATGTGGTACGAAGGGGGAACTCACTAAGCTTTGTGCTTACGTTTTTCAGTTGTTGTTTCAGGTACCTCTTCATCTATGGGAAAGGATCCGGCACGGTAGCGGCATATCACACACACTCTTGTTTTCCGCACTATGGATTTATGGGATGTACTCTGAATTATTACTACGATATTACCGGTTTTCAGACATGGATTATTGTTATGAATGTTTTGTAATGATGTTCCTACGTATTAACCTAAATTAAAAATGAAATTTTTAACCGGTATTTTTGGGATGTTACATCGGTACCTGTCTATGGTTGACCTGAGGATACAATTTATTTTGAAAGAGAGTATCAGCTTTAAAGCTGGTGAGATCATAAGTATTTTAGTGTCTTAATTTGTATGTAAGCATTTGTATGTATTTGAAATGTAAGTATTTGTATGTATTTGAAATGTAAGTTTAAAATCGTTTTGAACATCCTAGAAAACCATATGTTTCCTACTAAAAGTATCCTTCTACCAAGGCATCTAGTGTCCGTGTGTGTGTCTCTTGTAAGATTGTGTATTTTCCCAAGTCTGACTATCATTAACCCAAAATATAGTTTCTACACTACCGTGCGTCGTGTGAATGTTCACGAAGTGAATGTAATGGGAAAATGAAACAGTACTATGGTGTAGTATCTAACTACAACCGTACTAACTACCTTAAATCTAATGTAATTTAAAGTAACATGTGATCGACCTGTATCCTGCTACCGACTATAGTAAAACGACGATGTAAGACGCCGTAAGACATGACATTTGGCACCCGTAGACTTGCAAGTCCCACCGTAGCGAGCAGCAAGGTGTAGGATAGTCAATCCAGTATAGATCTATACGCAAACTCATACGCTCCCCAATTAAGGAGATTATGGACACAAAAACAGTCATGGCAGGTAGTGCCATGACCCGTTTAATGGCTCACCTAACTAAATGTAATGTATATGTAATGTATGTGCTAGCTGTATTGTGTGTTCTTCCTCTATCTAGCATGTATGTTTGTTTCTCATCACTATGTATTATGTTTGTTTCTCATCACTAAGTATTATGTTTGTTTCTCATCACTATGTATTATGTTTGTTTGTCATCACTAAGTATTATGTTTGTTTCTCATCACTAAGTATTATGTTTGTTTCTCATCACTATGTATTATGTTTCATGTATGAACTGACTCTTTGTGTGATTCATTGTTCTAGTAAACGTATTAGTATCTTCCTAAACTACCCATATGGTAGCTTACTAGTAATCTAACTGGTATGTATGAACATGGATGTATACCCTTGCTACCCAAGGGCATTGGATGAACTGGAAGAACCTTTATGTCTATATATGTACACATTATATACAACTAATATTTAAACGACCTTCGGACGGGTACCCGATATCCCACCAGACCACATCTCAAGCGCGAAAAGGAAATAGGGTGGATAGCCTTCCTAAGTCTTTTAAACATTTCTTATATAACTATACATATATAGGCATGCAATTGATAATATAAAAGCATAAAATAAGTTTTGTAAAACCTTTGAACATAATTATTATCTAAGAAAAGATTGACTTGATGTCAATCTATAAAGCGGGTTGAAAGCATGTGTTTGATAAAACAGTTTAAGTATAAATAAACGTTTGGTGGAAACGCAATTGTAAATGAGTTTGAAATGAAACATACAGTGTAAAATGAAAAGTTTAATAAGGAGTTTTAAACATCTAAAACGTTTAGGAAAATCATGTGAAGAAAATTGTTTGGTAAAACAGTTAGTGAGTAGTAAATCATTTGAATGATGCTTATTAATCACATGTGATTGATGTAATAACTAGCATGATTCTACTTGTATCCCCCCATAAAACATTTAAAAACATTTAAAACATTGATTAAGGGGTATGAACTCACCTGTTGTGAGTGGTACGGATGAACTGAAAAGGTAGGATAGCTAGGTGTCAAGTGAAGTCTTGAACACACGCTATGATCCTAGTTAACATATAATATCACATATATGTATCAAATTAGTCTATAAACAACTAATAAATAATTCAAGACACCCTTGGACATGCTAAACACTTTTATCAAGTGTTATTATCCTCTAGGATTGCATCTAAGTGTTGTAGGGAAAAGCTATTGTGTGTAGGGTTCAAGGAATACTCCATCATGAAGTTCACGGCCCTAATGAAACTAACAAATGAGTTTACAGTCATAAACTCATGATTTTACGGCCGTAAGCTCATACTTATATGACCATTTGATATTTGATGCTCTATAAGGCCCTAAGAAGCATTCCTTCTTAATGGCTTGGTTTATGGAAGAGTTTAGGGCATTATATAACTCCTTTTAGGAGTTTACGGCCCTGGGACCAAATCCCTTGGAGATTACGGCTGTAATCTCCCTTGGAAGGGTGTTTTTGGTGTTTTCAAGTCCCTAATTTAACTAGGAACTAAACTAGGCTAGTGTACAAGGCTTTAGAAGAGTTTATAGCACCATTTGGCCCTATGGTTTGGAGTTCACGGCCCTGGAACTTCTTGGGCTGTGAACACCTTACTCTTGGTGTTCTTATGGTGTTTGCTAGTCCTAAACACATTAGGGTACATGTCTAAACTAGTTTCATTGCTCAAGGAAGGGACTAGTGCATCTTTTGACCCTTATAAAAGAGTTTACTCCCCAAGGTGTTCTTGGGTGGTAAACTCTCAGATCTTAGTGTTTTCCTATGATTTCTAGTGTATTAAGCATATAAGAAGCTTTAAAACAACACTAGATAGAAGTACTCACTTTCCGGAACGAAAGTCTGAAGATCCTTGAGAGAGAATTCAGCTTTTCTCTAGTTGGAAATGTAACTAATGAATAAATATGGTTCATAATCCTATATATAGTCCTGTGATTTTTGGCAGAAAATATTTTATTCACGAAATGAACTTTAATATCATAGAGTTTTGAAATAACAGTTTTGCACAAAACCCTAGTACATCCACTCTCCTAATATCTCCTTAAGTGTAAATCCTGAAATACTCAAACTTATTCCCAAAAGTCTGGAAATTCACTGTAATTGTTCTAATCTTCTATTGACTTGATATGGTTTGTACAGAATGAAAATTTCGGGTTGTCACACGATTACATCTTCAATGCTACCTTTTTGTTAAAAGGTATTACCTAAAGTCCTGTCTATTATAACCAGAGTCTCCCGTTTGGAGAGCTTGTCAAATGTGTATAGATCTATACGGGAGTTCATGATCCCGCACCCTGACTGTTAGCTACAGTCCTTTGGGTGACAGTTTGTCATAACGTTTCGACGCCTGAAGACCGTCGCCACAGGCATATTATGTTTAGTATGGTTATAAAACTCACCGGATAGACAATTATTATGGTATTCTGCTTTTACGAATGAGTAGCTATTAAAACCATTCTTCATCTAACGGGTGCGATCTTCTTATAGCTTTATTATATGAAACTATGCCTCAACCTCTTAAGCATGTCAGTTGCTTGTGATTTTCGGTCTTGTACATTAGAGACTGCCTGTTACTTTAGGAAAATAAGGGATTTTCCTGTATCCAAAACAATCAACTAATAGGAAAATAAGGGATTTTCCTGGTACAACTACTTACAATTCACAACACGAACATTCATATGCATTTCATACTTTTATAAGGAAATAAGGAATTTTCTTGGAAAACGCATGAACTTTGGAATGGTATACATTTTCTCAAAACCGCTTATGAACTCACCAACTTAATTGTTGACACTTTTTCTTTGAAATAACTTGTATTCTCAGGGAACCGCTAAGCAAGTTTGGAAACCAAGTTTTGGGGATTAACGCTCTGATGTTAATTACTTCTTTTGAAAGATGTTTATGTATTTATTTTTTGAACATGTAACAAATACAATTATGTAAACATTTTGAAACATTTATATGTATGATGGTGTGTACTTTCCTTACTATGAACTGTTATGATACCGAATATGACGTCCTCCACCCCCGAACGTTTCCGTCGTTCTGGTTTGGGGGTGTGACATATGGGCATGTTAGTGTCGAAGCTTTAACGTTTAGTCCCTTATGTATTTTGTGTATGCTTCAATCATCTTTATAAATAGAGGTAGATACTAGAGTTAGAGAAGCTTTTTGAGCATTTTTGCTATTGTACTCTAAACTTTTCTCTGTATCTTTCTGAAGCATAATTGAGCCATCCAGATCATATTTACTTTTAGTGTTCATATTTCAATATATACTTTGATTTATTTCATACACTCGATCTATAACCACTACAGTTGGTCCTAACTAACTATTAAGGTGAGTTATTACTCTCATACTCTCTCTTTAGATTTATGTTATATATATATACGTGTGTGTGTTGGGTTTGGGGCACTAAATGACTGTCCTTAAGTAATGAGATGAAGATAGATGAAGAATATGTACGTAAGAGCACGTACCAGAATATGTACACATATTAAGAGTATGTAAGAGGTATATGTAAGATACATGTAGCAAAGCATGTATGTATACAAGAGTATGTGGGTTTAGGTGACAAGGATATTTGTTAAATACCTTAAAGATAAAAGAAAGAGTTATAAGATGATTATATGCAGTATAATCATAAGAGTATGTAAGTATGTATAGATATCAATGGTATTATAGAATGCCAATATGTTATTAGACATAGATAGAGATTTAGTACTTAATGAGTTAAGTACTATAAGATAAATATTAGATAATATCTTATTGAGATAAAGAGATAGATTGTCCAAGGGACTAAGGTTATGTGATGAATCACATAACAGAAATATAGGTGTAGAGAAAGATGGTTCCTTCGGGGATGAAAAATGTAAGGTTCCTTCGGGGACAAGAGTATGCTTCCTTCAGGAATAAAGTTGAGACTCCTACAGGGACAAGTGGTAGGACTCCTTTGTGAATATAGTAGATGTTCCTAAGAGAACAAGAGTATGGTTCTTTCGGGGACAAGAGATGAAGGTTCATTCGGCGACAAGAGATAGAAATTCCTTCGTGGAACATAGTATATTTTCCTATGGGGATAAAGAGTATGGTTCCTTCGGGAATGAGATTATGTCCATATGGGGATAGAGATAGATGATCCCTTTAGGGATATAAATAGATGATTAATACGAGAATCCAGATTGAGTATGCTTATAGAAGACAAAGAAAGGTTCCTTGAGAGGAACAAAATATGAGAGTTCTTGGTAAGAACTTAGATGTAACCCACAAGGGGTTAAGAGTAAGGAATCTGTGAGGGATTCAATAATAAGAGGAAAGATTAAGGATACACGGGGGATTGTAAGGGAGAGGAATAATACTATGTGAGTGTGTCTGGTAATGTAGTGGGACATCGTTCCCTTAGAGTACGATATGAGATGCGAACTTTGGGTTTAGATAAGAAAAGAATGCTAAGACATTAGAGTTAAGAATATAGAGATATAAAGAGTAAGTAGAGTATGTGAAGGCATACTAAAAGTAGAGAAGAGACAGAGCAGAGAACATAGTAAAAGTTAGAGTAAATAAGAGACATAGTTAGAGACAAAATTAGAATATGGATAAAACATGAGCAGATCTTGAGAAGAGGATAAGAAAAGAGTATGAGAAACAAAGTAGATGACAGAGAAAGAGATAGATGAGATAAGAAAGAGTAGAGAAGAAAAATGAAAGAATAAATAATAACAGTGTATCCCATTAGAGAAAAATAATAGATGACACAATATAAGAAAGAAAAATAAAGATGAAATATAAGAAAAGTAGAAGAATAACCCACTAGGCACATTGTGTATCATATTGCATAGATTTTATGTTTTGCATGTTCATGTTGTAGCAACCGTGGTACCAAAAGTGAAGACGTGAGCACAAGGACTTATAATAGGTTTTATTTCCTTGTTATTCTAATTTGTATGAAGATTTTTATTGTAAACTCGTGACTATGCATTTGATATAAAATGTTTTTATTTTTACGAGTTAATAGAATTCCACAAACTTTTAGTAATGACTATGATAATCCCATTAGATTAGATGATAGAAAGTCTGAGTCGTTACAATGTTTGTTAGGTTCATATGTACTAGGAAACTATATGTATTATCATGTATAATACTTTACTGCTTATTTAACCTTTAATTACATATACTACAAGTTATTATTTTAAACATAATATAAGTCTAAAACTCATGTGTTTTTATTTTCATATTTTTAATATACTTAATTACATATGTAACTATTGGTAAAATTACATAACTTTAAATAAAATATAAATGTTTTAGTTAGTAAAAAAGTTTTAAATACATTACCAATAAGAAATTGAATTCATTTTTAAATCCAAATAATAGCAACATACTTTTGTAAATTTTAGTTAACATGAAGCATTTTTGTAAATCACAGTGAACATGAACCATTTTTGTAATTTTTGTAAAATACATTGCTATTTTGTGTAATTCAAAAATTTCAAGGTATGCTGCTATATTTTGAAAGAAATTCAAAGTAGGTTGAAATTATTAGATTTTAACTTTCTAACCTTTTAAAAATAATGTCAATTATGAAAATTTCATAAAACATGAACTAATTTTGTAAATTTCATTTAACATGGGCCATTTTTGTAAATCTCAGTTACCGTTGACCATTTTTGTAATCTTTATAAAGTACATTGTTATTTATGTGTATCCAATAATGCTATTCTATGCTTTAACATACACACATTCACATATATGTATACACAATGATAATATCTTGTGTAGTACATTGTTATACGAGTTTCGATCCATATAACAATATACTTTCAAAACTGTTAAATAGATATAAAATTTAACTATTGGCGAACTTAGATACTTTTAAATACAAAAAGATGAAGGTTTAAATCAGATAAATTTTACTTAAATACATTATCATTAACAAATTTAATTTTAAAATCCAAATATAAGTAGCATCATTGTGAATCCCAGTTAACAAAGACTATTTTTGTAATTTATGTAAAGTACACTTTTATTTATGTGGGAAATGATACAAATTATAACATGTTAAACTAAGGAGTATAATACTTCAAAAGAAGTATCAAATCCTTTTGGAAAATACTATTATATAAATCTTTAATATTACTCATTCTTAGTGTTCATGTATGTATGTGTATGCTATTATGTCTATGTGTGTATTTGTGTGTGATAATGTGGTAATATTATACAGACTATTTAGTATTTGTAAAACACCATTTACTTAAAAAAATCTTATTTCAACATTCTAATTTCTAAATGTTACTGATTCAACATTTTACTTTTAAAATCTTAATATTTTTTCGTGTTTGTGTAATTTTTTGTGTAAATCTAATAAAATACAATATCATTATACTTTGAATATGTAATTTCATACTGTTTCATATATTTTATAATTCGATATATTTTAGTATTATATTTTTATATTTTAATAATATAGTTTCAAAATCGTCAAATCATGAATTTCTAACCTCGTAACTATGTATATACATAATAGACTATTGTGCAAGTGAGAGGAAAAACCTTTGATAAATACTCTTATGATCGTAACATAAAAATATAGAGCAAGCAAAAATGCAACAAATAAATACATAAGGGACATTTTTGTAATTCACCCAATATTTTGCTCGGTATCATTGTCCTTTTTAGTGTCCTCCTCAGTCTTCACGCTTTTTGGAAACCCTCGCTCTTCGTAGGCTCTCACTACTGAGAGAAACCCTCTTAAAATCTTAGTAATCCCAATTTGAGTAATCATACTGCATTTTGATTTTGGGGCCTTCTAAAACCCTAGTATTTCACGCAAGGTGAAAACACTTTCAAGCTCCAAGTTCTTCGTAAGTATCTCTCCGAATTTCACGTATAGTTGGGTATTCTTTTTAAAATTTGTTAGGTTTAGTCGGATCGGGTTAGTAGAACGATTTACCGAAATTTTGAAATATATGAGAAGATTTTTTAGATGACGAGTGATTTTCATGCTTTTTGTCTTTGACATTTTGAAGAGAGTCGAATCAGTGTTTGTTTGATCGGAAATGAAGTTTTACTGGTAAAGGGTTTCCGCATGTTGGTTGTATATCGCTTATTTATGTTTGCCCTTCCTAGGGTTTAAGCTAAAGACGGTCTAGAACGTACGTATGCCTCTAATTTGTCACTTACAAAGGTTTTTCTTAACCTTAAAGAAATCTGGTTGGTTTGTACAATGAATATGAACAAAAACTGTAATGCTGTTTCTATGGTTATGGTAATCTAGTGATACGCTCTAGTTGCATTATATCATATACTCGTTTTGCTTGAGCTTGGGTTTGATGAACATGGGATTTTAGCTATTTGCATGTTTGTGGGTTATTTGATTATTTATTGATCAGATCTATCTTCAGAGTCTCAGATAACATGGAAGAAGAGGCAGGACCAAGCTTCAAAGATAAGCCTTCAAATGGAGCTGTACATCTCGACATAGACATGGAAGACGACGACGATGATGATGACATGATGGATGCACTATCAGTTAGAGATTTCGATGAACCATACCTAAAGAACTTCTGCAAAAGGGCATCAACCTCCTTTTTCAAACACTATGGGCTTATAAGCCACCAGATCAACTCATACAATGATTTCATCAACGTTGGAATTCAAAATGTTTTCGACTCCATAGGTGAGATCATTGTGGAGCCTGGTTATGATCCCTCAAAGAAGGGTGATAATCCATGGAGGTATGCTTCAATAAAGTTTGGACAAGTCAACCTTGAGAGGCCAAGGTTCTACACTGGAGAAAAAGCCGAATCTGGTAAAGAATTCCTAGAATTCTTACCTAGACATGCTCGTCTTCAAAACATGACATACTCATCCAGAATGAAGGTGAAACTCACACTACAGGTAATAAATAAACGACTAATTTCTTGTTTTTATAGTCTAAAATTGTAACCAAAATCAAGATTTCTGAATCTGTGCTTATTGTGTAACACTTTTTAGGTGTATACACAAGAACTTGTCCGTAGTGACAAGTTCAAAACAGGCAAAGAAAAGTACTTAGACAAACAGATCCAAGAAACCAGGGATCTTGATGTGTTTGTTGGGAGGATTCCTGTGATGATTAATTCTGACACATGCTGGATGAGTGAAGATAAAAAAGATGACTGTGATTATGATCAAGGAGGCTATTTCATAATCAAGGGAGCTGAAAAGGTGACACCATATATACATATACTTTCATAAACATTGTGCAATTTTCTCTTTCACTATGTCATTTTGTATGATAAGATTAAGATTGGAAAAACTATAAAGTTTCAAACTTTTTAGTGCAGATCTTTATTGCACAAGAGCAGCTTGGATTAAACAGAGTTTGGTTAGCAAGTTCTCCAAATTATCGTGTCATGTATCGCTCTGTGCACAAAAGAAAAAGGGTTTATGTGAAACTTGCAGACACTCCCAAGATTGAAGATATAGGAGGAGGGGCACAAGTGATAACTGTTTATCTGTTAAGTTTAATGGATATACCAATATGGATTCTCTTTTTTGCCCTTGGTGTATCTTCTGATAAAGAAGTGGTAGACTTGATTGATGCAGACATTACCGATGGCAATATCGTCAATATTTTAATTGCTTCCATTCATGCTGCTGATCAGAGGTGTGAATTAGAGAAATGTGATGAATTTCGTCAAGGAAGAAACTCACTAAATCTCATTGAAAAACTTCTCAAAGAGAGCAAATTTCCACCCAAAGAGAGTGTGAAAGAGTGCATTGAGAATTACTTATTTCCTAATATCATTGGGTTCAAAAGAAAAGCAAGATTTTTAGGGTACATGGTGAAGTGTCTGTTAGAAGGGTATACTGGGAAACGAAAAGTTGACAACAAAGACGATTTCAGGAACAAAAGATTGGAACTTGCTGGTGAGTTACTTGAAAGAGAGTTGAGAATTCATCTTCGACATGTTGAGAAGAGATTAGTGAAGTCATTACAAAGGGATCTTTATCCAGATAGAAGTGTAGGTGAAATCTGGCAATATCTTGATGCTTCAATTATTACAAATGGGCTTACACGGGCTTTTTCAACGGGTTCTTGGTCCCACCCGTATAAAAACATGGAAAGAACTTCTGGAGTTGTTGCAATGCTTAGAAGAGCAAATCCTTTGCAAATGATTTCAGATATGAGAAGGACACGTCAGCAAGTTTTGTATGCTGGAAAAGCTGGAGATGCAAGATACCCGTAAGTAATTATAAATTATAATACTTTCTTTTTATAGTTATTGATTGATTGATTGATTGATAATCTTCTGTTTGATTGATGTAGACACCCTTCTCATTGGGGAAAGATTTGTTTTCTTTCTACCCCTGATGGGGAAAACTGTGGGTTGATAAAGAATCTAGCTGGCACTGCTCTGGTGTCGACAGCTGTCAGGGGTGGAATTTTTGATGTATTGGTGGCATGTGGAATGGAAAAATTAGTAGATGATACTTCAACTTCTTTATCTGGAATGGATAAAGTTTTTGTTGATGGAGATTGGGTTGGATTTTGCAAAAATTCTGCTTCTTTTGTTGCTGAGTTCAGACGCAGGCGTCGCAAAACAGAAGTACCTCCTCAGGTCAGTATCTTAGATTATACAAAAGACTTAAATGCCCTTCTAAAAACATTTTTTTTTATTTAGGTTGAGATAAAAAGGGACACAAGGCACAAAGAAGTGAGAATATTTCGTGATGCAGGGCGTATTTTACGCCCACTCATAGTCATCCAAAACTTACCCAAAATCAGAACCCTAAAAGGTGGAAGCTATTCATTTCAAGATCTTTTAAACAATGGAGTCATTGAACTAATCGGACCCGAAGAGGAAGAAGATTGCTGCACAGCATGGGACATCAAATACCTCTTCCTCGAAAATGACGAACACGCCCCTAAGAAATACACACATTGTGAACTCGACATGTCATTCATGATGGGCATAAGCTGTGGCATCATCCCTTTTGCTAACCATGATCACGCAAAAAGAGTCCTATTCCAATCCCAAAAACACAGTCAACAAGCTGTTGGATACTCATCCACAAATCCAGACATCAGAGTCGACACTCTTTCACACCAACTCTTCTACCCTCAAAGACCTCTTTTCAAAACCGTTCTTTCAGATTGCCTTGAAAAAGGTCAACAATCTGGTCAAACTCAAAAGGGTATGATTGCTAGACCCGAGTTTTTCAACGGGCAGTGTGCTATTGTAGCGGTCAATGTCCACCTCGGGTATAATCAAGAGGATTCATTGGTGATGAACAGGAGCTCGCTTGACCGGGGGATGTTTCGGTCAGAGCATATTAGAAGCTATAAAGCTGAGGTTGATAACACTGAAGTTTCAAAGAAGAAGGTTAAGTCAGATGAGGCTGTGAATTTTGGGAAGATTCAAAGTAAGATTGGAAGGGTCGATAGTTTGGATGAGGATGGGTTTCCTTTTATCGGTGCAAATTTACAAAGTGGTGATATTGTGATTGGGAAATTTACAGAAGCAGGGACTGATCATAGTGTGAAACTGAAACATACTGAAAGAGGAATGGTTCAGAAGGTTGTGTTGTCTGCTAATGATGAAGGGAAGAATTTTGCAGTGGTATCTCTGAGACAGGTGCGGGCCCCATGCCTTGGTGACAAGTTCTCGAGTATGCATGGGCAGAAGGGGGTTTTAGGGTATTTGGAGTCTCAGGAAAACTTTCCTTTCAGTGTGCAAGGAATAGTTCCAGATATTGTGATCAATCCACATGCATTCCCATCCAGACAGACTCCCGGGCAGATGCTGGAATCTGCTTTGGGGAAAGGTATCGCGTTGGGAGGCTCACAGAGATACGCTACACCCTTTTCTTCTCTCTCCATTGATGCCATAACAGATCAGCTTCACAGGTAATTACTTAATTGGTAAACTAAACTACTCCTTTTTCTTTATGATTATATCAAAGTATTTTCATTTACTTGTTTATTACAGGGCTGGATTTTCTCGATGGGGAAACGAGAGACTCTATGACGGGAGGACGGGCGAAATGGTAAAATCACTAGTGTTCATGGGCCCCACGTTCTACCAGAGGCTTGTTCACATGTCGGAGGACAAAGTGAAGTTTAGAAACACGGGCCCGGTGCACCCGCTGACGAGGCAACCGGTGGCTGACAGGAAACGGTTTGGTGGAATAAAATTTGGAGAAATGGAAAGGGACTGCTTGATAGCTCACGGAGCCTCTGCTAACTTACACGAGCGCCTTTTCACACTCAGTGACTGCTCTGAAATGCATGTCTGTACAAAATGCAAAAGAATGGCGGGTGTGATTCAGAGGTCTGTTGCAGGTGGACACAAGATCCGGGGCCCGTATTGTCGGGTGTGTGATTCGGTTGAAGATGTGATTAAGGTGAGTGTGCCTTATGGTGCTAAGTTGTTGACGCAGGAGCTCTTTAGTATGGGGATTTCGCTTAAGTTTGATACCGAGTTATGCTGAATTTGGTAGAAGATGTGAATTGTTGAAGTAGGAATGACTTGTTTAGGTTGAATGGTGTAATGACGTGTACTCGTACTCTGTGCTTTGGTGGTTGTACATTGCTCTTTGTTGCTGAGCATGGTCTAATTGGTATGGCATTATGCAACTTTGTTTGTCTTTTGGTGGATGGATGTGTATATTGTTTGTCTTTGATCTTTGATAATATTATTATGGTCCAAATGCTAACTATGTAAATGCATTAGTAACATGAGAAACAATGTTGTTTTGGTATTTTCCTAGAACAAGGTTATGTGTAACGTATATAACAATGTTGTTTTAGTGTTTTCCCAAAACAAGGTCATGTAGTGTACATAACAATGTCATTTTTATGTAGTGCCAAAACAAGGAGGTTATGTCTAGGGTAACATACAAAGCAATGACATTTTGGTGTTTTCCCAAAACAAGTTTGTGTCAACGGGCCTAATCCCTATTCATTTGATCTGCAATATGGTTGTAGGTGCCTAAATTCAGTTTTTGGATATATCTAACTTCATTATTATACCTCTATATAAACGGCCATATATTCATTGTTGTTAATCAACAAATCAATAAAGAAGACGATGAGCAAATTAGTTGACTTTTGTTGACTTCTAAGTTAATTCACAAAAAAATGATTATGGAACACGAAATGTAACATCAAGATGCTTATGTTTTTTTGAGTGTAATTATGTATTTGGAATTTCGATTAAAAATATCAGTCTGGAAAGTATGTTGCTATTTTGAGTATCTTGTTAAAACATGAGTTAGAGATATAGATGCACATATTCTTCGTACATTATTATCTACAGAGAATACATAGGTTTTATATGTATTTGAAAGAGTTTCCGGTGAAAATGTTACAACCCTAACATCACATTCTGAGAAGTTTATTATGGAATTTGATATGTAATTGCTATAATTGTATAAAAAGTGAAATTGGAATGGAACGCACATCTTAGAAACATGTAAGTGTTTGGATGAGATGCAAAAGTTGGTAGACAGATAAATTATGTGTTTTTATGAGTTTATAAAAAATAAAAGTTGGTTATCTAAATTGGTAAACTACTATGTAACACCCCACTTCTAGTCTAAAGGTACACCAAAGATTATCATTTTTATTTCAGAATATCTAAAACATCAAGGTAATAAGTTCATATCATTTAAATATACACTACAATACATTGCATAATAAATGACATGCACTAAATTATACATCTATTGAACAACTATATTCTATACTTGTTCTTTAAGTCATATGCCTATCCTATGCACTTGTAGTTTAACCTGCTACCTAAACACGAAGTTTATAAACAAATGTCGACTATAAAACTTAATGAGTGATACATATATCATACTTCTCCATATAAGGGTCGAAAGAAGCCCAACCTCAAACACTTACTACTTGGTTTCAGAAGAAATGTTCCTAAATTTAAATTTTAATCCCTACCTAATTAGGTTGGATTCATGTTGGGTACAATTTGTTGTGATAATATGAAGCATCATAGTTTATATCTGAAGTGAAGCTCTGAAGTTTGTAACAAAGTGAAGTTTTGTAGTTAGTATCCGAAGCTGTTCATAGAGCATATTATGCTCCTTCAAAATTAGTTATAACTTGTAACATAAGCTAATTGCTCCTAACTGATATTGTATGTTAGTGTAAGTAGTCTGTTGTGTGCATCATATGTGCATAAGATATTATGCTCCTTCAAATTTAGTAATAACGTATAACATAAGCTTATGTTAGTGCTCCTAACTGATAGTGTATGCTACTTTGAGCCTTCTGGTGTGTGCGTCACGTGTGTATAGCTCATGTGTCTTTTTATGATTGGTCAAATACCACACCTCCTTGTATCTTTAATTCTTTATATATAAGTGTGTGTCATTGTAATAGGGTAACGATTTCATTGTATCTTTACTCGTATTCTTTATGGATGCTAAAGCTTTTCTTGTACTCTATTCAATAGATCAATCAAAGATCTTCAAAGTATCATTTACATCATTGTTCAACATTTAATTCCCCATTTATCAATTCATCGTTATGTTTCTGACTCATTAATTCGTACAGGAGCAACAAAGCCCTTTTAAAGGAGTGCTAACTTGTTCTCAAAACTCATTTTGAATATCAATATGATAAGTTCAATACTATAAGCAAAGACCTCATTCATGTTTAGGGCAATAAAAACCATGAATACATTGTTCACCTTATTCTATTTTATGTATCGGAATATGGTAAATGGTTTTCTGATGATGCGATATTAAATCGTCTATGTCTTATATCGTACATTCTCTACTTTGATACTACCTAATCTAAGATTAGGGTCTTGAATTGCCTTGTGAATACAATACAACATTATATGATATGATAGCATAGCCTAATTTGTAATATGTGTGATAATGATAGGACAACTGGTCTACCAGTGTTTGCATTCGACGTATAATCTATAACCACCACATGGTTTTAGATATCTTTATGAAAGCATGCCCTGAAATGACAAATAATTCAACTGGGAGTTATTTCTATGTACTCCTAATTTGATTAATAATGAATTTTGTTGTAAAGAAGTAGTAAGATTTGATTGTGACATACAGAATGAGTTGTTACATCTTTAAAACTTGTAATAATTGTTTTCCAATACATTCAAAACACCTTTTAAACACTTTACATAATAAATCTTAAAAAAAAAAATCTGATTTACTAGGATCGATTGAACAAACTATTTAAGATTTTCTTTCATGAAAATGAAGATGACATTCACAACTTTGTTCGCTATATTTTGATTTGGAAAAGGAGATTAATTCGTAAATGGATTCTTATTAATTTATAACTAAAGACTATTACAACTCGCTAGTCATTCATTTCACAGCTTTAACACGGCGGCAGTTTTAAGAATCTCCGCCGCTTGTGGCCCGGGTCTTCAGCCACTCAACCACATCTGCAAACACTAGCTCCACGTCATCATCTTCTTCTCCGATCAACTGATGCCACATCCCGGGGTATATCTTTAACGTCTTATCCTTACTGGCGGCGCGTCGGTGCAGATCCTCCACACACGCCGGATCGCAAATAATGTCATCGCTGCCGTGAATTATCAGCAACGGCAAGTCTACTTCCTCGAACTTACTCTGCACATCCCTGCAAATCCGAAGGAGTTCTTTCGCAGTGGATGCGCGAGGTCTCGCCACGGATCTCCTCGGACTAGCCATCGCTAATTTCCGCTTCCATTCTACCTTGAACGACACCTCCGGAATAGAGCCGCGAGTGGGAACCACGCACCACGTAGGGATCACCGCCGCGGCGATGGAGAGGAAGTGCTCCAACGGCCACGGTGGCTTGTACTTTTCGCTTATCCCACACATGGCACCGTTAAGGACTAATCCGTCGAAGGGTTTCCCGTCGCGGCGGAGGGTGATGAGAAGAGCGATAGCGCCACCGAGGGATTCGGAGTAGAGAAAAGAAGGAAGCGACGGCGCGTGTTTTTCACGGAACGAGTTGAAGAACGAGATACAGTCGTCGACGACTGGATTGATGTCAGGGATATGAAGTCTGAGACCATCGGAGAATCCGTGACCCTGGTGGTCGATAGCACAGACGATGAATCCAGCCTTGGCGAGGTAGACGGAGGTTAGTTGTACGAACCAGCTTGACTCGCCGGTATAACCGTGGATAACGCAGATAACGCCGATGATTTTGGTCGGCGGGAGTGGCGTCCAAGACTGCGTGAAGAGTTTAAGGCCTCTTGGGTTTATAAGATGGTCGGTGGTATGGACAAGTGAATGATGGGCGTAGAATTCCTCCGGTGTACGTTTTCCGAAGGGGCTGGTTTCGTTGGCCTCTGCAATCGGATGTACCATTTTCGCCGGTGGTTGTGGTTGATGACGACGGATGGAGTGTTGCTGATTTAAGATTTATAGAAAGTCGGTAGGATTAGGAAGATGGCGAGAAGAGCGTTGTGGGTAGTAAATGTTGGGTCGTTGTGGGTCCTTGTGACTTGAATTGTTGAGAACGTATTTATAACGAAAGTTTTGTTGAGAGTGAGGGCAAACCAAATGAACATAAACAAAACTTTGTTTAGTTGTTTATATTCATTCGTGTGCAAGTTAAACCGAACAAGCAAATCAACAATGATAGATAAGTGAGATTTTTTTTTTGGTTGATGTTTGTTAGTTTAACAAACTTATAAACAAGTTTATTTTTATTTGTTTATACTAGTTTCTAACCCGTTGGAATCATGGTTATAAAATTAATTAAAATTTTATAATAAAAATATATAATTATTAATCAATTATTTTAAATAAATTATTAATCAAGAGATATATTAAAATTTTAAAGTTATTATAACTTCAAATTTAACATATAATTAGAAAATATAAATTTGAATTTTGAAATGAATTACCTAATATATCTACATGACATATGACATAATATTAATGAAGAGTTGTATTAGAATGACACTTGACAAAAAAAAAAAAAATTAAAACTATTCATTTATTAGAATAGGGATTCGTTAATATGTTAAATACAAAATAAATGATCATAAATAAACAAAAATAAAAATACATAAACGTATCTAAAAGCAGGCCCGATCTAAACTATTGGTAACCCAGGCGGTCGTCCATGACTCATGTTTCCACGAGACCCATAATTTTTAGGGTATATAATTTATGCGATAATGACTTAGGAGGGTAATAAGGTTTTCAGTTTGTCCGTATTAGGTCACTAAGGTTTTTTTTTGTGCGTATTAGACCAATATGATTGTTATTACCGTTTAGAAATAGTCATTTTACCGGTTTTAACGGGTAAAAAGGACTATTTCTAAACGTTAATAACAACCATATTGGTCTAATACGTACAAAAAAAAAACCTTAGTGACCTAATACGGACAAACTGGGAACCTTATTACCCTCCTAAGTCGTTAACACTAATTTTAAAGACATTGAGAATATATGACCATCAACAGTAAACTACTTCGTTTAGAACCCGCGTCGTCCCATATAACCTGCTACTCCTCTATATGGCGAAGCTCTTCATCTATAGTCGTCCATTTGGGGACATCCGATAAAATTGGAACGATACAGAGAAGATTAGCATGGCCCCTGCGCAAGGATGACAAACACAAATCGAGAAATGGTCCAAATTTTTTTTAACCCTTCGTCATCTTCTCTGGAACCCTAATTCCCTTTTCAAATGCTAATAGAGTTCAATTGTAATTCTTGCGTTTCAGTAGTTCATCTACTGAAGTCATGATCAGACAACATGTGGATTCTATGGTCAGATTGATCTTCTTGTTGATGTCTTCAACCATTTGTGGCAAGTAAGGATGATCGTTCTTTCTATAAAGTCTTCTTTAAGTTTTTTACTTTTCCTGTCATTAAGTTTCATGCTTTATAAACTTCCGTTTATGTGTTGTATATAGTATGTATGTATTTTTTTATGTGCTGATTTTTTTATTCATTTTGCAACTTCAGTTTCTTAGTTCAGGTTGTGGTTTTGCTTTTTATAAAATAATTGATAATAGACATCGTCTACAAGTTCCTGTTGGTTTTACATTTCCATTCGTTATCAAATGTAGACATTGATGGGAGGTATCAAAGTGAGATTTTGTTTTTGTACATATGGATGTGTTCATGTAAACATTTAAATGACAAAAAAGAAGTTATTGATAAAATGTTGCATATTTATGTAATGAAGATCATCAATCATATGAATTTCTGGACTTAGAAGTTCTGGAAGGGTTGTGAGATAAGTTTAAATGAAAGCAATTATTTTCAGTCAGACAAATCAGTCACATTGATTAGTAAGCATGTTTTCTAAATAATTAGGGTTAATGACTTAGGAGGGTAATAAGGTTTCCAGTTTGTCCATATTAGGTCACTAAGGTTTTTTTTTTTGTGCGTATTAGACCAATATGGTTGTTATTACCGTTTAGAAATAAAGGACTATTTCTAAACGGTAATAACTGATGGGTTTTAGCCATAAGAACTTTCCTATGTGCGCATGCAAAACCCTAATGCTTGGATCTAGGCTTTCTAATTAAACATGCTTTGAATCCAAGACTTCTAATGACTATTTAGGAATAAGAACAATGTTAAAACAGATCTAGAATCATACCTTGAATCCCTTGTTGATCTTGTTGTCTTGGAGCTTCTAGAGTCACAATTGTCACTCCTCTAATGGCTTACAAACACCAAATAGCAAGGAGGATGATTTAGGAGAGAGGAGAGGGGAGGAAATCGGCCAGGGTTCTCTTACTTTAGATGAAGTACCAATTTCCTTATGCCATAGGATCTATTTATACTTGTAGACTCCTTAAGGGTTACAACCTAAACCCTAATTGGATAATCATCTCTTAAGGCTATCCAAATCCATTCCTTAGATAACCCCTTGGACGATTTGAAGCTATCCTTAGCTTCTAGAATCCGTCCAATCCATATCTATATGGATTTACAGTCTAAAGTTTAACAATCAAACAATTGACAGTTTATACCCTCTTATTTAATTAATCTCTTTAAGTCACCAAATTAATTCCAATTAAATCTATGACTTATATTAATCAAATAACAATATATTATTCTTTATATTATTCTCATAATATACTAATAATATTTACTCTCTCTTAATAAATCATCCTATCAAGTTGCTATGGTGAAGGCAACCCAAAAGGACCATGCACAATCGGGTCAATTACTTGCCTAATATAGTTGCAGCCTTAGACACTATTCCAACAGTCTCCCACTTAGATAAGTCTAGTAACTATATGCACAAGTACAATTCAGTTTGCAATCGTAGCTCTCAAAGACACTGTCAAACTCTGATCTAATCAATCTTGTCCTTCAGATAAGGGATCGTACAGTCCTCTGTTAGATATCATACTGACAATCCTATGGAATGGTTAGTCAAGCATTTAGGTTTCTCGATCTCTGATTTATTCGACATAGAACTTAATCGAACACATCAATTCAGTTCTGACCGGGCCCAGCACATAAGTCAAATCAAATCATCGAGCGGCCGAGATATCGCTTTTACCTTCTTAAATAAAAGTTACAGATAAACTTCGACTTATATGCATTTACTTATTCAATAATCAACTATACACAACAATGCGTTTTATAACATTGAGTTACCAATGCGTTTTCGCATTATCAATGTACAATCAATCAGCAAATAACAAACCATATATCTAGGTTTTAAGACTATATGATATTATCGTCTTGCGATCACCCTTTTATATCATATTCCATAAGGTGATTCCAGCAAGCGCGGGTTTGTTCCAATGCTCAAAACCAGTTCACAAGCACTCATGAATGTCGCAGCAACCCTTTGCTATGTCTAATACCATTTAGACAATCTACGCACCGATTCATGACAATCTTCATTCATATCTACTTCCAACATATGAACGATTGTGGACAATTTGAACAATTCGATTATTCCTAATAAACTCAATTATTCTGGAAGTCAAAACATGCAAAGCGAAACAATAGCTAAACAATTAACATAAGATAGTAACATTACTCATAAATAAAACTCCTTTATTTAATCATCAAATGTTAATTACATTTATCAATTACACGTTTCTAATACTATCTAATTTATGCTAATATCATCCTTCAGGCCAATACTCCTAGCATGCTGCAAGTGCTTAACCCTACTCAGTCCCTTCGTAAGCGGATCTGCTGGGTTATCTTCTGATGATATCCTCTTCACTACGATTTGTCCTTCTACTACACGATGTCTAATGAAGTGATATTTTTTGTCGATATGTCGTGATCTACCATGATCCCTCGGTTCCTTGGTCAAGGCAACCGCTCCTTCGTTATCACAAAAAATCTCCATGGGCTCCTTTATGGCAGGTACAACTCTAAGATCACCGATGAAGTTCTTCAGCCATATTGCCTCCTTCGACGCTTCGCTCGCTGCAATGTACTCTGATTTGCACGTTGAATCAGCTACGGTTTCCTGCTTGGAACTTTTCCATGTCACTGCTCCTCCATTTAGGGTAAAGACCCAGCCCGACTGCGAACGGTAGTTGTCCCTGTCGGTTTGAAAGCTGGCGTCACTATACCCTCGCACCTTCAAGTCATCACTCCCTCCGAGGACTAAGAACCATTCCTTTGTCCTCCGAAGGTACTTAAGGATATTCTTCACTGCAATCCAATGTGCTCTGCCAGGATTCCCTTGATATCTGCTAACCATGCTCAACGCAAAGGCTACATCAGGGCAAGTACAAGTCATAGCGTACATGATTGAGCCAACTGCGGAAGCGTATGGAACTCGGCTCATTTATGCTATCTCAGCTTCGGTACTCGGACTTTGAGTCTTACTCAACTTGGCATTACTTTGTATCGGTAATTCTCCCTTCTTTGAGTTTTTCATACTAAAACGTTTTAGTACCTTCTCCAAGTAAGTGTTCTGACTAAGTCCAATTAGTCTCTTACTTCTTTCTCTTACTATCCTTATTCCCAAAATGTAAAAAGTCTCTCCGAGGTCCTTCATAGCGAAGCACTTCCCGAGCCAGGACTTAACCTCCTGCAGAGTCGGGATGTCGTTTCCTATGAGTAATATGTCATCGACATATAGAACGAGGAAGCTTACTATACTCCCACTGGCTTTGCCATATACACAAGACTCATCTTCGCTTCGTACAAATCCAAACTCTTTGACTTTCTCATCGAAGCAAAGATTCCATCTGCGAGACGCTTGCTTAAGTCCATAAATGGACTTCTCAAGTTTACACACTCTATTCGGATGCTTCGGATCCACAAACCCCTCTGGCTGAGCCATGTAAACATCCTCAGCCAACTTTCCATTAAGGAAAGCGGTCTTGACATCCATTTGCCAAATCTCATAATCATGAAATGCGGCAATCGCTAGCATCACTCTAATAGATTTTATCTTCGCAACTGGTGAGAAGGTCTCATCATAGTCAACTCCGGGAGTTTGAGTAAATCCCTTCGCAACCAATCACACTTTATATGTGTGTACGTTTCCATCCACGTCGGTATTCTTCTTGAAGATCCATTTGCACCCAACGGTCTTACGTCCGGACACATAATCAACCAAATTCCAAACTTGGTTATCATACATGGATTGGATCTCGCTATCCATTGCCTCTTTCCATTTCGCAGACTCCGGGCCTGCCATGGCTTCCTTATAGCTATTAGGTTCATCAAGATTTATTAGTGTACCATCACTAATATACGTGTCCCCTTCGGTAGTAATATGAAAACCATAAAACTGGGGTAGAACTCTAACTCTATCGGAACGTCTAAGAGGTAAGGATTCTTCAATCGGTTCAACCGGAGTTTCCTCCTCGGGTTGAGTGCCAGCGGTAGAGGATCCTTCATCTATCGACTCTTGAATCTCTTCAAGCTCGATTTGCCTCCCACTGTCTCCTTGTCCTATGAGTTCTCGCTCTTGGAAAACTCCTCTCCTCGCAACAAAGACAACATTGTCCTTCGTTCTATAGAAGAGATATCCAAAGGATGTCTGCGGGTAGCTGGTGAAAATACATCGCTCACTTCGGGGTTCGAGCTTGTCGTGAGTATCACATCTTAGGAAAGCCTCGCAACCCCAAACCTTGATATGTGCCAACGAGGGAGCTTTCCCTGTCCACATCTCGTGAGGTGTTTTGGCAACCTTCTTAGTAGGGACTCGGTTAAGGATATGGGCGACAGTCTCTAAGGCATACCCCCAAAAAGAGATAGGTAGTGAAGCACGACTCATCATAGAGCGAACCATATCCAATAAGGTTCGATTACGCCTTTCTGCCACACCATTCAACTACGGTGTCCTAGGAGGCGTCAATTGCGAAACTATTCCACACTCCTTGAGATAATCGTGGAATTCAAGACTTAGGTACTCTCCTCCTCGATCGGATTGAAGCATCTTGATTTTCCTGCCCAATTGATTCTCCACTTCATTCTTGAACTCTTTGAACCTTTCAAAAGTTTCTGACTTTTGCCTTATTAAATAGATATACCCATATCTACTATAATCATCGGTAAAAGTCACGTAGAAGCGGTTCCCATCCTTCGTGGTTGATCTAAACGGTCCACATATATCGGTGTGTATTAAGTCCAATAGACCCTCACCCCTTTCACACGTACTCATGAAGGGTGACTTAGTCATCTTTCCAAGTAAACAAGACTCGTATGTGTCATCTTCCCTAAGGTCGAATGACTCCAACACTCCATCCTTTTGGAGTTGGGCTATGCGTTTCTTGTTGACATGTCCAAGACGACAATGCCACAAGGATGCTTTATCCATACTAGTGGAAGAATCTATGTTCAAAACATCATTTCCTAGGTTATCAACAATCATAACAGTTTCATAAATTCCATTACATGGTATAGCTTCAAAGTAAAAGACACCATTTAGATAAGCCAAAATAGAACCATTCTTATTATTAAAAGAAAATCTAAAACCTTGTCTATATAAACCATGAAATGAAATGATGTTTCTAGCCATTTCTGGCGAATAGCAAAAATTTTTCAAATCTAAACATAAATTATTCCTAAGCACTAAAGAATACACTCCAATCTTGGTCACATGCGACGATCTTCTGTTCCCCATGATTAGATTGATTCTTCCTTGCTCCACATCCCTACTTCTTCTTAGTCCCTGCACATTAGAACAAATGTGGTAACCACAACCAGTATCAAGAACCCAAGAAATAGCATGATTAGAATCGTTAGATTTAATTGTATATATACCTGCGAAAGATGGCTTGATATTTCCTTCCTTGATGGCTTGCAGGTATTCTGGGCAGCTTCTCTTCCAATGTCCTATCTTGTGGCAGTGGTGGCACTCTGCCTCCTTAGGGTTAGGGCAGGGCTTAGCGGGATCAACTTTGGTCCCACTAGAAGAGGCACCATCTCGGGCTTTAGCCTTGCGATAGTTCTTAGATGAAGCCTTCCTCTTCTTTCCCTTTCCTTGACCAATAGCCAAGACATGAGCAGCGGGTGGATTGGGAGTTGGTGCAACAGACTTGTCTTTGAAGTTTCTCTCAGCGACCCTCAAGAGACCTTGGAGTTTGCTTAGGGTGACCTCCTCTTTGTTCATGTGGTAGGTCATCCTAAATTGATTGTACATCGGAGGCAATGAGTGAAGCACCATGTCGATCGCCAAGTCTTCCCCAAAGTCAACATTTAACTTGCGAAGGCGGTCGACATACCTTTGCATCTTTTGCAGGTGCACGGTAAGAGACTCTCCATGACCCATCTTAGCGGAAATCATGTTAGTGAAAATCTCATAACGCTCTTGTCTCTCGTTTTGGTGGTATCTCTCCAATAAGTCTTGATGCATCTCGTACGGGTACATGTCCTCGTAGGACTTTTGGAATTCGGAGTTCATGGTGGCTATCATGATGCAATGTACCTTCGTTGCATCTTGCTCATGAGTTTCAAAAGCGGTAATTTCAGCCGGAGTAGCGATTTCAGGGTTGATTTTCTCGAGTTTCTCATCGAGGACATACTCCTTATCCTCATAGCGAGCAATGGTGCGAATGTATCTTATCCATTCGCTAAAGTTCGTTCCATTGAAGGTGACCTTTTGGCAAAGGCTCATCAATGTGAAAGAACTAGCAACAGCGTTGTTTGCGTTCGACATCTACAAATAGAAAGGACAAAAATAGATTAGAATATGAATCCCTAATTATCACCCAATAAGAAAAATTAGGGCTAGGATCCAACAATAACATTTACATATGAGAAAAGGGATGCCGTAATCTAACATGCAAATAAATTGAAGGTAAGTGAATGACGATTCACTAATTCTCCACCATAAAACCTAACTATTAGTCCTAAATGTATTGAGAATTCCTAGGATCGGATGAGATTCATTGAAACTATTCAATGGCATGTTTAAATCTCGATATGCCCATCTAGTTTGTGACTGGGATACTGAGGATCACAAAGTGGGTGTGAATTACCATGCAAATTCACATGGTGCCTGATCACCTATTCGATGTGCCGGTAAACCAAACACGCTCCATCGAACTATGATAAACAATGAATCACCCTTTGCCACCTTTGCTTAGAACCAATTAGTGTGCCGGTAAACCACACACGCTCCACTAACTTCTTAGCAAGGGTGCAAAGTGTAATTTCATGGGATTGCATCAATTCACTTTTCCTAAAGTAACTAAGATTGGGAAATTTTAAAATATGTGTAGTTACTTTGTATTTCCTATTATACTTTTAATGAGAGGATGAGGTTGCCGTATCCTACCCGTTCGGCTAACGACCCTCCACCGATCAAGCAAGCGGTGGGTGTGAGTGTACACCCATTAAGCGCCATTTTATAGGCCGCAACCTTATACCCACCTTATAGATCGACTTCGTGAATGAGGCCTACTAACGGTAAGACTAGCATTTTATTTATACATATATATATACATATATATATATATATATATATATATATATATATATATATATATATATATATTAATCTTGTAATATTATATTAGTATAGGGTTGTATTTTAAACATTTTAAAATCTAGGGTTTGAAATTTAAATTGTCTAAATTAAAACTTTTAATTACAAAATATAAATTTCAAAACTTGAGGACAAGTTTTAAACATTTAAAACATGGAGGATCAAATAACCAATAATTTCAGTTAACAATTAATTTCCTAATTATCTATATTTGATTTATTCAAGATTTCTTGCAAGATAATTACCAAAATAATCAAAATAATTAATTAATTATCATATAAGGAAATTAAATATTTTATTAGTTGATAAATATCTTTAATTAGATCAAGATAATAGTCATATATATCAAAAAAACGGATTAGGGTTGATCTAATATGATTAAGGTAAGTTTCCATAAGATAATCATGAAGAAATCCCGAATCTGGCCAATCCTGACGCTTGGACTCGCCGAGTCAGGCCAACTCGCTGAGTCCACTTTGGAACTCGCCGAGTCCATGAATCAGAAACACAAAAAATGAATTTTTCAGCTTAGTTTCAGACAATTAAGCAACAATTTAATGAAAACCAAGCTAGACTTTGATACCACTGATGGGTTTTAGCCATAAGAACTTTCCTATGTGCGCATGCAAAAACCTAATGCTTGGATCTAGGCTTTCTAATTAAACATGCTTTGAATCCAAGACTTCTAATGACTATTTAGAATAAGAACAATGTTAAAACAGATCTAGAATCATACATTTGAATCCCTTGTTGATCTTGTTGTCATGGAGCTTCTAGAGTCACAATTGTCACTCCTCTAATGGCTTACAAACACCAAATAGCAAGGAGGACGATTTAGGAGAGAGAAGAGGGGAGGAAATCGACAAGGGTTCTCTTACTTTAGATGAAGTACCAATTTCCTTATGCCATAGGGTCTATTTATACTTGTAGACTCCTTAAGGGTTACAACCTAAACCCTAATTGGATAATCTTCTCTTAAGGCTATCCAAATCCATTCCTTAGATAACCCCTTGGACGATTTGAAGCTATCCTTAGCTTCTAGAATCCGTCCAATCCATATCTATATGGATTTACAGTCTAAAGTTTAACAATCAAACAATTGACAGTTTATACCCTCTTATTTAATTAATCTCTTTAAGTCACCAAATTAATTCCAATTAAATCTATGACTTATATTAATCAAATAACAATATATTTTTCTTTATATTATTCTCATAATATACTAATAATATTTACTCTCTCTTAATAAATCATCCTATCAAGTTGCTATGGTGAAGGCAACCCAAAAGGACCATGCACAACCGGGTCAATTACTTGCCTAATATAGTTGCAGCCTTAGACACTATTCCAACAATAACAACCATATTGGTCTAATATGCACAAAAAAAACCTTAGTGACCTAATACGGACAAGCTGGAAACCTTATTACCCTCCTAAGTCATTATCCCTATAGTTTATAGATGTATAAGTTTAATCTATCTATTTGTTTATTAGGAGCCCACCTAACTTCAAATTATCCCAAGAAAATAGATTTAATGGACTAATATACATATAAAAAGTGAGAATGGATAATACACTTGGCACCTTTCATGAATCGCAATATAGAGGCAGGCAAATCAAATGGACGCCCACGACTTGTGGAATCAACGTCCTCATTATTGGTTAACCTAGGGGTGTTCGAGATTGCATTTTATGTGACTTTTTGGCTTTTGGTTTTTTAAAAATGTCAAAATTTTCAAAAAGTTGTTTGCCATTTACAAAAGGCCTTTTGATTTTTTTTTTTATTTTTTATTTTTTGCAAGAAGGAATTGGTGGTTTTTCAAAAGACAAGAAATCATGACTTTTTGTGACTTTTGCCCTCTTAAAAGGTAAATTACCTTCAAAAGTTAAGAAACATTAGACAAACATTTTTTAAAACCGACTTTTGACTTTTGCCTCCCTCAAAAATTAAAGTCAAAGAGTTCTTTTACAAAAAGAACTTTTCAGCTCAAAAAGCAATCCCAAACACCCCTAGTTAATCGCAATCATCTACAAGATTTCACTCATCTACTTCTTAATTTGATAGTTTTGATCTTGCCTTCCGCTTTCCCTTAACTTGCTTGACTACTTCTCGCAAGTTTTGAATTCCAACTTTATCTACAAGATACAACCACCCTGAATCTCGATTTTTCTTGGAATATGATACCGCCTGCAATAAGATTCATGAAAACACCTTTACTTGTCTCTTTTATTGAGACTAGAAAACACATAGAAAAGAGAAGAAACACAGAGGGAAAGAAGATTTAGTTGATAAGTCCCGTTCAAGGCCGGTCCAATGGTTTTTATTGTCCCGGGCGAAGAGACTTAAATATGCCCCTATGTTTATAGCATATAAATTACCGAACACATTAGAATATCTAAAGTTAAAGTCCTTCAATTCAAAAAAATAACCAGATTGCAAGAAATGTCCCCAATTGACTGGAGCTTTATGCTTGTTAACAACTATTAAGAAGTTTTTACAAAAATATACATGAGCATATCACTAGGATAAGCATATTCATAATTCTTTTGAACGAAAAAGAAAATTATTAAATAAAAACTACTAAATGAGAACCTAAGTACAATCGATATATAAGCAGATCAAATAATACAAAGATATAGGATGATAAACCTAGATAAGGAGCCATAATAATTAAACAACCTAAATCTTCAAGAAATAGCAACAAACAACATATCCCGGTTACGTACGACAATGAGACAACTCAACCAAACATCAACTTTAGATGTTCAGTGACTAATCTTCAAGTGATAACATCAACTATCTGAGTCCGAAGCAGACTATGGATCTTCTGTAAGATTTCCAAACAATAGTGGGACAAAAAACTATGGATAAATACATAAAAAAGATGTAAAGTTTTTAATGTTTTAGTTTATATGCATCAAAAGCACACACCGAAAATGACATTCTCTCAAGCATTCTTCCATCAACTCCAAAAGATTGGTCAGTCCTAATTTACCATAGAATGCAGACTCCTCCATTAACCTGCGGTGATAGAATATATATATATATATATATATATATATATATATATATATATATATATATATACACACACACATAAATAAATTGCATATTTTTAATACTTCAGTTTAATATCTGATTTATTCGACCAAATAAGTTAATTTTTTTTACCCTGCCAAGTGAACTAATATCTGATAAATGTTAGACAGTCAGAGATCAAAAAGACATACAAAATAAAGGGGGAGAAAGGAATCTAGCTAATATTAATGATTGTTTTTTATATAAAGAGTAAAGTGATTACCTTTCCGGTTAGCTAACAAGGGGAAAACAATGACGAACAATAACATTTTAATTACATCCATCTAATCGTAAAGTATACTGATAGAACCCCAAATCCGACATAGACTAGCGATTCTTGGAGAAGCCATGGGAAGTGGTTCCATTAAGTTCTCTTTTGTACAAATTTCTCCATCGAAGATATCTACGATCTATAATTTGAAAGAAAACAATCTATATCAAAAGATTGTGTGAATACACAAAAAACTTAACATAAATATACATCGAGCAACAAAGTGACCCAAAATCTAATTGAAATCATCTTGGAAATCTGAATCATCTAAGACAGTTGAGGCATATCGATAAAATCAATCGCCTCCTCGTCTCCTACGCTAGTAATAGCCTTTATTAGTTATTTGATTTCCGACTTACCGCTACCACCTTAGGATATTCCTGCATCGTGCCGATTTGGAATGAATATGGAGAATGGGCTTGGACTGATAAGATTATACATGCACTTGAACTGAAATTCCTGCCCCTCAATTTTGTGCTACCCTGGGCCGTCGCCCAAGCCGCCCATGCCTTGAGCCGACACTGGTCCCGTTGAATCCCATCGATTAACTTTTGGTTCATCCCCTAGGGTTTGATCTAAGATTTTTATTTTTTTATTTTAGGTTTTCTTGCTTGGTTGTTTCTCATTATGGCTTTTGATTTGATTAATTTCTGATTTCTGAATCCATTAGGTTCTATTTGCTTCTCATTCCTATATTTTTGTTTGATCAAAGTTTTTTTTTTTTTTTTTTTTTTTAATCAGAAGTTTATGCTTCAAAATTTCAACTTCAATATATCATATTTCTGACTTGATAAAGTAGTATGTTAGCTAGAATTGTTGGTTATTAAAATTTTGACTTTTGTAACTATTTTTTTTATAGCTTGTTTGGCATTAGGCTTCCACAAAATGGAGACATAAATCATAAATCAAATTTATTCTTTCCTTGAAGTAGTGCTTGATTATTAAAAATCGTATAATGTTAGTCATATGAATTCAAATGATCTTTTTTCTAATTCAAAACATTGAAAATAACTTTGCTCAATAATATAATTCCTAGTTTATAACTTTGATTCTCACAATGTCGAATGTAGGGGCGAGCATTTGGACCCACAGACCGAGAACTAGCCCTAGACCTGGTAAGCCAATAGGTCTGGTCCAAGGTCCACCAATTTCTATAAATAGGTTCGGTCTAAAAGCCGTCCGGTCCGGTCCAAATGCTCACTTTTACGTCCAAGAACCGAGAACCGAACCTGGACCTAGTAAGCCTCAACATATCCAGTCAAAAAAAGTCCATCAATTTCTTTAAAACCGGTCCGGTCCAAGAGTTGGTCCGGTCTGGTTCAAATGCTCATCTCTAGTCGAATATACTATAAAGGATTTTCACGCTATTAGTTTCATCGGATGTGAATACAAGATTATAGCCAAAATATTGGCTAATTCCTTAGTTAGGGTGAGTGGTGAGGCGGTTATTCTTGACAATTTGTTGATTTTTAGCAAGAGGGTTGATTGGTACAAAAAAAGCTTATAGAAAACCAATGGTTTTCTGCATTGACATCGAAAAAACTTACAATTCACTTCATTGGGATTATTTGGATGAGCTACTTGAAGAAACATGTTTTGGTAAAGGTTAAAAGACAATATAATTGTTAAAAACTTTTGATGAATTAGATGTTATTACTTTTAGTAAACTGTTAACATGACTGGTTTTTTTTACATGTATAAAAATTAATGTTTTCATCAAACTATTTTTCATATTTAAGTTTGATGTGCTTTCTATATCAAAAGTTAAAAAATGTTTTGTTTATAATGATGTTTGGTTGATTGTAATTTTGTCATAAAATTTATGTATTTTGGTTTGTAATCGTATATTTTTTTACATGTATAAAAATCAATGTTTTCATCAAACTATTTTTCATATTTAAGTTTGATGTGCTTTCTATATCAAAATTTAAAAAATGTTTTGTTTATGATGATGTTTGGTTGATTGTAATTTTGTCATAAAATTTATGTATTTTGGTTTGTAATAGTATATCAAAGTGTTTGTAATCCAGATTAAGGTATGTACTTTTGGTTGTATTTCTTGTATCTTTTGAGTTGTAAGTTTGGCTACTAGTAAAACCTAAATAACCAATGGAGCAAATGGACTAAACCCTAAATGTCGGAGGCCAGGCCAAAATGGGTTTTGGGCCTAAGTAGTTTTCCACCCAAATTGGGTCTCAACCCAAACCACGTCTTGGACCTAATTAAGGCGTGTCTCGACGCAATCCACATCTGCCCGCAAAACTCTTGACCAAAATAGGCTCAGCTTAATATGGTTCTCGGTCCAATAAATTGAAATCAAGAAGTATGATTGAATGATTTTGAAAAACACTAAAAACAAATAAATCAAGAGATCAATCAAATCATACGAGCTTTGATATTAGTTAGTTAAATAAGAACCATCTTTAGATTGTCCAACGATCGTTGATTTCATGATAAACATTAGAAATTGTAGAATCACAACAATCTTCGATGTAAAACATAGTATAATCAAATAAGATGAAGAATAAATGTTGATTCTCTTGAAAACTCTATTAATACACTTTTTTTAGTTAAATATATAAAGTACAAAAAGTACCACAATTACATAGCTGACCTAATTACAATAACATATCTTACTCACTATATTAGAGGAAACTAGATTACATGCTTAATCAATGAGTCCTCCTTATAGTTGAAATGTTGAATGGATAAGAACTTGAGCACAAATAATAACATGACATGTGGAAATGAATATTTTGTTGAGCTATTTGTTGCCCAACAGTTAGGATTGTAAATTAACTAGACTGTTCATCGAACAGTTCATGAACCATCCATCCAAAAGTTTTTTCATTCAATGAATGAATGAACATGATCATGAATTTATGTTTGTTTAATTAAATGAATGAACATGAACATTGAACTGATTCGTTCATTTATGTTCGTGAATTTTCGCTTATGTTTGGTTATTATATTACATTATATATAATATGTTAGTTTATGTTCGTTTATTATGTTCATATGTTTTCATATATGTTAAGTTGTGTTTAATTATTTACGTTCGTTTATGTTCATTCAAAGTCTTAACGAACATAAACGAACGGACATGAACAAGGTAATTTATTAAACGAACGAACATGAAAAATAAAATCCATTCATTTATCCTTTTGTGTTTGTTTGTTTGTTCGGTTAACATAAACGGACAAACTTGAACAAGTTATGTTCGTGTTCATTCGGTATGTTTGCAGCCCTATCAGAGTCTTCCCATGCTAACATATGCAAACCTTTATGACCTAATATTAACTTGATAGAAAACTCCTTGCATTCCTTTGTCCACCTTAAGTCACTTTTAGGCGGTTGTAGAGTGTATATGAAGTATGTTATAGAGTGCAAGAGTATACTACGAAATGAGTTTTTGTTTTTCCATTTCTCTAGTAAAGCTATTCCTTGATATAATAGTTGTGGTAATTAGTGAAAAAAATTTGGTGCGTGGCAAAGTTGTTTTCTTCCTCAAAGTTATATTTTTCCTGAAATATCTTATAATGTTTTTCTGAAATATTTAAGTAAAGTATAAACTAATTTATTGTAGTGAAAATTACATAAAGTTTTTCCAACAGAAAGGTGCTCACTTTTATAGACCTGTGATATTTGGATTAGTTCTATTTGGAATGATATCCTTATGAATATCATTTACCACTTTGAGTGGTGTAACAACAATTGGATCATGTGTTTTTTTTATTAGGAAACCTCTATCTTCCATAAATTTTCTTCTATCCTCTGAAAATGTTCTATTTTATCCTCCTTTCAGTTTCAAATTCAAGTCTACTTATTTTCATGGTTTTTAAGAAGTCTACTTCATCAATGACTCTTTCAATGTTCTCAATTTCCTCAAACTTTCCCATACTTTCTAAGGGCGAATCGTTAATATGTTGTTTGTGTTTATCTTTATCAACCCATCTTCCATTTCATTTTCATCAATAAGATTTTCAATGACGAAGACATTTGTTTGTCATTTTATTTGATGTTCAGTTGTTTTTTTGTTATGTTCTTTGATTTCTTTTCATACTTAGATGTTGTTGGCTTCATATTTATGTCTCATTTTTCTCCCCCCTTTAGATTCTTTAGACCAATTTGATCCAAAGTAGACAATATTTCACTTATAGAAGACAATAAATGCTTTACAATATGGATTTCTTCATAGGTATATATAACCATGTCTGCCAAATTTTATGTATTTACTGATTGAGTTATAGAGGTTTTTATAAGCTTGTTGATTGGTCCTTTGAGAGATACAATTTCTCCAGAAAGGGTTCTTTTAAGTATGTTCTTTATATTAGTGTGATATTATTATTATTATTATTATTATTGTTTGTTGTTATTATAGTTTAACATATTGTTAGTCTATATCTCGGTCTATTTGTATTCACTCTTATCCATTTATCTTGTATATATTATCATTCATTAATGAGAGATCGGATTATGGGAAGTAATATCAATTTCATGGTATCAGAGCAACATAATTGTGGGGGAGGAGGTGGTGCATCGTGGGCCTATGGCTAGTTTCAGGTCCAACATCTAATCCCTGCAACTACACAACCTGGCCTTCTGCCATGTCCACTCGTACATCTGTTGGATAAGGTGTCTAAGCCCATAACTATTTCTGGTATGTACTTGACCTGGTTTAGCATGGTCCATTTGGGTTGCATGGCATCATGCATTTGGATAGACTAAAATGAGAGACATAACACTTATGGTTTATTAATATATTATAAGTTCTAATATATTAATAATAGTATTATTTAATTAGTATTAATCAAGAATTAATCTAGAATTAATTAAGTGATCAAAAGGTGACTAATTAAATATATGGGTTGATTGTGTAAATCACTCATACTTGTATAGTGGGTTTAATGCTCCATGGATTGTCAAGTTGGGCTAAGGCCCATAGGATGCTCCATGGGAGTTACAAACCCATGGGTCATGGAAATGAAAAGTCATGTCACATTAGGGTTTACATGGTGTAACCCTAGATGTAACACACTATATAAAGGATATGAAGCTCACCAAAATCGGTCACTAGCAGCAACATAGAGGGCAATCCGATTTCTAAGTGTGACATTCTCTCTCAAAGTTTATTCCAAGAGCATTTGGTGTTGTGTGAAACATTTGAGGCATCACACTTGGGGTGCTAGGCTCTCAAGGTTTTCAAGGAATCAAATCAACTACGAGTTATGTAATTCTAGCCATCTTTTATGTTAAAAGCTCCCCATGTATGCTAGATAGAATTATGAACCTTGGAAATCAAATTTTGCATGTATTTTAGACAAACATAGATCCAAGGTTTTCTAGGGTTGCATGTACACTTAGGAGTGTTAGAATGCTCAAAACCCTATAGTGGTATCAGAGTCTAGGCTTGTTTGTTTGATACTTGATACAAAATAGTGAAAAAGTCGAAGTTCTTGCTATATGCACAGGGGACTCGCCGAGTCCATGGGGGGACTCGACGAGTCCAAGTGATTCTTCAACCAACTCGGCGAGTTGGTTATTGCACTCGACGAGTTGGGCATGCAGAGTGCAAATTTTTGATTTTTGCTGTTGGAAATGGACTAGAAACATTACCCTAAACTGTTTTGGTGTTTTAAAACTTGTTTTAGATGGTGTAATGGTTGTTCTAATCCATTTACAATGGCTAATATCAAAATTACATGATTATATGTGTTCATATGTTCTTGAAATTTTGATATGACTATTCATGCTCTTATGAGTTATTGATATATCATAGGAATTACTTGTTTAATGTTTAATTCATGATCTTTATGTGTTTTAATGGATTCCATAACTTGTCCTCAAGTTATGGATAACCAAAAGTCACTTTGTATTAAATCCATTAAAAGAACACATAAGTTACAAAAAATGAAGAGTCTTCATTTTTAATAACTTATAAGTTATGAATTGAAAGGTTTTGTAAAGTTACAAAACTTACCCTCAAGTTTTGGAATATGTAAAGTCATCTAGTAAACTTTAGTTCCAATCCCTAGAATTTTAAAAGTTAAAATTCAACCCTTATACTTTATAATATTATAAGTTAATAATATATATATATATATATATATATATATATGTATATATATATATATATATATATATATATATATATATGTATGTATAAGATCAAGTCGTTTTACCGTTAGTAGGCCTCATTCACGAAGCCGGTCTGTAAGGGGGGTATAAGGTTGTTGCCTATAAAATGGCAGCTTAATGGGTGTCCACTCTCACCCACCGCTACCTTGACTGATGGAGGGTTGTTAGCCGAACGGGTAGGAAAATGACTTAAAATTCTCATTAAAAGTATAATGATTATTATAAAGTAACTAAATGTTTTATAAATTCTAAATCTTAGTTACTTTAGGAAAATGTGAATAAGGTGCTAACCCATGAAATTACACTTTGCACTTTGATTAAGTCGTTAGTGGAGCGTGTATGGTTAACCGACACACTAACTTGGACTTAACAAGGTAGGCAAAGGGTGACATAAGGTTTTTCATAGGTCGGTGGAGCGCGTGTGGTTAACCGGCACATCGATTGAGTGAAAAACATTAAGGATACCAAGTAATTTGCATGGTTACTTCACACATTGTTTGTGATCCTCGGTATCCTAGTCACAAAACATGAAGGGCACACTCGAGATTGAAACATGCCATTGAAAAGTTCAATGAATCTCAAAAAGAATCTAGGAGTTTCTAAAACCAATTAAAAACCATTTTGCATGGTCCTTTTGGGTGTCTGTTGGATCAGGTGTCTAAACCCATAACTATATTTGGTATATACTTGACCCGATGGTAGCATTGTCCTTTTGGGTTGCCTTCATCAAAGCAACTTGACTGGATAATTAGTGGAGAAATAGGTTATTATGGTTTATTAATATATTATATGAATAATATATTAAATGAGAAATCATATTATTTAATTAACATTGGTGAAGAATTAATTTAGAATTATTTTTGTGGTCAAAAGAGGTTAATAGAATTAAGGGCACTGGATTTGTAATTATAAGATAGTTGCAAAATGGACTGAGGATCCCTAAAAAATAGATGTGGACGAAATCTTATGGATAGTCCATAAGAATTCGTCCAAGGATAGGGTTCTGGAATGTTCCTATGGGCTACTTAGGGATTATGCAACCGGATTAGGTCTTTGACTGAAACCCTAATTCTTCACCTATATAAAGGCCCCTTGGGCATCCAATTTTCGGCACTTGAACCCTAGAAGGATTGCTAGCCGAATTTTGAGCCTCTTCCATCTCTCTCTCTCTCTCTAAGATTCTCCAATTGTTTTGGTGTTTGTGATTCATTATAGGCATCACATTTGAGGTGTTAGGTTCTCAGAAGCTCAAGATCATCAAGCTACAATCAAAGGTAACACTCTAACTTGTTTATTAGATGTAATTTCGGTTTTGGTATGCTAGATCTAGGGTTTAAAATCTTTAGATGATAATGATGGGTTTTAGCCATAAGAACTTTCCTATGTGCGCATGCAAAACCCTAATGCTTGGATTTAGGCTTTCTAATTAAACATGCTTTGAATCCAAGACTTCTAATGACTATTTAGGAATAAGAACAATGTTAAAACAGATCTAGAATCATACCTTTGAATCCCTTGTTGATCTTGTTGTCTTGGAGCTTCTGGAGTCACAATTTTCACTCCTCTAATGGCTTACAAACACCAAATAGCAAGGAGGATGATTTGGGAGAGAGGAGAGGGGAGGAAATCGGCCAGGGTTCTCTTACTTTAGATGAAGTCCCAATTTCCTTATGCCATAGGGTCTATTTATACTTGTAGACTCCTTAAGGGTTACAACCTAAACCCTAATTGGATAATCTTCTCTTAAGGCTATCCAAATCCATTCCTTAGATAACCCCTTGGACGATTTGAAGCTATCCTTAGCTTCTAGAATCCGTCCAATCCATATCTATATGGATTTACAGTCTAAAGTTTAACAATCAAACAATTGATAGTTTATACCCTCTTATTTAATTAATCTCTTTAAGTCACCAAATTAATTCCAATTAAATATATGACTTATATTAATCAAATAAAAATATATTATTCTTTATATTATTCTCATAATATACTAATAATATTTACTCTCTCTTAATAAATCATCCTATCAAGTTGTTATGGTGAAGGCAACCCAAAAGGACCATGCACAACCGGGTCAATTACTTGCCTAATATAGTTGCAACCTTAGACACTATTACAACAGATAATTGCATGTGCAACTAGAAAAACCTAGATCCAAAGCTTTAGGGTTTGCATGTGTACCATAGGATTGATGTTTTGCTCATAACCCAACAGTGGTATCAGAGCCTAGGTCGTTTTTCTGTTGTATTTGATGCATTGCTAATTTGTTCAAAGCTGAAAAATTGAAAATTTTTCCATATGCATGATGAACTGGTCGAGTCACCTGATGAACTCAATGGGCCAGGGTAACTCGAAGAGTCCAGTCAGCGACTCGGCGAGTCGGGTCGTCAGATGGCTGATTTTTTAGGATTTTGACTAAAATTGTATTAGGATAATTAGCAAAAACGTTTTTGACTGATAAAATTTGATTTTTTCAATATGGTATTGATTATCCTAATGCAACTGAAAGATAATTGTCATAAATAAGATAATTACTTGTTTTATTTGATAAAGATTAATTATTTGTATTTTGATTTGAATTATCTTGTAAATAAAATAGATTAGGTCAAATTATGTGATAAAGATTAATAATATGATTATTTAATTATTTTTCAAATTTGATCTAAAGGATATTTTGAAAAGTTTCAAAACTTGCCCTCAAGTTTTGAGATTTAAATTTTTAATTAAAAGTTTTAATTTTAAAATATTTAAATTCCAAACCCTAGAATTTTACAAGTTTAAAATTAAACCCTTATACTATTATAATATTATAAGATTAATTTCACACACACACACACACACATATATATATATATATATATATATATATATATATATATATATATATATATATATATATATATATATATATATATGAGATAAAGTTAGTCTTACCGTTAGTAGACCTCATTCACGAAGCTGGTCTATAAGAGGTGTTTAAGGAAACAGCCTATAAAATGATCACTATTAGGTATCCACTCTTACCCACCAAACTCTTGACTAGTGGAGGGTCATTAGCCGAGCGGGTATGATAGGGAAACCAATTTCTCATTAATAAGTATAATGATCTATAAAGTAACTAAATATTTTTACAAATTCTCAATCTTAGTTACTTTAGGAAAAATTTGAAAATGATCATGAAATTACACTTTGCACCTTGCCAAGTCGTTAGTGGAGCATGTGTGGTTAACCGATACACTAATTTGGGACTAGCAAAGGTGGCAAAGGGTAGTTCGATGTTTATCATAGATCAATGGAGCGTGTGTGGATAGCCAACACATTGATTAGGTGGTAAATGACATTGAGAGTACCAAGTACATTTGCATGGTTATTCACACCTTGTTTGTGATCTTCAGTATCCCAGTCACAAACTTGAAGGGCATATCGAGATTTAAACATGCCATTGAAAAGTTTAATGAATCTCAAAAGAATATAGGAATTTCAACTCATTTAAAAATTAATTGTCTTTTTCATTTTTCATGGTGGAAATTGGTAAATCGTCATTTACCTACCTTCAAATTATTTGCAATTAGATTACGACATCCCTCTTCTGAATTGTAAATAAATTGTGTTGGGTCCTAGCCCTAATTTTTCATTTGGGTGTTAAAATTGGGGATTCTTGTCTAATCTAAACTTTCTCTCTTTTCTTTTTCAGATGTCTACTTCAAACAACAACGCTTCTGGCTCAACCCCTTCCGGCTCATTCTCACTCATGAACTTGTGTCGGAAGGTGATTTTTGATGGGACCAACTTTAACAATTGGATCCGCAACATCCACATGGTCACCCGTTGCGAGGACAAAGAGTATGTTCTTGACAAGGAGCTGAAAGAGATTGACACCAACACTGCTACTCCCGAAGAGATTGCTGCATACGAGGCTCACGAGCGAGATGCTATGAAGGTTCATTGCATCATGCTCGCAACAATGACTGTTGAACTCCAAAATTCCTACTAGTACTTCTATCCGTTCGAGATGCATCAAGATTTGATGGATAGGTACCATGAAAGCGCTAGGAAGGATAGGTATGAGATCATTGTTGCGATGATCACTACCAAAATGAGGGATGGAGAGTCCATCACAACCCACTTGCAGAAAATGCAAGGGTATGTAGACCGCTTGTTAAAGTTAAATGTCAACTTTGATGAGGAGTTGGCCATATATATCATTCTACACTCCTTGCCTCCTTGCTACGACCATTTTCGTATGACCTACCACATGAAAAAGGAGGAGGTCATTCTAAGCAAGCTTCAAGGCCTGCTAAGGACTACTGAGAGTAGTATAAAAGGCAAATCTGTTGCGTCTACTCCTACTGCTGCTGCCCCTATTTTGTATATTAGGCAAGGAAAGGGAAAGAAGAGGAGGGATGCTTCTAAGAGCCACAAGGTAAAGTCCCACGATAGTACCTCTTCTAGTGGAGCCAAAGCTGGTCCCGTTACTCCCTCTTCAAACCCGAAGGACACAAAGTGCTTCTACTACCACGACAAAGGGCATCATAAATGAAGCTGCCCGAAGTATCTACAAGATATCAAGGATGGGAAAAAAATCCCACCTTCACATGTATTTATACTATTCATTCTAATAACTCATCACATGCTACGATTGGACATCCGGGAACATGTTAGTTTCTCAGCTTTCCCTACCCTGGATTCCATGATTGCCAGGGCTAGGGAAAGGGAGATTGATCTGAAGCATATCCGGAAGAGGAAGGCAGAGGAGGGACAGGTTACAGGGGCTTCAGGGAAGAAGCCCAAGGGATCAGATGTTGGGCCAAAAGGCCAATAGGGGCTAGGCCGCTGCATGAAATGCGGCAAGACGCATGAGGGAGCGTGCAAGTTGGGATCATCAGGCTGCTATAAGTGCGGCAAGTTAGGGCATTTTAGCAAGGATTGTACTGCCCCTGCACCTGCCTTCTCGACGTCTGAGTTGCTGTGCTTCCACTGCAACCAGAGGGGCCACAAGAAGGCCAATTGCCCCTAGTTGACAGCAGCTTCAGCGCCAGTGAAGGCGTTAGCTCCAGCGACCCTGTGGATCATTGATGGCCGGCAGGGCAAGGCAGAGGCTCCAGTGGTGAGAAGCCAGGCATTCCAGTTGACTACCGAGGAGGCACGTGTCGCACCCGATGTGGTGACTGGTATGATTCTTTATTTATGCTTTTATGTTATGTTGCTGTAATGTTAATATGTTATATGTATGTGCTCTGCTTAGGATCGTTCCATGTGAACAGTATCCCAGTTCAGGTGTTGTTCAATTTGGGGGCTACCCGATCATTTGTTTCTCTTGTGCTTAGCAAGAAGTTTCCTGAGTCTTCGGGCAGGTTGGATTTCCCTTTAGAGGTGGAGATTGCTGACGATCGTTCGGTGCGAGCATCAAAGGTTTTCCGGGATTATGTATTGAGATTGTTTGAGGAGCGTTAGCTGGTGGATCTGGTTCCCATACCTTTGCAGGGGAACAAGTTTATTATCGGTATGGATTGGTTAATCCCCAATGGGGTAGTGATAGACTGCGCACAACAACTAGTGCGAGTTAGATCCCCAAGTGGGGGAGAATTGGTGATTCAGGGTGAGAGACCACAGCGAGGGCCAGCCTTATGTTCGGCGGCGAGGGCAAGGCGCTACCTCCAGCAGGGTTGCGCAGGTTATGTCGCGTATGTTATGGATGATGGGTTTTAGCCATAAGAACTTTCCTATGTGCGCATGCAAAACCCTAATGCTCGGATCTAGGCTTTCTAATTAAACATGCTTTGAATCCAAGACTTCTAACAACTAATTAGGTATAAAACAATACAAAATCAGATCTAGAATCATACCTTTGAATCTCTTGTTTGATCTTGTTGTCTTGGAGCTCTAGAGTCACAATTGTCACTCCTCTAATGGCTTACAAACACCAAATAGCAAGGAGGATGATTTGAGAGAGAGGAGAGGGGAGGAAATTCGGCCAGTGATTCTCTACTTGAGATGAGATGCCGATTTCCCTTTGCCATAGGGTCTATTTATACTTGTAGACTCTTTAAGGGCTACAACTTAAACCCTAGTTGGATAATCTTTCCTTAAAGCAATCCAAATCGATTCTTTAGATAACCTTGGACGATTTTAAGCTATCCCTAGCTTCTAGAATTCGTCCATCCTCTATCCAAAAGGATTTACAGTCTAAAGTTTAACTATCAAACAATTGATAGTTTATACCCTCTTATTTAATTAATCTCTTTAAGTCACCAAATTAATACCAATTAATTTATGACTTATATTAATCAAATAACAATATTATTATTCTTTATATTATTCTCATAATATATTAATAATATTTATTCTCTCTTAATAAATCATCCTATCAAGTTGCTATGGTGAAGGTAACCCAAAAGGACCATGCACAATCAGGTCAAATACTTGCCTAATATAGTTGCAGCCTTAGACACTATTCCAACAGTCTCCCACTTGGATAAGTCTAGTAACTATATGCACAAGTACAATTCAATTTGCAATCGTAGCTCTCTAAGACGCTGTCAATCTCTGATCTAATCAATCTTGTCCTTTAGATAAGGTATCGTACAGTCCTCTGTTAGATATCATGCTGCCAATTCTATGGAATGATTAGTCAAGCATTTAGGTTTCTCGATCTCTGATTTATTTGACATAGAACTTAATCGAAAACATCAATTCAGTTCTGACCGGGCCCGGCACATAAGTCAAATCAAATCATCGAGCGGCCGAGATATCACTTTTACCTTCATAGGATAAAAGTTACAGATAAACTTCGACTTATATGCATTTACTTATTCATTAACCAACTATACACAACAATGCGTTTTATGACACCGAGTTACTGATGCGTTTTCGCATTATCAATGTACAATCAATTAACAAATAACAAACCATATATCTAGGTTTTAAGACTATATGATATTATCGTCTTGCGATCACCCTTTTACATCATATTCCATAAGGTGATTCCAGCAAGCACGAGTTTGTTCCAATGCTCAAAACCAGTTCAAAAGCACTCATGAACATCGCAACAATCTTTTGCTATGTCCAATACCATTTAGACAATCTACGCACCGATTCATGACAATCTTCATTCATATCTACTTCCAACATATGAACGATTGTGGACAATTTGAACAATTCGATTATTCCTAATAGCAAGCAATGGTGCGAATGTAGGAGGCGTCAATTGTGAATTTATTCCACACTCCTTGAGATAATTGTGGAATTCAAGACTTAGGTACTCTCCTCCTCGATCGGATCGAAGCATCTTGATTTTCCTGCCCAATTGATTCTCCACTTCATTCTTGAACTCTTTGAACTTTTCAAAAGTTTCTGACTTTTGTTTGATCAAATAGATATACCCATATCTACTATAGTCATCGGTAAAAGTCACGTAGAAGCGGTTCCCATCCTTCGTGGTTGATCTAAACGGTCTACATACATCGGTATGTATTAGGTCCAATAGACCCTCACCCCTTTCGCAAGTACTTGTGAAGGGTGATTTAGTCATCTTTCCAAGCAAACAAGACTCGCACGTGTCATCTTCCCTAAGTTCTAATGACTCCAACACTCCATCCTTTTGGAGTTGGGCTATGCGTTTCTTGTTGACATGTCCAAGACGACAATGCCACAAGGATGCTCTATCCATACTGTTGGAAGAATCTATGTTCAAAACATCATTTCCTAAGTTATCAACAATCATAACAGTTTCATATATTCCATTACATGGTATAGCTTCAAAATAAAAGACACCATTTAGATAAGCCAAAATAGAACCATTCTCATTATTAAAAGAAAATCTAAAACCTTGTCTAAACAAACCATGAAATGAAATGATGTTTCTAGCCATTTCTGGCGAATAACAACAATTTTTCAAATCTAAACATAAATTATTCCTAAGCACTAAAGGATACACTCCAATCTTGGTCACAGGCGACGATCTTCTGTTCCCCATGATTAGATTGATCCTTCCTTGCTCCACATCTCTACTTTTCTGCACATTAGAACAAATGTGATAACCACAACCGGTATCAAGAACCCAAGAAATAGCATGATTAGAATCGTTAGATTTAATTGTGTATATACCTGCGAAAGATGGCTTGATCTTTCCTTCCTTAATGGCTTGCAGGTACTCTGGGCAGCTTCTCTTCCAATGTCCTGTCTTATGGCAGTGGTGGCACTTTGCCTCCTTTGGGTTAGGGCAGGGCTTAGCAGGATCAACTTTGGTCCCACTAGAAGAGGCACCATCTCGGGATTTAACCTTGCGATAGTTCTTAGACGAAGCCTTCCTCTTCTTTCCCTTCCCTTGACCAATAGCCAAGACAGGAGCAGCGGGTGGATTGGGAGTTGGTGCAACAGATTTGTCTTTGAAGTTGCTCTCAGCGACCCTCAAGGGACCTTGGAGTATTCTTAGGGTGATCTCCTCTTTGTTCATATGGTAGGTCATCCTAAATTGATTGTAGCTCGGAGGCAAAGAGTGAAGCACCATGTCGATCACCAAGTCTTCCCCGAAGTCAACATTTAACTTGCGAAGGCGGTCGACATACCTTTGCATCTTTTTCAGGTGCACGGTAAGAGATTCTCCATGACCCATCTTAGCGGAAATCATGTTAGTGAAAATCTCATAACGCTCTTGTCTCGCGTTTTGGTGGCATCTCTCCAATAAGTCTAGATGAATCTCGTACGGGTACATGTCCTCATAGGACTTTTGGAATTCGGAGTTCATGGTGGCTATCATGATGCAATGTACCTTCGTTGCATCGCGCTCATGAGTTTCAAAAGTGGTAATTTCAGCCGGAGTAGCGATTTCAGGGTTGATTTTCTCGAGCTTCTCATCGAGGACATACTCCTTATCCTCATAGCAAGCAATGGTGCGAATGTATCTTATCCATTCGCTAAAGTTCGCCCCATCGAAAGTGACCTTTTGACAAAGGCTCATCAATGTGAAAGAACTAGCAACAGCGTTGTTTGCGTTCGACATCTACAAATAGAAAGGACAAGGATAGATTAGAATATGAATCACTAATTATGACCCAATAAGAAAAATTAGGGCTAGGATCCAACAACAATATTTACATATTAGAAAAGGGATGTCGTAATCTAACATGCAAATAATGTGAAGGTAAGTGAATGCCGATTCACTAATTCTCCACCATAGAAACCTAACTATAAGTCCTAAATGTATTGAGAATTCCTAGGTTCGGATGAGATTCATTGAAACTATTCAATGGCATGTTTAAATCTCGATATGCCCCTCTTGTTTGTGACTGGGATACCGAGAATCACAAAGCGGGTGCGAATTACCATGCAAATTCACACGGTGCCTTCATTGTAACGATCACCTATTCGATGTGCCGGTAAACCACACACGCTCCATCGAACTATGATAAACAATGAATCACCCTTTGCCACCTTCGCTTAGAACCAATTAGTGTGCCGGTAAACCACACATGCTCCACTAACATCTTAGCAAGGTGCAAAGTGTAATTTCATGGGATTGCATCAATTCACTTTTCCTAAAGTAACTAGGATTGGGAAATTTTAAAAGTATGTGTAGTTACTTTATATTTCTTATTATACTTTTAATGAGAGGATGAGGTTGCCCTATCCTACCCGTTCGGCTAACGACCCTCCACCGATCAAGCAAGCGGTGAGTGTGAGCGTACACCCATTAAGCGCCATTTTATAGGCCGCAACCTTATACCCACCTTATAGATCGGCTTCGTGAATGAGGCCTAGTAACGGTAAGACTAGCATTTTAGTCATATATATATATATATATATATATATATATATATATATATATATATATATTAATCTTGTAATATTATATTTGTATAGGTTTGTATTTTAAACTTTTAAAAACTTAGGGTTTGAAATTTAAATTGTCTAAATTAAAAATTTTTAATCACAAAACATAAATTTCAAAACTTGAGGACAAGTTTTAAACATTTAAAACATGGAGGATCAAATAACAAATAATTCTAATTAACAATTAATTTCCTAATTATCTATATTTGATTTATTCAAAATTTCTTGCAAGATAATTACCAATTTAATCAAAATAATTAATTAATTATCATATAAGGAAATTAAATATTTTATTAGTTGATAAATATCTTTAATTAGATCAAGATTATAGTCATATATATCAAAAAATCGGATTAGAGTTGATCTAATATGATTAATGTAAGTTTCCATAAGATAATCATGAAGAAATCCCGAATCTGACCTTTCCTGACGCTTGGAATCGCCGAGTGCACCAAGGGACTCGCCGAGTCCATGACTCAGAAACACAAAAATCGAATTTTGCAGTTAAGTTTCAAACAAACAAGCAATAATTTAATAGAAACCAAGTTAGGCTCTGATACCAATGATGGGTTTTAGCCATAAAAACTTTCCTATGTGCGCATGCAAAACCCTAATGCTCGGATCTAGGCTTTCTAATTAAACATGCTTTGAATCCAAGACATCTAACAACTAATTAGGTATAAAACAATACAAAATCAGATCTAGAATCATACCTTTGAATCTCTTGTTTGATCTTGTTGTCTTGGAGCTCTAGAGTCACAATTGGCACTCCTCTAATGGCTTACAAACACCAAATAGCAAGGAGGATGATTTGAGAGAGAGGAGAGGGGAGGAAATTCGGCCAGGGATTCTCTACTTGAGATGAGATGCCGATTTCCCTTTGCCATAGGGTCTATTTATACTTGTAGACTCCTTAAGGGTTACAACTTAAACCCTAGTTGGATAATCTTTCCTTAAAGCAATCCAAATCCATTCCTTAGATAACCTTGGACGATTTTAAGCTATCCCTAGCTTCTAGAATTCGTCCATCCTCTATCCAATAAGGATTTACAGTCTAAAGTTTAACTATCAAACAATTGACAGTTTATACCCTCTTATTTAATTAATCTCTTTAAGTCACCAAATTAATACCAATTAATTTATGACTTATATTAATCAAATAACAATATTATTATTCTTTATATTATTCTCATAATATATTAATAATATTTATTCTCTCTTAATAAATCATCCTATCAAGTTGCTATGGTGAAGGCAACCCAAAAGGACCATGCACAATTGGGTCAAATACTTGCCTAATATAGTTGCAGCCTTAGACACTATTCCAACAATGGATACTAGGGAGGCGGGTAGAGCGACGGTGGATGAGGTGCCCATAGTACGAGAGTTTGCAGACGTATTCCCCGAGGAGCTACCTGGGATACCTCCGGAGCGCCAGGTGGAGTTCAGGATCGATCTAGTCCCTGGTGCGGCTCCAATAGCCAAGGCACCCTATCGGTTGGCTCCTCCTGAGATGCAGGAGTTGTCTACACAGCTACAGGAGCTGCTAGACAAGGGATTTATCAGGCCGAGCAGTTCACCCTGGGGAGCCCCGATTATGTTTGTGAAGAAGAAGGACGGGTCGCATCGGATGTGTATAGACTATCGGGAGCTGAACAAGGTAATAGTGAAGAACCGTTACCCACTCCCGAGGATTGATGATCTCTTTGATTAGTTGCAGGGAGCATCTTGGTTCTCCAAGATCGATTTGCGTTCATGTTATCATCAGATGAGGGTCAGAGAGGAGGATGTGCAGAAGACCGCGTTTCGGACGCGCTATGGTCATTATGAGTTCGTGGTGATGCCGTTTGGGCTCACCAATGCTCCTGCCGCGCTCATGGACCTCATGAACCCCGCGTGCAGACTGATGCTGGATTGGTCTGTGATAGTTTTCATTGATGACATCTTGGTTTATTCCAAGACACAGGAGGAGCACGAGGGGCATCTCCAAGAGGTGTTGGAGACCCTGAGGAGAGAGAGCTTATATGCTAAGTTCTCCAAGTGTGAGTTCTGGTTGCGCGAGGTGCAGTTTCTTGGGCACCTTGTCAACTAGGACGGGATTTCAGTAGACCCGGCCAAGGTAAAGGCCGTGATGAGATGGGAGGTTCCAAAGTCTCCATCTGAGATTCAGAGTTTCCTGGGTTTAGCGGGCTATTATCGGATATTCATCCAGGATTTCTCCAAGATAGCCGTACCATTGACCAGGCTAACAAGGAAGGCCGTGGTCTTTCGTTAGGGGCCTGAGCAGTAGGCAGCGTTCGAGACACTGAGACAGAGATTGTGCGAGGCGCCAATCTTAGCCCTGCCAGAGGGCATAGAGGATTTTGTTGTGTACTGTGATGCTTCCATCTCAGGTTTGGGCGCGGTATTGATGCAGAAAGGGCATGTCATCGCCTACGCGTCGAGGCAGCTGAAGCCTCACGAGGCGAATTACCCGACGCATGACTTGGAGCTGGGGGCTGTTGTTTTCGCCCTCAAGATTTGGCGTCATTACCTCTATGGGGTTTGCTGTACCATTTACACGGACTATAAGAGTTTGAGGTACCTCATGGATCATCCAAATGTAAACATGAGGCAGCGTCGGTGGTTGGACGTGGTAAAGGATTACGATTGCGAGATCCTTTATCACCCAGGGAAGGCCAATGTGGTGGCCGACGTGCTCAGCCGTAAGGCAGCGCCAATCTGAGATATCTGCCTACGGATGACAGTAGTGACTCCGCTGTTGGAGCGGATTCGGGAGGCTCAGCAGGAGGCTATGAAGGAGGAACATCGGAAGATGTGGGATAGGTTTCCTCCTTAAACTATGATAGCTGAGGGTTATTGACTCTTCACCGTAGGGTGTGGGTCCCTTATCATGGTGGCGTGCGTCAGGTTCTGATGGAGGAGGCGCACAAATCCCGATTCTCTATTCATCCTGGGCGACGAAGATGTATAGGGATCTTCGTCTAGACTATTGGTGGCCCTGCATGAAGCAGGATGTGGCTTGGTACGTTGAGTGGTGTTTGACCTGCAGGAAGGTCAAGGCCGAGCATCAGAGACCGCACGACAAGATGCAGCCATTGGACATCCCGTTGTGGAAATAAGAGGATATTATGATGGACTTTATCACAAAGCTTCCCAGGACTGCGCAAGGAGTGGATTCGATATGGGTCATCGTGGATCGATTGACCAAGAGCGCCCATTTTATTCCAATTCAGAAGAGCATATCGGCCGAAAAGTTGGCTGACATCTATATCAAGGAGATAGTGGCGCGGCACGGGGTGCCTGTATCCGTGATTTCAGATAGGGATGTGCATTTTACTTCTAGGTTTTGGAAGAAATTTCATGACGAGTTGGGCACCCGTCTTCATTTTAGCATTGCCTTTCACCCGCAGACAGATAGCCAGAGTGAGTGGACCATCTAGACTCTAAAGGATATGTTGTGGGCATGCGTGCTAGACTTCGGTGGTAGCTGGGATACCTATATTCCTCTAGCTGATTTCTCGTACAACAACAGCTACCACGCGAGTATTGATCGACCTCCCTTCAAAATGTTGTACGGGAGGAGGTGTAGGACCCCGATATGTTGGGGTGAGGTTGGCCAGAGGGTCATGGGGAGCACCGAAGTGGTGCTCAAGACGACCGAGAAGATTCAACAAGTTCGGAGCAGGCTTCAGACTGCACAGAGTCGGCAGAAAAGTTATGCCGACAAGCGCCGTTCAGACTTGGAATTCCAAGTCGGGGATATGGTTCTTCTGAAGGTGTCACCATTGAAAGGCGTCGTCCGATTCAGAAAACGAGGAAAGTTGGGCCCAAGGTACATCGGGCCATTCAGGGTTGTAGCCCGGGTGGGAAAGGTGGCGTATAGGTTGGATCTGCCAACCGAACTCAGCCAGATCCACAACACTTTCCACATCTCTCAGTTGCGTAAGTGTTTGGTGGACGACTCGGCAGTGGTGCCTTTGGAGGATATTCAGGTCGATGACATCCTGAATTACATCGAGCGTCCTGTGGCAATCCTCAACAGGAAGTGGAAGGATCTGAGGAACAAGAAGGTGGAACTCGTAAAGGTGCAATGGCAGCACCGGAAAGGATCAGAGTGGACTTGGGAGCCGGTGGAAGAGATGATGGAGCACTACCTCGAGCTGTTTCAGGATCGAGCAGTAGACTTCGAGGATGAAGTCTAACATAAGTGGGGGGGATTTCTAGCACCTGGTTCCCGGTATGTATTTCTTGTAATTAGTAATTCTAAATTCATGCATTTTTGCCTTGGACTCGGAGAGTTGAAGGACCGACTCGCCGAGTAGGAGCAGGATGAGACACGAGGTCTGAGCCTTGGAATCGGCGAGTCGGTTCCTCGACTCGGCGAGTAGGCCCTGTTTGGGCAAAAACCCTAACCCGAGTGTTGGCACCCTATTTAAGCACACTAACTCGGCCTCCCTTGTCACTAACACTTTCAGAGAGTTGTAGTGAGAGACCCTAGCCCCCATATTGTTGTTGTGGGTGATTTTTCTTGGTGAAGGAAGTTTGGAGCTTAGAAGAAGAAAGAAGAGGTTGAAGAGTGCAAGGAGGGGAGTAGATACGAAATCTACACTGTGAGAAGCTTCCATTCAGGTAGAAAAGTTCCTACCTTGATCACTAGGTCATTAGATACCATTTTTGTCCCAAATTGGTGGTTTTCAAGCCCTAAAACACCAAACTCCATGTGTTTGTGCTTAATGATCCGAAAGGACTTCAGACCTAAACCTTGTGGACGTATCAGAAGCCTAAAGTTTTTGTGGTTGAAGTGATTGAGGTCCCCATTGGATGTATGACCTCATAAAGAGCTTGGGTTTGCATTTTTGAGCTTGTAGGGTCATGCATGCACGTAAAGTTTGCAACTTTACGTGATAAGCATGCCCTAGGAACATAGATCTATGGTTTTGAAGCGTTGCATGTCTCAGATTTAGTCGATATGGGAAATGGGTCAAGGGAATCGGCGATTCCCAAAGTGGAACTCGGCGAGTTCTTTGAAGATGGCCTTAGACTCGATGAGTTGTTCTTCAAACTCGGCGAGTCCTATGAAGATTGCCTGGTACTCGGCGAGTTGTTCTTCAAACTCGGCGAGTCAGATGAACAGTTATTGAGTAAGAGGGGTTTAGATGTTGAAGGTCCAACCCTTCGTATTTGCACGCGGAATTAGCAATCTTACGTGTTGCAATAGTCCCAAAAACCCAAATCCTCATAAAGGATGCTCTGGTGAGGATTTGGAAGTGAGTGGGAGGTCTGCTCGTATGGACTCGGCGAGTTGTTCTTGGACTCGGCAAGTCAGATCGCGAGCCGGTTCTATCGTCCCAAGTAGTGAGTTAAGGGTGACTCAGTGAGTGGGAAGAGGGACTTGTAGAGTAGGACCGGGTTAGTGAGAGAAGGACTCGGCGAGTCGGTGCCATGACTCGGCGACTCCAGTCAACTGGAAGTTGAATTTGACCAAGGAGTTGACCTTGGACCTGGGGTGGGTCAGTCATCTGACCTAAGGGTATCTATGAGTGGTTAATCTATGTTTATGATTTATAGTCGGAGGATTACCAATTCAGCAGTCAGGCGCTTAGCAAGCAGACTTTTAGCAGCTACTTTTCGAGGTGAGTTACCTTCCAGTAGCAGTGGGTCTATGTAACGCTCGTGTTTCTGGGCTTGCCATTTTTAGCAATGTAATAGTCCATGTTAACCTTTGTAACCCCAATTTGAAATAATAAGAACGTATTATTTGAGTATTATGTGTTTTGTGCTGAATTGCTTAATTATGTGATGTGATTAATTAAGAATAAAATAAGCGTTAAAATTTAAGTGTAAAATAAACTTGATATCAATGGATAATGTTGTAGTAGTTGAAACGAGGTTTCTGAATATATATAGAACGCCCAAATCTGACTTCATATGAGGAAGTTATGATTTTCTGAAGTTTCGACTGGGCAGTATGCAGCCCGAATACTCGATTTGAGATCGAGCGGTTTTTAGCCGAAACAATCTAAATGAGAATCGAAGATCTCGTTGTTAGTAGCGAAACGATGAAAAGTTAGGCGAGAACGGACGTCGGATGAAGAAGTTATGAATTTATAAAGAAGTTTTTCTGTCCTGGCCTCCTAACAATAATTAATAAAAATAAAGTCAAAATCAGCCGACGGAGTCTAAACGAAAGTTGTAGAGCGTAGTCTTACCTACGCGTGGATATAAAGACCGTCGAAAACGGAGTTCGTATGAAGGAGATATGAATTTCCAAGTTTATTAAATATTTAATATTTAAATTAAAATCTAAATCTTGGTATTATCCGAAGAGGAGTCAGCAGACTCATCCGAAGTACGCCCAACGTACTGGTGTACGCCCAGCGTACCACTCGAGTGCTCCGGAGTCGTAAGCGATGACGTAGAGGGCCGGATGACGCAAGGGATGACAGCAACCGAGGCATTACGCCCTGTATAACCCCGAAGTTACGCCCAGCGTAACCCCGAGGATCAGCCCTATAAAAGGGGATGCGAAGCCAGCTTCTTTTCTTTTACAAATTCTTCCTTTTCTCTCATCTTTTGCCTCGTTTAGCGTGCCATTTATACCCCGAAGCCCCGATAATATTCCCGAGCCCCGAAGCAAGATCCGAAGCCCCGAGGATCCCGAAGAGCATTATTCCCGAGACGAAGCTCTGCCCGCGAGGAACCCGGTTTTTGTGAAGATCTTCTAGATCTACGAAGAGACACTACTTCTGCAAGCCGTAGTGCTGCCCGATCATCTTCTGATCAAGTGAGTGTGTAGTTATTTTCATTCCAACGCAATATTATGAAGTATTTTATATAAAACACGTGCTATGTGTATATATTTTGTTGTTATATGTGTGAATGTATATTCACTCTCTTCTATCTCATAGATCTGATTTATTCTCTATGAAATACGTGTTACGTGTGTATGCCTCATCTGTTATGTGGAATATGTGTTGATTAAAGCATGCTATACAGGTTTTTAAACAATGTATAAAAATGTATATTTTTATCTACTAATATGTTGGGTAGAACATGGGTAGATAACTGGTGTGTAATAAACAAATGAGAGGCCTCGGTGTTATTGGTGTTATTCTAGTTATTCAACAGAGTATGGATGACGACCACGGACTATTCTAGATTGTCCTGTGGAACACTAGCAGGCTCATTACCTGTAGGTGTTGTGAACGACGTGTTCACCGGTGTACTCTATCCCCCTCATGGCTGCCTTTAGGACACTTATTGTTGAGGAAGTCCCTTTGCAGTAATGTCCGTCCCGATGAAAAATCATAGATTAGGTCCCTTATAATAGGTGTTGTTTTAGGGACGTAAAGTGAGGATAACGGGAATGGGTAATCGGGTTTATTGTGGATTGTTGAAATTAAATATAATTATTGTGGGTTGAAAACTATATATGCTCACCAGGCTCCCAAGCCTGACCCACTCAGTTTATTTGTATTACAGGAAGTGGCGCAAGAGCTTAAGATGGGAGAATCATCAAGTTGTTTTTGTTTACAAGTTTGTATATGTATATATTTGTTGAATGACTTGTAATGTTATCGTTTATGCTTTATGATCTGTATCGGAACACGACATCCCGACTTTTGATTATGAAATGAAATCATATTTCTTTATGATCTATTTTATCATGTTTTGTTTTTGGGAGCAAATTCCGCATCTCTTTTAAAATCAAAAGGATTTACTCTGAAAATGTTTAAAAAGCATAAATGAAATCGGTCTTTTCTGGCCGAGATTTTGGGGATGTCACAGTCTAAGGCCACAATGCCGACCCACTAGTAGGAGTTGTATTATTAGATGATTGTCTCTGTGATATTCATCTAGGGCTGCTACTACTTGTGTTATGTTTATGTGCTAGTATGATATGATGCTATGTGCTAGTGACAGTAGGGGAGATATTCCCCAGATTACCGGTCGAGAGGACCGAAGGGGATACCAGCACCCAGGTATGCTATTCAGTATCCGTTTGAGAGGACCGAAGGGGAGACCAGCACCCAGATATGCTAGTCAGTATCCGGTCGAGACGACCGAAGAGGTAGGTCGGGCACCTTGATATGCCTGATAATATATGTATGTTTGTGTCGTTATTTGGTATGTGGTACGGTGGGGGAACTCACTAAGCTTCGTGCTTACGGTTTTCAGTTGTTGTTTCAGGTGCCTCTTCAGCGAAGGGGAAGGAGCTGGCACGATAGCGGCATATCACACACACGCTCTTTGTTTTCCGCACTACGAGATATTCTGGGATTTAAACTCTGACATTATGGTTGTTTTTACGTTTTGGTTTCGGACACGAAATATGTTTTATGAGATGATATGATCGGATGATGTTTTACTATAAATATTTTACAAACCACTTATTTTAAATGAAATTTGTGGGCGTGAAAATTGGGTCATTACACTCGACCAGATGACTACATTTATACTTAAGTCGAGTATCAAACTCCGACACAAGCTACCTGTTTAGTTCAAATATACACTTATTTTTCACAAATCATGTAGCTTGTCTAGTTCATCACATGTATATGAAAATAAAGTTTTACACTTACACAAATCCATCCTAAAATTAAATAGTACCACATGCTTGTTACGGTACACTAAGACAAATACATGTAATTACCTACCAAAAATCAAGTTCGGATAAATAGCACCAAGGTTCAAGAAGTTTTTCAAGAAAAGTAATCCATCCATGATAGCAAATATACAACAAAATGACACCTTGAGCATAATGATTCTTTAAACAAACATAGTAAAGAGAGTACCAATCCACATGGCAATGATCGGTTAGGCACACAAGAAATAAAAATAATTGTTGCTTGACAAAAACCAACAAAAGAGCATAACCGAGCTACATCTGCAACACTGTTATGATTTGGAAGCGAGTTGAGGATGAAGTAAATCATTCTCCCAAATACATGCCTCATACTCAGTTTCAACAATGGACTTTTGATTCTACAATATGGTAATCTTGGCCACAGTGTCCCCATAGAAAGATCGGCATACATCTCCCCAGTCTTCATCGATATCTCTTCACCAACAAGCTTCATGCCCTCTGCAGATTAACCTTGACAAATAAGAACCGATCCTATAAAGTTAATAACCCATCGAAATACTTAAGATCTCGTCTAACAATGGTAGATGTGATATTTTCAGCACAGTCAATGAAACAACATGCCTCGTCTAACTCCTCTTCAAAGCAAATGCAAGAAGGGCAGTTATTTGTATATACAAGAAAGAGGATACAAGGAATACAAAGGTATAATATCAATGAAGGATATAGGAATATACATGTATATATAAAGACCAAAGGGCTTGTAGCCCAGCGGTATCAGGTGGTTCCTTCCCTCTTTGAGGTCGAGGGTTCAAGTCTCGTTGTGGACATAGGTGGAATAGGTGTTATTAGCTTAGGAGTAGATTAGTTTTGCTGGTTCAAAAAAAATATAAAGACAAAACCACTAAAAAAGGAAAATAAAATATATATACACGTTACATGTTGGCCAAGGTAGGAACGGTATGATCTAAAGGAAAAGAAGACATACAACGAGGGCCTTGGGAAACTTCACGTAAAAAGTGTTCAAACTGGTGAGGCGTCAGAAGTCGTTTATGTTTCCAAGTAGGATAAGGAAAATTTATGGAAATAACCTCCACTGAACTAGAAGAACCAACATGCAAGGGAGCATTCAAAGGACAAGAAGCTTCCAAAAGTTGATAAGCAAAAAAAGCATCCAATCCAAACCCAGGAAGTCTAATAGGAGATTCAGGAATCACAGTGACTAGGTCCACATATGGATCTAGATTTACATCATCCAACATAGTAGCTTCAGGAGAAATCTCACCAGCCATATATGATGTCAACTGGAAGGGGTATTTACTCCCTTCTATCTATAATATTTAATGAACAAAGAGAGAGAATGAAAAAAATCAATTATATCAGGAGATTACGTGCAACAAAGGAAAGTAGAAACTTCTTCAAATCAAGTAAAAACCACTAGTCAGACAAAGCTACATGATGAATAAATAAGACTGGTAGTTGACATCGAGCCTTCAAAAAAGGGCTCATACAACACAAGGCAAGTACAACTTCCGACAAGTATGATCTTTTTACGTTGAAATGAGCTAACAAAGGTATATAAGAGGATAAATATTCACATAAAAACATCGGATCATCGCCAAGAGGAACATAACTAGGAGTGAAAGGAAGACATAAGGTATGCACATCTACCCAACAAAACTTACTCTTCCAACTACCACTTGTGTGAGATAAATCGGGAGAAAGGGGGAGTGACGAATACTAAAAGAGTACCAATCATTGTACCTTTTCAAATGGTAGAAATAGCTAAATAAGGCAAAATTTAGTGGTATTTTACGGGCCACATAGAAAACTTCGAAAGTTAGCACCTCGATACCGCATTAGGGCACAATTGCACAAGATGAACCTTATAAAAACAAAGCACCACCAAAAAGAAGGAATATGGGGGTAACCTTAAACCACAAACAAGATGCCTAAGGTAAAACCCAACCTTACCAAATGGCACATAAAGAATATATCATGACAAACATGGAAGTTGAAAACCAAGTATAGGGGATAAGTGATACTCATGCATATTTCGATCTAGCATAAGGCTATATACTTCAAAGAAAACTGTTAACATGTCATTACCCATGGCACCCATGATGTGCATGTCAAAAGAGAATAAGATATAGAAGCTTCTAAGAAACTCAAGCTTTATTCATTAAATAACAACAAATATCGGTTAAAGCATTAATTAGGGGCTATCTAATCAAAACGAAAGACAAGAATTTTGATGGCACGAACATTTAATGCACCCCATATGACGAACATTTTGATAACCAAGGCAGATCCTTACGTCTGAACAGAAAAATAATTTGACAATATTCTTTACCCTTCAGGCTGGGGGGGGGGCTTAATGGTTACATGATCCGATTATTCGAGATAGCCATATACCGACTTGGATCCCCAGGACGATCAGTAAGAAAGGACAAACCATCACGAATGAATAACCATACATAAATCTCATAATCATATCCCATAGATCATGCAAAAGAAAGAATACAGCACAATAAAGTAATAAAATGACAAAGGTTCACCTCCTTACAGAACGGGTAATATACGAAGAACCAGACAAAACCATGAACCTACAGAACCACAAAAGGCCTATAAACACTCTTAGAAGCACGGTAACCAGGTATGAAAATAAGAGTAAGAAACATCATATACAATATCAGAGCAATTCTCATATTCACAATCTAACTTGGGCGTCGGAGAGAAATATCGGGGTCCAACCCTCGGTATAGCTTTCTAACCTAGCAGTTGTTTATTTTGTGCATAGAGGATTCTTAGATGCTTATTAGATAGGATCTCCGGATGAAGAGCTAAACATGCACTTGGAACTCTTCGTAACAACACTCCATGCGGAACATCTCCAAAAATCGCTCCCAAGTCACTACGGTTCACTCTGCATGTGAAAAGGTATGGGTCACAAACTCCCACCAATCCTTTACTCCCTAGCAAAGAAGGTTGTGAAAACTTAACTTTCTGTTCCTCGGACACGAACACATGTAGAAACATCCCTCCATGCCAAATATCCATCTCAAAGAGCTAATCGGTTCCATATCCCCTTTGAACTCTAGAAGCTTCGACTACTGAACTCTCGGTACTGCATCATCCCGCCTTTCTAAAGTCCATTAGTGGCAACAACTTCAGTGGTTACGACAGCAACAGCCTCCGCGACAACCACATAGTGCCTATCTAACTCCTTAATCATCATGGTCTTAATAGACCCAAACATCTTCGTAATCGCTTCCCTAATTGCCACAACCACCTCGAGAATAATCACCTCGTGAATTTATTTATTACTCGGACCCGTCCTCTCTGGGTTGCCAATGCTTGATCTTGAAACTCTGATATTTCTATATTTATACATAAATTTCAGCATTATTTTAATACATTTTAAGCTATAGTTTGGTTAAAAGCAAAGATATTTGTTACGTATTTAGTTGAATTACATTTTGTAGCAAAATAGGACATTCTTGAAGGAAAAGGACCAAAATTGACAAATACTGGAACCTGGAAAGACTGGAATTGAAGTTGGGAGCTAAACAGAGCTTAAAAGGAAGAAAACTCATGAAAATACGAGTCCCACTATGTGGCTTCAGAGTCTCTTGAAAATACGAGTCACACGTCATGAGGAGGATTCTTCCAGAAGATAACTACGCGAATTGATATAAGATCACGAAATGAGACCTTAATTCAAATAAAGTGAGACACGATTTTATGGAAACTATAAATACTCCTTCACATAATCGATTTGGGAGGTTGGATCTAATTTTTCGGAGATACAGTCGATTTTAGAGGCCATAGATCAGCAAAAAAAACAACCCTTTGGGAGAGAGAACATTTAAAGATTAAAGATGTAACATCCATAAAATTCATGAAAAAATTAAACTTTTAAAACCAATCCACAAATCATCATTTTTTACAATTTATTTTTCAAAACATGTTTAATATCAGAGTTTTCCCAAAATCATAAATCAAAACACGAGGAGGTGCATGATCATGCCTTTGCCTTTCTGCGATCCTCTAAGGTACCTAAAACATAACCCAAAATTGTAAGCCCAAAGCTTAATGAGTTCCCCCAAAGTACCAACACAACACAATCATAATAATAACAACAAACAACATGCATACAGAGCCTTCAGTCTGATTGGAATGTCCTACCGGCCTACAGTCTATCCGGTACGCTCACAAAACCTTCAGGATGACCGGTAAGCCTCACCGGGCCTTCAATCTATCTGGAACAGTCTCCAAGCCTTCATCCTGATTGGTACACCCCACTGGCCTACAGTCTATCTGGGACGCCCTGGGTCTCTTGGCCTTGAGTACATAGTAGGACCACCTCAACCCAACCTACCATCATATATCAACATATACCATATCAAACGCTAGCTAGCATATATAAATAGTCGTACAGATCTATCATATCACTAAGCATATCACAATCTAATATACCATGATTCAGATCTAACAGATCACTACAACATACAAGCATGTGATAAACCAAGATAACAATCCAATGGGGCCAACCTTGATGCCTTCGACCCAAAAGTACAGTAAGGAAAGCTCACCTCACAAACTGAACAGAAGTGATAAGGTCCGTCTCCAAATCTCAGCTCTCTAACCGATATCTATTTCCACCAAGTGACCAATTTCATCAAAATCCTAAATACCTAAAATACCCTCAAGGTCAAACTTGGTCACACTTGGTTAAAGTCAAAGTCAAAGTCAACTGGTCAACCTACTAAGTTAACTGGGTCAACCCAACTGAGTCAACTCAACAACATTGATCCATATGAGTATGTGGGGCGTACTTCGTGAGGTACGCTTAGCATACGTGAAGCCTCGCAGAAGACCATATGGGTTGTTGATTGAGTACATGGGGCATACTCCTATGTACGGGGGGCATACCCTTGCAGCCTCCAAACTCTATTTAGTGCTTAATGGCTTAAATACTTAAACCCATATTTCAAATCCATGACCAAAACACACCCTAGAGTCATAAATTTTCCAACTTATCATGTTACACGCCTAATATGATCTTAACACAAGGTCTTAATCCATTAAGACCTCATATAAGATGCATCGAGCAAATATAACCAAAGGGACTTCATTTTTATGGCTAAGCACCCTTTTAAGGGTCTGAAAGGACAACTCAAATGACAATAACAAACCATGCACAAGATGGGACCTTTGGGACAAGAAAATCAACATAAAACACCCAAAAATGGGATCTAACAACCAAAATGTCAAGGTATAGACTTTATATCAGAAGCCCTCAGGTCTACTCCAACATCCGAAGATACCTGAGTGAAAGTGGGAGAGGATTACCATGGATTTCATCACTAAGTTACCCAAATATCTGAGTGGGTACGATACCATTTGGGTAATAGTCGACCGATTAAAAAAATCCGCTCACTTCCTGCCAATCAAAGAAAATTTCAAGATGGAAAGACTCACACGGATCTACATTCAGGAGATAGTTCGACTACATGGTGTGCCTGTGTCCATTATCTCCGATCGAGATAGCAGGTTTACCTCAAGATTTTGGCAGTCACTACAGAAAGCTCTTGGAACTAAGCTGGATATGAGTATAACTTACCATCCTTAGAAAGATGGGCAGAGTGAGAGAACTATCCAAACCATAGAAGACATGTTGAGAGCATGTGTCATCGATTTCGGTAAGTCGTGGGACATCCATTTACCTTTGGCCGAATTCTCCTACAACAACAGCTACCACACCAGTATCAAGGTTGTGCCTATCGAAGCCCTCTATGGCCGTAAGTGCATATCCCCTCTGTGATGGGCTGAGGTGGGCGATACGCAGCTAGCCAAGGGAAAAGTCCCCGACAGCACTCTCACAGGCCCATAGATCATTCGCGAAACCACAGAAAAGATCATACAAATCCGAGAACGACTGAAAGCCTCACGAGACATACAAAAGAGCTATGCCAATAAACGACGAAAACCCTTGGAGTTCACGGTCGGAGACCGTGTTCTGCTGAAGGTTTCGCCCTAGAAAGGCATGATATGCTTTGGAAAGCATGGAAAGCTAAATCCAAGATACATAGGACCCTTCGAGATCCTTTCTAGGATCGGTCTCGTAGCATAAAAACTCCGTTTACCTCAAGAGCTTAGTAACATTCATCCTGTCTTCCACGTCTCGAATCTTAAAAAGTGCTTATCCGATGAAACTCTTACGATTCTTCTTGATGAGATTGAAATCAATGAGAACCTCAAATTTGTGGAAGAACCAATCGAAATCATGGACCAGGAGGTCAAGCAAACAAAGCAAAGTCGCATCCCGATATTGAAGGTTCGCTGGAATGCCAAGCAGGGACCTGAATTCACTTGGGAGCGCGAGGATTCAATGAAAGAGAAGTATCCCCATCTTTTTCCAAATCCATGATTTGTACCTTTATTCTTGAATTTCGGGACGAAATTCCCTCTAACGGGGGGATGATGTGACAACCTGAAACTTTTATTCTGTACGATTGGTCAATTTTAGCAATATTAAACTCGATTCCATTACCTTTTAACATCGTTCAAGGGTTTGTTTAAGTGTTCTAAACCCGAGTATAGCCGGGAATGAGATTAGGAATGAGTCAACAAGTCGTATAGGGACAAAACCGGCCCATACACCTTCTTGGGAGGAGTGTACGACCGTACATATGGGTGTGCGGCCGCACACCCATCCTCCAACCTCACACTCACCTCTATATATATGGGGAGACCCTTCATTCACTCTTTTCCCTCTTTGGTTGCACTCTACTTTCTCTCTCTAGAATATTCATCCAAAAACACTCCAAAGGCCTCAAAAACATGAAGTATTCCATCATCTAACTTGTTATACTGGTAAGATATCTTGATATAAGCCTAAGTTCATCATGTTCTTCATCCTTTGAAGGTGTACGACCACACACCTTCTTAAGGTGGTCGTACACACCTTAAAGCCTCTCCAAAGTGAGAGTTTGGTCCCTATCTTCTAGTTGGATTTGGTATGAGCCTTAAAACACCTGAAAATCGACGTTTTGAGCATAGATGAAGAGTGTAAGGCCAGACACCCCTATGTACGGCCACACACCCCTATTTATGGCCGTACACCCCTTTGTACGGCCGCACACTCCTATGTACGACCGCACACCCACTCTTATGGCCTTACACCCATTTTAATGCTTATATTTGGCCTTAAACTTGCAAAAAACCACTAAGAATGGGACCTAGAACACTCCTTGGATGCTTGTAGAACCTTGGAAACACCTTAAAAACACTCCCCATCATGAGTGTACAGCCGTACACTCATGGGCCGCACACCCATGGCCGTACACACCCTTAGGGTGGCTATACACCTCCCTCGTTCAATCATTTATGGTTCCGACACTTAGTTCAAGCATTTCCAGGTCCTTAGGGTGGCTCCCGTCATGTTTAGTCATGGAATACCTTAATCTAATGCATATATGTGTTACTATATGTTAATAGGATCCACTTGCATACGAAACATCAGTTGACACTCAGCACTAATACCGATCGTACATTCGGATCCTACGTTAAACTGTGAGTTCATACCCCTATGCTTTTATAGTTTTTAAATGTTTTCAGGGGGGATACAAGCCAAACATAAATGTTTTCACAAGTTAAAAACTAATGCAATTACAACAAGTTTTACATCAAACATTTAGATACTTTATCCCTTTTTAATATGCGGAGCATAAGGCACATTTTCTAAACAAAATTTCATAGTTTCCAGAACAGTACATGAACATAACAGAACAATCAAACTATAATAGGTATAGTTTGGGGATTTCATTACCGGTTTACTGAATCAAACTACGTACAAAGTCAAACATATAAACTATGACAGATTTAGTTTATCCATTATTAGAGTATCTTATTAAATAATTATTTTGTGTATAATTATTTATACTCTACACCGTATACCACGATTTTGAACACGAGAACAACAGAACAACACATAAACTAGTTAATACAGGATTGTGAAACCTATCTTCGTTATGCCCCTCGGGGTACCAGTAAATCCTCACATTTAGTATAACCAAAGTCTCCTGAAGGGAGAGTGTGAAATTTGTGAATAGATCTATTCGGGACCGACAAACCCACACCTGAACTATTAGCTACAGTTAGGTGGTCACGCCTAGGGTGACGAATTTTGTAATCGTACGACGCCTGAAGAAACGTCAAGGAGGTCACCGGTCATATGAGCATGGTTATACGACTCACAATAAGTATAAACTAACCTTTGTTTACGTGATTTCTTTCTTCCATAGTTTTATTTTAATTAATAAAACAAACTATTTACTTACTGGAGGGTATTCCAGGGATCCAACTCTTGGTTTTATTTTGAGTAATAAAACTACTATTCATAATGGTGGCAGCCAGGGTTTTTCAAACAGAACATACATTACATACTGGTGGTAGCCAGAGTTTTCAAACGGATCATAATTTTCATACAGTAATCAACAAACATGTTAGAAAATATTGGATTTTCTTGGAAAGCATGCATATGTATTTCAAAACTTGATAACAATGGTTTCGCTACAAACGACGTTTTACTTATAATGAAAAGAAATCATTCGTACAAATTCCGTGACTAGTTTTCATTACAAAATCATACTTATAAACTCACCAGCTTTATGCTGATATGTTTTCAAAGCCGCTTGTATTCTCAGGACAACGATAGACAGATACATTTGCCAGCTTTTGCAGAAGACGGAGCATTTTGGAGTCTCGTCTTTATCTTTTGTTTATACTGATGTATACAAACTATGTTTTCAAACAGATGTAAATATTCATATTGTAATGTAATGGTTGTGTTTACTTTGATTGCTATGATACGATTGTTGTGATACTACGCATGACGTCGCCCGCCCCCGGACGTTTCCACCGTTATTTCTGATGGTCCGGCGTGTGACAAACCCCATTGGCATGTAGTCTATCCGGGACGCCCTAGGTCTCTTGGCCTTGAGCACATAGCAGGACTGCCTCAACCTAACATACCATCACATATCAATATATACCATATCAAAACCTAGATAGCATATACAAACAATCATACAAATCTATCAGATCACTAAGCATAGTACCATCCTATATACAGGATTCATGTCTAATAGATCACTAAAACATACAAGCATGCAATAAACCAGGATAACTATCCAAAAGGATCGGCCTTAGTGCCTTCGACCTAAAAGTATAATGAGGAAAACCTACCTCGTAAACTGAACAAAACTGATAAGGTCTGACTCCGAATCTCAGCTCTCTAACTGATACCTATTTCCACCAAGTGACCAATTCCATCAAAGTTACAAATACCCAAAATACCCTTAAGGTCAAACTTTGTCAAAGTCAAAGTCAACTGGTCAACCTACTAAGTCAACCGAGTCAACCCAGACGAGTCAACTCAACAAGACCGACCCATGCGAGTAAATGGGTGTACTCTAGAGGTACGCGTACATGAAGCATTGTAGAAGACCACCATCAGGGTGGTTGACCGAGTACGCAGGGTGTACTCCCATGTACACAGGGCGTACCCTTGCAACCTCCAAACTCCATTTAGTGCTTAATGGATTAAGCACTTAAGCTCATATTTCAGATCCATGACCAGAATACACCTTAGAGTCATAAATTTTCCAACTTTATGACTTTACACGCCTAATAAGAGCTTAAAACCAAGTGTTCCTCCAAAATACACCCTAGAGTCATAAAGTTTCCAACTTTATGACTTTACACGCCTAATAAGAGCTTAACACCAAGTGTTCCTCCAAATCCCTCAAACCAGGGCTCTAATACCAACTTATAACGTTCCATTTTCACATGCAAAATTTTCATTTTTAAATAAGGTAAATCATCATTTACATAAAACCTAAGTTATGAAAATGCAGTTGTTTTAAAATACAACTTTTTGAAAATCAGAGTAATAAAAATAACTTGGAATCTCCATTATTGTTGATGAGTGTGTACAGTCACGCCTTCGCCTTCCCACGATCACCAGTTGGCACCTAAAAAATATTTAATCAACTGTAAGCCAAATCTTAGTGACTTCCCCCAAAATATCACATACAACACAGCATAATAATTAATTATGGATTATTAGCAACCTTGGGACTATTAGTAGTCCTAAGGACTATCAACAGTTTTGTGGGATCACAAAATCCCTATGGGTTATCAGCAACCCTACAGACTATCTTCAGACCTGGTGTTATCAGCAACTCAGATACACATATAACAACAATCAGCAAACAAGGTTATATGCACAAGAAAAGTATCTACACTAGTCTACCTATCTAACAACTCACTACCGCATATCAGGCCTCACGCAATGCTCTACACCACCATGGCAGATCACTAATGAATGCATATCTATATGAATTTAGAGGTGACCTAGACAATCGAATATGTGATCCTACTCTGGAGCCACAACCAAAAAGGAACAGGAAAAAAAGCCTAGACGACCACCGACCATCTTGCCATCCTGGTAATCTAATCAGCATACCACTACCTTTATGTCCTGACGCCCATGTGGGTTCTTAGCAATCCTACGGACTATCAGCAGCCCTAGAGTTATTAGCAACTCAATAAATACACATAAAAATAACTCGCAATAAGACTCAGCTAGTCTAACATACATCCTACTATGTCATAGGTAATATAATGGGAAAACTCATCTGAATTAAATACCTAAGGAAATACAGCAGCACCATCACTCCATGCGGTGATCACTCCCGCAAACCGACTGTCACCAAATACAGATAAATTCTTAATCAATAACCCAAGTCCTTCAAGTTTCACCTAAAGTCAAACTAGTCAAAAGTCAACGGTAAACCATGTCAATGCTCACCGCGATGTGAGACCTCTTGGGTACATCGTAGGAGTACTAGGACAATATAGTCGCGGATCAGAAAATCACCATGTCGTGGCAAGCCCATTGACATGTCGTGGGAACTGGCATATTGTCATATTCTTCATTAAGTGTTTATTCCTTACAGATCTAAGCCCAAAACTTTAGATCTACTTATTTTCAATGACATAATGGATAAATTTCCAACTTTATCCATTAGGACTCCATTATAAGGCTAGATCTACAACCCTAAGTCCATTAAATCCATAATGGGACCAAAAATTGAACATGAACACAAGGGACACCAATCATAGCTCCTTTTTCTCACTTTTTAGAACATAATGACCACAAGAGGCCATCCACAAGCTCTGGAGTTCTTTAATTCCAGAAGTATCCAAATAAAGGGACCAAAATCCTCTAAAATGAGGTTATACTTGAAACAAAAAGAATAATGGACAAGGAGTGAACTTTATACCTCCAAAAACTTAGATTTCTGAAAAGGGTGTTGTTGGATCTATATGTCCAAGAATCATTATGGAGTGATATTGCTAATAATATATGATCCTATAGGGTCACACCTTTATCAAGTTGGCACATTTTGTATATTTATTATTAATGTGATTACTAATAAATAATATCAATTCTTGTATTTTAAGTAGGGAATAATTATTGTTTTATGAAAATAATAATTATAAGAGAGTAACTAGTTATTATTTCATATGGTATGAATTAATAAGTCATGCACAATATTTTGGACTAGTTTGATACTTTTTTCTTTTACCTAAATACAAATTTTATATTTTATAAACTTGAAGTTTATAAAAATAAAGAATCTTTCTTATTGAAAGAGCATGGTCCGAAACATGATGATGGTGTAGGAGGTTGCTTGTCAACCTTCCACCTTTTGTCTCCCATGATTCTAAAGGCTACCGTTACTTTAGATTATTTTAATAGTTAGGCCTTACCTCTCATGGACTATATATGAGTGTCTTATGTATTATAAATGTGCAAGTTTTTGATTTTCTGTCTTCCCTTCTTTTTCTCTCTAAAACCGTGAGCATGAAGGAGCTCCAAACCTTTGAAGTTTGGTGCTTTACTTTGGTGTTTAGAGGACCTATTAAGTTGTTCCCTTTAGTGATTAATTGAGTTAAGAACTTAAAGGCTTAAGACACTCAAGAATACAATAAGGAACTATCATTCCAACTGCCTTACTCCTGATGGTGGATACTTGTAGAGAAGATCATACACTTTGATCTTTTGTTATCTTCATCAACATCCCAAAACCAAGTGGGTTCAAAGGCTTCAAAGGTTATCTCTAAAACATCCTATGATTGTTTTTATTTCATTCTACCCTCTATAAATGGATCTACGATGGTTCGGTTTTGTTACGAATTAAAAATAAACTTGTTATTTTTAAAGTCTTCCGTTGCCGGTTTTTGTGAAAAACAATGTTTTATTTCGTATCAAAACCCAATAGATGTTAGATCCAAGCTTGCTCTTTGTCCCCTTGTTTCCTTGTGACTTCCTTCTTCCTCAAGTTCTACCAAAAATCTTGGAAATAAGATTTAAATTAAAGGAACAAGCTCTCAAATCCTCATGGGGTCTAGGGTTTCGTGTAGAAGGGTTGGAGGCTGAAGAAGATACCCTAAACCTTAAGTTTAAAGGCTTAAATATGGAAGAACTCCTAAAAGATCTTGTGCTTGGGATGCAGCTGTTGCCACGTCGTAGCCTTCTCTTTCCACATCGTGGAAGGTGTCCGGATACGCGTTCCATGCATTAGCATGCCACATCGTGGTGCTCCATTCACCATGTCGTGGCACAAGGTTTTCTTCCAAAAACCTTATCTTTATTCCCTCTAAGCCCTTAATCGATCTATTCTAGAAAAAGGGTGTTACAAAAATCTTGCATTAATTTGCCACTGAAACATAAATTTCGAAAACATTATTTACATGATCCATTAATATGACATATACTTTGTTAGATTTTGTGAGGTACTTCTTGAATCCATCAATTGTTATAAAATCTAGAAAAAAAGTACATCATGGAGATTTTATAAGCCATTATCCATATTTTCAGGTGTTTCATGAATTTCAACATATTCATTCTCTATTATGACATGTTATACTTAATTAGAACTTGATGAAGGAATATGTTTTTTTCTAAAATCAGAATTCTCAAGAAAATATGGTGTTTCATCATCACTTGGAATATTGGTTATAAGTGACATTATCTGTGTTTCAATGAATAAGGGTTTTGAAACAATTGTAGAATGTATGACGTTTTCACGATTTCTAGGTGTTGATGATTAAGATCATGGCTTTTTCTGGTAAGTAAAGTGTCATGGATGTTTGCATAAATAAATTTCAGTATCATCCAACAAAGGATAGCAATTGGAAAAGTTTTTGAAATTGTAACAGTAGGAGTTATCAATAAACTTGTGTGAAATCTTGAATGAATGATATGCTTAGATACTTCAACATAAGCTTTTGAGAAATCCCCATATTTGTAAACCTTCTCATATATAGCCAACACTCCTGCAACATCACAAAATTGTACTTCTTCATATTGAATAACAATGTTGTCACCGATATATTAAACCATATTGACCACAGGTTTTTGAATATGTCTATAACAACCCAATTCATTGGGGTAAAATATTCTTTATTAAAGAACAAAAAATTGAATATAGGCATCTCGTAAATAGAAGTTCCAACAGTTTCATAAAGACTTGCCAAAAGTTTTCCGATGTATGTGTGGGTTTCTACAATAGCTTGGTGGTGAAGCAGATTTTATTTGTATCAATCTTGAAGCTTATTCGTTTGTCACTTGAAAATTGACATTTGGGTGATAAGTAAAATAAAAGAAAACTTGGTAGCTTTTTAGCTACTACGCCAAACATAACCAAAGACTAAATATTATTAAGTTCTTAAAGGCTTAATAAATATTAATAGAAGCGACAACTAGCATTATTGGTGGCTTATATTTGTTGGTGGATACATTATATATGCGTTATCCTTTGTGATCTCTTTCCATCTTCATCAACTTCCTAATACCAAGTGGGGATCATAGGCTTCAAAGGTTGTCATGTTAAACACATTATGATTGTTTTATAATTTTTCTATTTCATGTAGTTGAATCATTGGTGGTTTTGTTTTAAAATGGTCTTAAGTTACATATAAATTAACAATACAATAAAACAACTTACCTTTATTTTCATATGCATATCTCCTAGTTTTGAATAAATTAGTAAAACATGGCAAAAAAAGGTTAAATAGTTGGGTCTTTTAAATAGCATTTTTGTAAATCAAAAGAGACCACATTATCAAATATATGGTCACCGTATTATAAAAGTCAAAGGCAGTCATTTTGCTGTATAAAGTCCCATTTTTTTTTATTTTTTTGTGAAACTTTATGATCAAAAATATAAATTATCAACTAAAAAAGATCATATCTTTTTATGAAAATTAGCCTGTAGATATTATAAACTTTTAAATGTCATGGCCGTTAATAAAAACTTTAAAATATTTATTTATATGTTTGGATAATATAAACGTTTTACATGAAACTTGTAAAATAAATTTAAACCGTATAAAAATATACGAGTTGGCTTTTATAAGACGGTGGTCCTATGATGCAATGCCATACCCTTGACCAAAATGATTGAGGGCTTTAATGGGTTGTACAGTACAACTACATTATGACAGTAAATAGGATTTACACTGATGGTCCCTTGACTAATTTTTAGCATTCACTTTTAGACTCTTCATTTCTGTTTCCGTAGTGGTGGTCCACTACGTGACATTTCTTAATTCTTATAAATTATAGTGCATTCCATGGTCCACTAATAGGAAAATGACTTAGGAGGATAACTACCTTTTATCCGTGTTCACATATTGACAACTTCTTTTTTGTACATAATAAAGCAACTAACTTGTTTTAACTGTTTAAATTACACAAATATTACCGGCTAAAACATGTAACTCAAAGGGAAAATGACTTAGGAGGGTAACTACCTCTTATCCGTGTTCACATATTGGCAACTTCTTATTTTTTTTACATAAGAAAGCAACTAACTTGTTTTAACTGTGTAACATCCCAAAAATAATGACCAAAAATTTCGTTTTTAATTTAATACTAAAACCATAATTGTCAAACCATTAATTTAATACTCGGCATTGGGCCTCGCCCGACATCAGGCCCCGCCTGACATTGAACCCCGTTCAGTATACATATCTGTCTCTCTTAGGCCCCGCCTGTCTCCGGGCCCAACCCGCTAAACACATACAATCATATAACATGCTAACACATAAAGAAACATACTCTACTGTATCACTGTCCTAAGAAACATACTCTGCTAATAATAAGATATGGAACTTTGTCCGTACTCAGCTAGTTCCAGCCAAGTCTTCAGCAGTGCAAGGTGAGTCTCCTCACTGTGTGAATGGGTCTAAGGCCACAATGCTAGCCCATGTAGCATATGAGTAGGAAGACCCGGGGGTTAGCCCTAGGCATTGTATGCTAGTATGTTATTCCAGACCAAGGTCTGATGTCGGGCGGGTGCCCGAGGAATGTTTTCATGTTAGATTATACTTGTTGTCCATGTGATACTTGTATGCGCCGGGTAGAGAGGTGAGTGTGGGCGAGGTCCCGTATCTCATCACTAGCTGAGTACGGACGATGTTCCGTATCTCATTATTAGCAGAGTATGTTTCTTAGGACAGAGATACAGTATAGTATGTTTATTTATGTGTTAGCATGTTATATGATTGTATGTGTTTAGCGGGCGGGGCCCGGAGACAGGCAGGGCCTAAGAGAGACAGATCTGTATACCGAGCGGGGCTCGATGCCGGGTGAGGCCCAATGCCAGAGTATTAAATTAATGGTTTGACAATTATGGTTTTAGTATTAAATTAAAAACGAAATTTTTGATCATGATTTTTGGGATGTTACACAGTTAAAACAAGTTAGTTGCTTTCTTATGTACAAAAAATAAGAAGTTGGCAATATGTGAACACAGATAATAGGTAGTTACCCTCCTAAGTCATTTTCCCTTTGAGTTACCTGTTTTAGCCGGTAATATTAGTGTAATTTAAACAGTTAAAACAAGTTAGATGCTTTATTATGTACAAAAAAGAAGAAGTTGCCAATATGTGAACACGGATAAGAGATAGTTACCCTCCTAAGTCATTTTCCCTCCACCAATTAGCTGCCAACTTCGAGGTTTGGTCCTTCTATTTTTTTTTCAAATCTACATATTACATAAATCATCTTTGCGCTTTGCAAAAAGTTTTTATTTTTTATTTTTGGAAACGGAAAATATTATTAATAAAATAAAAACCCCTGACTAGTAAGTAACTATCAAGGCGAGAAAAAAGCGAGTTGTAGAGTAGGACCGGGTTAGTGGGATAAGGACTCAGCGAGTCGGTGCCATGACTCGGCGAGTCCAGTCAACTGGAAGTTGACTCGCTCGCTGAGTCCAGTCAACTGGAAGTTGACTTTGACCAAGGAGTTCACCTTGGACCTGGGGTGGGTTATTCATCTGACCTAAGGGTATCTATGAGTGGCTAATCTATGTTTATGGTTTATAGCCGGAGGATTACCGATTCAGCAGTCAGGCGCTTAGCAAGTAGACTTTCAGCAGCTACTTTTCGAGGTGAGTTACCTTCCAGTAGCAGTGGGTCTAAGGCCACAATGTCGACCCACTAGTAGTAGTTGTATGATTAGATGATTGTCTCTGTGATATTCATCTAGGGCTGCTACTACCTGTGTTATGTTTATGTGCTAGTATGATATGATGCTATGTTCTAGTGACAGTAGGGGAGATATTCCCCAGATTACCGGTCAAGAGGACCGAAGGGGAGACCAGCACCCAGGTATGCTAGTCAGTATCCGTTTGAGAGGACCGAAGGGGAGACCAGCACCCAGATATGCTAGTCAGTATCCGGTCGAGAGGACCGAAGGGGTAGGTCGGGCACCCAGATATGCCTGACAATATATGTATGTTTGTGTGGTTATTTGGTATATGGTATGGTGGGGGAACTCACTAAGCTTCGTGCTTACGGTTTTCAGTTGTTGTTTCAGGTGCCTCTTCAGTGAAGGGGAAGGAGCTGGCGCGGTAGCGGCATATCACACACACACTCTTTGTTTTCTGCAGTACGAGATATTCTGGGATTTGTACTTTGACATTATGGTTGTTTTTACGTTTGTGCAAGAATAGAATCAAGATACCCCCAGTTTATTGAGTCAAATGCTTTGTCGAAGTCCACCTAGAAAATCAAAATTTTCTTTTTCACTCTCTTAGCCCATGAATATAGCTCATTGATCACCAACGGACCATCAATAATGTTCCTACCTTCAACATATGCAGACTGGACATCACCAATGACCTTGCATATGATCGTTTTGAGGCGTGCAACTAAGATCTTCGAGATAATTTTGTACATACAGCCAATGAGGCTGATAGGACGAAATTCGAAGAGAGAGGAAGGGTCTTTTACCTTGGGTACAAGTGTTATGAATGAAGAATTGCACCCCCTGGAGATGGTTCCAAATTTGTCGAAGTGCAAAACGAAGTTTATCACATCACAATTTAGAGTATCCCAGTATGTTTTGATGAATTTAAGCGTGAATCCATTTGGTCCAGGTGCTTTCTCACCACCACATGCCCATATTGCACCTTTCACTTCTTCAAGAGTAAATGGTGCTTCTAACATAATTGCAACCATCATGGAAATTGATTTCAAGAGCGAGCTAGTGAACTTGGGCCTTAAAACGTGAGTCTCAATGAATTTATTTTTGAAGAATCGTAGAGCTTCACCTTTGACTTCGGCCATAGAAGTAGCCCATCTGCCATTTACCATTAGCCCATTGATCTTGTTCCTTCTGCTTTTTCCATTTATGTATCCGTGAAAGAACTTAGTGTTTTCATATCCCTCCACAACCCATTTGACTCGAGATTTCTATTTCAGGTCTAATATCGCTATTTTTTCCAAGTCTAGAATTCTTTGAAGCCCATGATTGCGTATCGCAAGCTCAGACTCAGTTAACTGTCTAGATTCCACCAACCTTTCTAGTTGTGCAACATCATCTTTGATTTGTAGTATTTCTTGATTTTCTGCCTTATCTGATTGCTTCTTCCATTTTTTTATCCCCCCTTTCAGATACCTGAGTTTGGCAGCCAAATACGAGTCTGGACTGCCATACCCCACAAAGCTTTCCCATGCCATATGAACTGTATTATCAAATCTAGCCATCCGTATCCATGAGTTGAATAGTTTAAATGGAGGTGGTCCAAAGTCAGTGTCTTAGGAAATCAAGGTTATTGGGTTGTGATCTGACAGTTCATGGGTATGTGTAGTGACCACAATTGATGGAAATGCGTTAAGAAAGTTTGCACATGCGAGGAACCTGTCCATTTTGCTATGTTTGGCACTTACTCTAGCCATAAATGTGAATTTTTCGCCACCCATGCTAAAGTCTCTAAGCTCTGCGTCTAGAATGAATTTGTTGAAGGCAGATGCACTTGCTAAGAAAAATATAGAGTTGAATCTTTCATCTCTCCTCCTAACTGCATTGAAGTCACCAAATAAAACCCAATTGCCTGATTTTGATCTTTTAATTGAATTTAGATTCCTCCATAAGATTTTTTTTATCACCAATGCCATGTGGCCCATAAATATTAGCAAGAATGGTATCTCCATTGATGCCAGTCCAGGTTCTAACAATAATGATAAACTAATTAGACTTTATTACTTCTTTTTTCTGAAAAAAATGTAATGTTCCATATTAAGACTAACCTTCCAGACCTCCCATCTGAGTCAACACCTTCATAATCATAATCTTGATCTCCCCAACAAGCAGTTATGTCTAAGTTTTCATGATGAGTTAATTGTGTTTCTTGAAGCCATATGAAATTAGATTTGTGGAAATTCCTTAACTTCCTCACCCAATTCACTTTTACAGCCACCCCAATGCCTCTTAGATTCAGGGAAAAGCAGTTTATTGGATACGTTGTTCCTCACCAGTAACTCCAAGCATCTCAGCAAGATTTACATTACTTACATCAATTTGGAATCTGATTGCAGCCCTACTATCTACTATTTGCTCAATTTCGTTTAAGTGGAAATCCATTGTAATAGTTTCAGGTATGTCCATTGGTTTCGAATTGTTTGGATTCAAGTTCAAGTTCAAATCTAGGCTATCTGATGTGAGGTTGTCTAGATTTGATCGAGACCCAAAAGTGGGTTCAATGTTTGTTTATGTGTGGACCAAATTAAAATGGAATGAAGGGGTTTGATTTGTGAATAGGCGCACATTATCCCACTTACGTTTTTTAATTTAGTCCACACATAAACAAACATTGAACCCCTTCATTCCATTTTAATTTGGTCTACACATAAACAAACATTTGAATCACGATCAAATAAGAATTCATCTTTTTTAGCCTTCTGAGAAGTAAACGAGAATGTAGGAGTGCCATTATTTGTTGGTAATGGCCCAAAGCACCCAAGGGCGACCAAATTTTCAATTGTCCCAAGGATCGGAGTTTTCTTAGGCCCAAAAGATGAATTAGGGTCCATAAGGGAAACGATGGGAGTTGTAATGACTGTGACACAGGGGCTATGGAATCGTGGATTTCAACTGTCTCCAATACTTTAGGAGGGGCGAAGACATTAACTGTAGGATCGAGAGTTGCGCCCAACAGTTCATCGGCATGAAAGTCACCTACCGGCGCCGGCATCGTTTTGCCGAAATTAATCTGAGCTTCCGTTGTTGGTTTCGTCGCCATGAATACCATAGTTTGATCAGGTCGGAATTTGCCTTCTTCCGGTTCGTTTTCTTCTCCATCCATCGATGTTTCTGAAATCCCTTCATAATCTTCTTCCTCATCTTTGGATTCCTACACCTTATCAAAGGGGGCGGGTTTGAATGGTGACCAATCATCTGTGTATTCCACCACATCTACTCTATATTCCTTGTCACTGACCTCGATCGTAACTTCTTCATTAATCCATGTTCTTCTTACTGTTAGGATCCCAACCTTCCCCATGGATTGGTCCTTTCTACTTGAGATTGAATCAAATGTATTTATAACCTTACCGAACCTACTTGTGTTGGGGCTTATTATGTTGCGTCTTAGGGCTTTTTGTATATATCCGGATCGGGCCTATCCATCCGTGATTATCTCGTAGGGTTAGACTATATATATGCATGCATGTATGCATTATTGTCAGACGTCTTTTTAATTACGCTTGTGTTTTGTAACCCTAAAACACCTCTATAGTCGAAGTTCTTAATCGAGCTCTTCTGAGGTGTTGAAGCATTAATCATTCAACATATTCAAGCCATATTCATGTTTACATTTACGTAGTTATTTGTTTGCATTCTTAGAATCAATCGATCCTGAAAGAACTACGTTCTAACAATTGGTATAAGAGCAGGAAACTGTGTGATCAATACACATTCCTTCTGTATTCAGAATTCCTTAGGGTTTCCGCTTTTATCGTATAAATAAGAAGGCGTCTTCTTTTTTTCGACGACAACTTTGTTTTAGATAAAACCCTAATCTCAAGTTTACAGGTTTGATTCTAAAATCTCACCATGTCTCATGAAGATTCGCAAACAAATCCCATCAACATCTCAAACAACACTGGATCTACAACCAGGATACCCATTCTCTACACTCAAGACTACGAAGTATGGGCACATCACTTCGAAGACTATGTGGTTGGATATGAAGAAAACGGCTACCTCATCTAGGAAGCTATCACACTTGGGCCGTTTGTTCATTCAGGAACAAACACAACCGTCAAGACGCAAAAGGAATATAACAAGTTGGTTGCTGATGAACAAAAGATGCCACAGGATGAAAAAGACAAGCTGCTGTGTAATGTGAAGGCCATGAGAATGATAAGATTTGCTTTGCAATCTGACACTTTTCGGTTGGTCGGTTCATGCACGACGGCTAAAGAGATCTAGGATAGGTTGAAGGAGCTTTATTCGACTGATGAAGATCTAGAACACTCCATTCAAACCTTGTTGCTGTCAGAATTTGGAGTTTTCGAACAGAAACTTGAAGAGAAGCTAATACAGACCTTTAATCGGGTCAATAATCTCTTAAGTAATATGATAAAGCATGGAATAGAGAGGATGTTGATTGAGCAAAAAGTAACGTTCATGAACGGTCTCAGACTAGAATGGATGGCTGTGGTTTCTACTGTAAAAGCACATGAACAGTTTAAGTCTTGCTCGCTAGCGAAACTTGTGGGAATACTTAAGTCCCATGAAAGTGTCGTAACCAAAGAAGCAAAAGTGGTTTCTGGTGTAGGATCGTTGGCTCTTGTCTCAAAAGCAAAAGGTATTGCAGAAGATGAAGAAGAGTCGGATTTGTCTGAGTGTGACCTTACAAGTGAAGAGTATGCTATGATGGTCACCAATCCAAAGAAGTTTGCAAGAAGAAAATTTCCGGTCAGTAAGAACCGAAACTGGCAGGGAAGTTACAACTCTGAAAAGCTGAAGGATGAAGCGAAGATCTCTTCTCAAAAGGATGAAGACAAGAGGGAGAGCAAACTTGCAGGAGACTCTGGATATGACTGCAATTACTGTCATGGCAAGAACCACTTTGCCAAGGATTGCATGCTGAGAAAAATGGATGAGAAAAGAGATGGTGAAGATGATGAGGCGTACTACATCTGCAAGCTGGAGGAAATCAAGAACAAGAAGACAACTAACGGTGCAAAAGGTACTATGAATGCTTTAATTGTGTAGGAAAATGCCGATGAAGATGAGTTCGGTGGCGTGGAAGTTTGGTCAACCGACTCTAAAGATGAAGAGGTAAGAAAGCCCTCTCATGGAAAGGCTTATGTAGCAAAGGAAGTAGGTTCGGCTGGGAAGTGATTAATGGTCACCGCTGGATTATCAACCGAAAGTGCAGATGAAGAACCGAACCTGACTGAAAACAAATGTTTTGCAACAAAGCCCGTCAGTGAGCAGATCAACGATTACGATCGTTTGATCAAAAAGGTACAATCCATCCTTGAATCACTTAAAGTTCCATTAACCAATTATGAAGAAGAATTAAATGAATTAAAATTTAAATTCACTAACTTAAGTGGTAGTCTCATGCAAACTCGCTTAGCGAATTCTAACCTAACTGACCAACTCAGCATGGTGTCTTTGAAGAGTGAGGAGAGAAGGATATGGATTGAGCTGAAGGAGGTGGAGTTAATTAGAGCTAGGGATGAAAATTTTTATTTGCAAAAAGACAATTTAAAGTTTTTAAAACAGAGAAATGTTTTTTGTTTAATTGCTAAGCGTTTATATACTAATATAGCTCAATTGCATTTAAGTTGTGAGCTAGGAAAGAAAATTCGTAAGATGATTTTGCCATTCCTTAAATTTAAGGAAGACGAGGTAATAGCAGAATGTGAATCAGAAGTATCATCAGAAGAGACGTCCATGTCATAAAAAATTGGAGTGGATAAAATAGAAACCTTCATTAATTAAAAGGAACTCAAATGTATGTTAAAAGACATCTTAGATGAAAATGATAAGTTGGAAATTAAGTCGAACACTATTCACTCATTTGACCAATCCAATGCCAAACTAGCTTCTGAAAATAAATTAGACTTAGAACATACGTCTGAATTTGATGAAGAAAGTGAGATGAGTCAGATATTTGTAGAAGACGTAGTTGATTGCTCTGAGTTTATGAAGAGCGAAACGGAGAATGAGAAACCACTAATCTTAGAAAATTTAGTGGAATTTGTTCGTCTAGCAAAGGATAAGGAAAAGAAACTCAAAGAAAAGGTTGTGCTTTATCAAAAGGTTCAAACTGTGCCGAATCAGGTATATGCAGCTAAAGGAGTCACTTCTAGACAAACAGTAGAACTAAGAGTCTTGGTGGAAAAATACAATGCAAAAGGGTGCGAAGATTTCTTCTGGTCTGCTCCTATTGATAATGCAGACGAAACTGTAGCCTTATCTGAGCAGATTTCTTGGAGAGTTAAAGAAAGATACGTAGCTGAACCGATTAACAAACCCTCAAGTTTTGACAAACCAAGCACAAGTGGAACCAAAGAAATCCCTATGGAACCAAAAGAAGAACCGAAAGTTTGAGTCAAAACAACCGAAACTCCAAATGAGAAATCAAAGGCCAGCTTCAATATCCACAAATCGCAGAATGAGCTAGCTAAACAGAAACGCTTAAGAAATCAAAGATATGCAAAGAATCTAAATGAGCGAAAGATTTAATGGCATTCCCAAAATCCCAACTATGTTCCTCCTAAGAAGATCTCAACAGACAAGGGAAAGGAAAAAGTAAAAGAAAATTTCAGCCTAAGTTCGTACTATTCAAAGTCTAAGAACCGAAAGTCATGTTTCAGACCGAACGTCACTCAAAACCGAAAGTTCACTTTCGGTCTGCAGACCAGTTTCAGTCCTAAGTCCACTTTCGGTCCCCCAACAAGTTCTAAACCTAGTTTCGGTCCTCAATCAAGTTTCGGTTACACCAAGTCCCAAGGCAAAGGATATTCTAGGGAAGACATCAAAGGAAAAGGAAAGCTAACATCTGATTCTATTATCAATAATAAGAAATCATCAGCTAATCCTAGGTGTCAAATGCCATCAAACAAACTAACCAACGAATTCAAATTCAAACAAGATAAAACCAAAATCAAAGTATATACAATTAAAAGAAAAGATTAAACCACTTTAGTAAAAAGAACATATTTGGTTGATATTTCTACTGCAATTCCTTTTTCTGTGAAAAACTCACAAGGACCCAAGCGACTTTGGGTTCCTAAATCTGCTTGAATTTGCAGGTACTCAGTGACGAGCAGTTCGACGAAGAATGGTATATAGACAGTGGTTGCTCGCGTCACATGACATGAAGGAAGGAAGAGATGAGGGGGTTTTGATCCCTTAAGGATGGTGGCTGTGTGAAATATGGAAATAACTCCTATGGCATAATCAAGGGATATGGTATGATAACAAATGGTGACTTCACGATTCGGAAAGTAGCTTATGTAGAAGGTTTGCAGCACAACCTCATTAGTGTGTCACAATTAGTTGTGGGCACAGGTCTAAAAGTATCATTTGATGATGAGGGCTCTGAGATAATTGAGAAACAATCCAAGAAGGTTCTGTTGAAATCTGAACGTAAGGGAGAGATGTATCCTTTAAATCTCAATCCCATACGAGGAAAACCAGCAATATGTTTGCTGTCAAAGGCAAATACTGATGATAGCTAGTTATGGCATCGACGACTATCGCATCTAAACTTCAAAGACATTAATAAGTTGGTGCTTGGTGATCATGTTCGTGGACTTCCTCTTCTCAAGTTCGATAAGGACCATCTGTGTGCAGCATGTGAAATGAGCAAACAAAGCAGAAAGAGCCACCCTACACGAATCAACACAAAGATAACTGAAGCTCTTGAACTCTTACACATCGACTTATGTGGACCTTCGGCTATTGAAAGCTTTGGTAGAAATAAGTATATTCTTGTAATTGTATATGACTTTTCACGCTTCACCTGGGTTTTCTTTCTTAAACAAAAATCAGATGCGACTCCCAATCTGAAAACATTCATCAAGCAAGTGGAAGTACAGTTGAGGAAAACAGTAAGGAATATCAGAAGTGACAATGGTCTAGAATTCAAGAATAATGATTTTGAGAGCTTTCTGGATGACAAAGGGATAACTCATAATTTTTCGGCCCCTTATACACCACAACAGAATGGAATTGTTGAAAGACAAAACCGTTCTTTGTGTGAAGCAGCCAGAACCATGCTCAGTTTTGCTTCGCTTCCATTATATTTTTGGGTCGATGCTGTTGCAACTGCATGCTATACTCAAAATAGGTCTTTGCTAAACAAAAGATTCTCAATTACTCCATATGAGATCTTAAACAACCGAAAGCCAAATGTCAAGTTTTTCCACATATTTGGTTCAAGGTGTTTTATTTTTAATTCCAAAGAGAACCGAAATAAGTTTGATGTCAAAGCTGATGAAGGAATTTTTCTAGGTTACTCACTAACGTCGAAAGCATACAGAGTGTTGAATAAACGCTCAAAACGAATTGAGGAAACCTATTATGTCACCTTCGACAATAGTTACATAAAGAAAGTTCAAAGAAGTGAAAGTGACTTGGGAGATATTTTTCCAGAATCAGGACAAGTCTCGGTTCCAATAGCCAACCTGTTTGAAGAATACATGCACATGTTTGATGAACCAGAGAAAGCAGCAAACTCAGAAGCGAAAGCCCCAGATAACACAATTGAAAGCCTCAAGAAAATTATCGATGAAGTTGCCAAAGAGATGGAAAATGAACCTCCAACTGCTAAGAGCAATCCACCATTTCAAGGGGAGAGTTCAACAGCATCAGAAACAAACAAAGCATCTTTCGAGAGGGAGGATCCAATTTCGTCTCCATCTCATAAAGGTTTAGAAAAAGAGGATGGTCATGCTCAAAATCCACCTATCGGTAGTACAACCGAGGGGGAGAATCCAACTCCCACACAGAATGCAACCATTAGTGAAGACACATATTAAACTTCGCCAGTCGAGGGGGAGAAAGAGACCGAAAGTACAACTGACGGTGGCGAGGGTGATCTATCTGAAGGTGAAGTCGAAGTGAATGCTAAATTAGATCCAACATATGACCCAAATTATCCTTCATTAGTGAAATGGACCAAAGACCATCCCAAAGCACAGATTATTGGTGACACTTCAGAAAAAGTCCTTACTTGTTCTCAATTGAAAGCGAAACAAACTGCATTGTTCTCTAAAGTTGAATTTTGTATGTTCAATTCGTTTGTTTCCAAGATTGAACCGAAAACTGTAAATGTTGCACTTGATCATTCAGATTGGGTCCAAGCAATGCAAGATGAGCTCCATGAGTTTGAACGTAACCGAGTTTGGAGGCTAATACCTACCCCAAAGGATGCGTCTGTGGTTGGCTTGAAGTGGGTCTTCAGAAATAAGTTGGATAAATAAGGGAATGTCATTCGCAACAAGGCTCGATTGGTGGTGAAAGGATATTGTCAAAAAGAAGGGATAGATTATGAGGAAACCTTCGCTCCGGTAGCTAGGTTGGAATCAGTAAGAATCTTCTTGGCATATGTTGCTCAAAGAAACTGCGAAGTCTTCCAAATGGATGTCAAATGTGCCTTCTTGAATGGAGAATTAGAAGAAACAGTTTATGTTGAGCAACCGCCTGGGTTTGTGAACGAGAAATTCCCTGATCATTGCTATGTGCTGGATAAAGCAGTCTATGGATTAAAGCAAGCACCAAGAGCCTGGTATGAAACCTTAACTCGTTTTCTAAAAATGTCAAAATTTAAGCAAGGTTCGGTTGACCCTACCTTCTTCCGAAAGAAAGAAGGCGAACATCTAATGATCGTTCAAATTTATGTTGATGATATCATCTTCGGCTCTACAAATCCTAGCTTAACAGCTGAATTCAGAAAGTTGATGGAGACTAAATTTGAAATGAGCGCAATGGGTCCAATTAACTTTTTTCTTGGTTTAAACATTAGACAGGGAATAGAAGGTATATTCATCAACCAGGAGGCTTATACAAAGACCTTACTGACGACATTCGGTATGACGGGCGACTCAAAAGTGAAGGTTCCAATGGCATTTGGCACTAACTTAACACCATCTCTAGAAAAACATGTTGTTGACATAACACAATATCGTCAAATGATAGGGTCACTTATGTATTTAACAACTAGTAGACCGGACATTATGTTTTCTGTGTGTTATTGTGCTAGGTTTCAAGCTAATCCAAGAGAACCTCACATGGTAGCTGTGAAGAACATATTTCGTTACCTAAAGCAAACCTCATCTCGCGGTCTTTGGTATCCTGCAAGAACTGGATTCTTCATTCAATCTTATTCTGATGTTGATCTAGGAGGATGTGGACTGGACAGAAAGAGCACTACAGGTGGATGCCAATTTCTTGATGGAAAACTTGTTAGTTGGCAGTCCAAGAAGCAAACTTGCGTGTAATTGTCTACAGCCGAAGCTGAGTATATTGCTGCAGCCTCTTGCACTTCTCAAGTAATTTGGATTCAAAGTCAACTGAGAGATTATGGGCTAAGTATGAAGAAGATACCTCTATATTGTGACTCAGAAAGTGCAATAAGGATTTGTCACAATCCAGTGCAACACTCAAAAACTAAGCACATTGCACTTAGATATCACTTCATTAAGGATCATGTAGAAGATGGGAACATGGAAGTACATTTTGTTCGATCTAGTGATCAACTGGCCGACATATTCACTAAGGCATTACCTGAAGCACTCTTTAACAAAATATTACAAGGCTTGGGTATGATGGAAGCAGAGTCGGTACCGAATCCTCAATTCTCTCACTAAAAATTAGACAAGCGAAATGGAGCGACCGCTCGGTCTATTTCGGCTCCTTAAATTTTGGGAACCGAAATGAACCGACCGCTCGGTCTATTTCGGCTCCTTAAATTTTGGGAACCAAAATGAACCGACCGCTCGGTCTATTTCGCTTCACTTAATTGAGATAGGGTTTCGGTTGTAAACTGTGTATGTTGCTTTATGTTTATTTAAATTTCTTTTTCTGTTTTTATTCTTTTTCAGAAAACTTCAAAAATTCAAAAATATTTTCTTTTTCTGTTTTTATTCTTTTTCAGAAAACTTCAAAAATTCAAAAATATTTTTTTTTTTCTATTTTTATTCTTTTTCAGAAAACTTTAAAAATCCAAAAATATTTTCTTTTTCTGTTTTTATTCTTTTTCAGAAAACTTCAAAAATCCAAAAATATTTTCTTTTTCTGTTTTTATTCTTTTTCAGAAAACTTCAAAAATCCAAAAATATTTTCTTTTTCTTTTTTATTCTTTTTCAGAACACTTCAAAAATTCAAAAATATTTTCTTTTTGTTTTTATTATTTTTCCGAATATTCAATCACTCGAAAATATTTTTCGTTTTGTTTGTGTGGTATATTTGTTTGTTCTTGCCTCTATTCAGTCACAAGGGTACAAGTATAACAGACGTTGGAGCCGGAACATGTATGATGCTTATTGTATGAACTAGTTAAGGGTCCCTAGAAGCATGCTGCAACATGTTGACCTAAGCCTCTATGACCTAGAGCAAGGCCTTAATGATTCGGTCAATACCTATCGTTTCTTCCCAATCAGGCTGTTTTTATTTACTCGGTCTAGAGCTACCTTACTCTTCTCACATGAGTTAAGAGTCTCTGCTTTGTCCTATTTTATAGCAGAAGGTACTTTCGTTTCATTCACCATCCTCAAACCATTCTCCATCTACTCTCGGTTCACAATTGTAACCCTTGAGACTCTCGGTTCTTACAACTGAGGTTTATGGTTGCACAAAATATGTGTTTATGATCTTAGATGCGAATACCACGTGCTGAGTGAAACCCAAAATTCAACACCCATAATGAATTAACGGTGAATTTCTATATTCAAGATCTTACTTGTTACCTAATGAAATCTCTTTTCTTTGCGAGGTCTTTTATGAATTTGTCTAAAACCAAGACTATTCCTCCCATAAAGATCCAATTTTTTTTTTTTTTTGAAGATTTCTATACACTCTTTTGTCATCACAAAATATAACCTGCCTACTTGTTCAACAGACCACATCGGTCTCACAAGTACTTCTTCCAATACTCGTTCTTATTTTAAGAGTCGATGTTCGGTTGAAGATATGTCATGAAAATAAGCCTTTCAATGTTTATTTACAAACACTTGATCGTATTCTCAGGAATCCACACAAGCACTTCAAGTCATTCTTGACTTTGAAGGAAGCGATTCTTGCCCGGAATCCCCTGTTTTTTGTCTGATAATCAGACATCACTCACATCCCATACATATTTGCTTTATTACTTTGTCTTTCGTCACTCTAATGCACGAAATTTTTTAATTTTCCCACATTATGTTGATGGTATGTTTGAGTTCATTTGTCCTCTAGTGAATCAAAGGCAATTCAGGTTCGGATGGCGCGTTCTATTTCAAATGCAAATTGTTGAAATCTTTTTGGGCACGTGAATTTGAACGGTCACTATACGCATGCGTGCTACCGCATACCTAGGAACACCCAACCTGTCAAATCGCGCTTTTTCAGGCTATAGTTTAGAAATAACGTCACAATCGTCACGATTTTCTCTCTCTTGGCAACGGTATATAAAAGGTGTCCACAATTCTTTGTCTTCTACCGGCATCAAGATTTCTAAACTGTAACGGCGATTTCAATTGTTCATCTTCTTCCCTTGTTCAACAATGGCGACCTCTTCTTCTGCACAAGATCAGATTACTTCATCAGCCTTTCTTACCATCAAGCAAAATCAGAACATGATTATAGAACTAAATCCATTTCTATATGATTCTTACATGTTACAAGTTGTTGAATGTATGAAGTACTCTTCACTGGTTATTGCCCTTACCCAATTCGAGGCTGTTTTGATGTCTTTATTGTCTCAAGTTTATTCTTCTGCATCATATGACAAGAACAAGGAACGAATATACTTTCAAATCCACTCCAAGAAGGCCTCTATTTCAAAAGGGAGGTTTTGTTCCTTACTTCATCTCACTGTGGATTTTCTGTGATTTCCCCCGACTTTATCACAACAACACAAATCTTTTCAATGTTGTATGAAATGGGATACACAGATGTGCTGACAACCATTGTCGAAGTCAAGAAGTCGTGTCTCCCATCTCAGTGGAACGGTCTTCTAACTCTTCTTATCAAAGGCTTGGCAGAAAGAAGTGCTGGATCAAATGGCACTAGTAAAGGATTCCTGACCATTCTCTATGGTCTGTACAATGGAATAAACTTGGACTATGGGTCTATCATATGGTCTCAGGTTGTGCAGAGCCTAAATACTTCCGCTCGTCAGTCCGAAATTTCATGTGGAAGGTTTTGGACTCTCATTACCAAACGGGCAATCGACACTCTGGAAGTTCCGGTGATGAAGGATGCTCTCATCGCGTCCATTGCAACTTTTCATACAAAGAAGATCATCATCTCAGACCCAAAAAAGTTCCTTCATTATGGTTACATTCCGGAGACCATGTACAGGAGTGTTATAGCCTAGAGTAAGGTGATGGCTGACTATCGACAACTTCCTCCCAAGGAGCCGAGAGTTCTTTCTCCTGAGCAAAAGGTTGCCTTGGATGTTGTTGACAAGCCCAACAATGGAGGAAAAAGGGTGACAAAAAAGAAGGAAACAACTGAGGAGGAACAAACTAAGCCCTCCAAATCCATGAAGCGAAAGTCAGAAAATGAGTCCTCCTCAAAGCCAAAGAAAATTAAGAAAATGGCGAAAAGATCAACAATTCAAACTCCTCCAAGTCTGAATCATCCTGAAGATGATGAAGAAGATGAAGTTGCTCCGGACTCTCCACGAGGTAATACTCCTCCTAGATTACCTCCACAAACCGAATCTCCACCTCACAAAATTCCAACCCCACCTCCATCACCGAAACCTCCAACGCCGACACCGAAAGTCCCAGTTTCGGTTGTTACCACTTCCACAACAAAAACCTCTTTACCACCACCACCAGTTTCTTATGTTTCCATTCCTCCAACAAACTTTACCAACTCCTATCATTTCCCAATCAACCACCACGACACTCCCTGAACAAACAGCAAGGGTCTGTTGGATTAATGTCTAAGTCAATAACTATAATTAGTAAGACTTGACCCGACCCGGCATGGTCCATTTGGGTTGCATGGCATCATGCATTTGGATAGACTATAATGAGAGAAATAACACTTAAGGTTTGCTAATATATTATAAGTTATAGTATATTAATAAGATTATTTAATTAAGTATTGATCAAGAATTAATCTAGAATTAATTAAGTGATCAAAAGAAGACTAATTAAATATATGGGTTGATTGTGTAAATCATCCATACTTGTATAGTGAGCTAATGCTCCATGGATTATCAAGTTGGGGTAAAACCCATATGATGCCCCATGGATGCTCCATGGTGTATTTGAACCCATGGATCCAAGGAAATGAAAAGCCATGACAATTAGGGTTTACCCTAATTGTAACAACTATATAAGATCATATTCTTTGACAAAATCGGCCACTATGTAAGATAGAGAAGGGGCTAGCCGATTTCAAGTGTTCTACATTTCTCTCAAGGTTATTCCAAAAGCAATTGATGTTGTGTGAACCATTTGAGGTGTCACACTTGGGGCACTAGGCACTCAAGCTTCTTGAGAACATTCTACACCAAAGAGGTATGTATTCTATCTTGTTATATTCATTGTTTTGTATGCTAGATTAGGATAATACCTTGGATGTTCATATTTGCATGTATAATAGAGAAAAAAATAGATCCAAGGTATTTAGGTTTGCATGTACACTTAGGAGTGTTAGAATGCTCAAAACCCAACAGTGGTATCAGAGCCTAGGCTTGTTTTCTTGTTATACTTGCAAAAGTAGCTGAAAAATCGAGTTTTGATGCTGTCTGCCCAGTAGACTCGCCGAGTCCAAGGCAAAATGCATCCAACTCGCCGAGTTGATTCATGCACTCGACGAGTTGGACCCCCAGACTAGGAACATTACCCTAAGATGTTTTGAACTTATAAACTTGTTTTTGATGTGGTAATGTTCATGCTAATCCAATTTCTAAGATAATTGTCATAATTTCAAGATTTGTATTAGTTTGTATGTTCATGCTAATTTATTGAAGATTGAAGATTTGAATTATCTTGTTCTTAGATTAATAGAAAAGTTGTGTGAAATAGTTGATTTCAATCCATTTTAATCTAAGAGTTGATTCCAAAGTGTGTTTTTGTAACTTGTCCTCAAGTTATATGAAAAGTCACATTTAAGAATCATAAAACTCATAATTAAAGTTGGCAAAGGTTACAAAATGAAGAGTCTAGTTCTAATTAAATGGTTTTATGAATCCATAACTTGTCCTCAAGTTATGGAGGTTCAAGAGTCTCCATCAAATAATAAATAAATAAAAGTGTAACCTTAATTAGTTCCATAAGTTACAAAATAAAGAAAAGTTACATTCTTTAATAGTTTAAAGTCTTCCATAACTTGTCCTCAAGTTATGGAACTTGAAGAGTCTTTTAATTAAAACTACTTTAAACTCATAAGTTATGGAATTAATTAGTTTTGAATAGTTTCAAAACTTGCCCTCAAGTTTTTGAATTTGAAAAGTTTTCTCTTATGAATACTTTAATTCCAAGTTAAGCCCTTAGGATTTAAAAGTTAAAATTCAATCCTTATACTTTATAATATTATAAGTCAATAATATATATATATATATATATATATATATATATATATATATATATATATATATATATAAGAGTAAAAGTTAGTCTTACCGTTAGTAGGCCTCATTCACGAAGCCGATCTATAAGGGGGTATAAGGTTACTGCCTATAAAATGGCAGTTTAATGGGTTTCCACTCTCACCCACCGCTTCCTTGACTGGTGGAGGGTCATTAGCCGAATGGGTAGGACAAACACTATAAGTTCTCCCTTCATTAAAAGAATTATTGATTAAATACTAAGTAACTAAACACTTATAATTCCCAATCTTAGTTACTTAGGAAAATGTGAATAAGGTGTTAACCCATGAAATTACACTTGGCACTTTGATTAAGTCAGATGGTGGAGCGTGTGTGGTTTACCGGCACACTAGCTTGATTTAACAAGGTAGGCAAAGGGTTTCTTAAAGTTTAATCATAGGCCGGTGGAGTGTGTGTGGTTTACCGGGACATCGGTTGGGTGATAAACATTTAAGAGTACCAAGTAATTTGCATGGTTATTTCACACCTTGTTTTGTGATCCTCGGCATCCCAGTCACAAAACCTGAAGGGCACACTCGAGATTGAAACATGCCATTGAAAAGTTCAATGAATATCAAAAGATCTAGGAGTTTCAAATCCAATTAAAACTTAATTATATTTCGTTTTTCATGATGGATATTGGTAAATCGTCATTTACCTACCTTCAACTATTTTATAACTTGGATTACGGCATCCCTCTTCCAGTTGTAAATAGGTTGTTGGGTCCTAGCCTTAATATTTTATATTGGGTGTTATATTAAGGACTTAAATCAACTAAACTTGAATATCTCCCAAAAGATGTCTAAGTTCATACATTTATGATCTTCCCAAATCTCTTGGAACTTCACTTCCTCCACCTCCTCCAATTATTCTCCCTAACCCACAAGTTCAAGGTCACTCAAGCCCTATTGGCAAGGCAAGGTCTAGGTGTGATCACATCTTGGAGATGAAGTCACATATTGACAAGTCGGGAGAGTTGGGTGTCAAAGTCTTAAGAAAGTTGGATGTTCAATCACTTTCTAAGTCACAAATCGAGTTCCTTTGGGACTCCTATGAAACAGACTATGACAAGACCCTTAATGATCTTATCTATTTGCTTGGTACTGCTGAATCAGCAATGATTTGGAAGGCTAGTAAAGCAAATTTTATTAGAAGATCGACTTCCCAAAACTTTATGGACATTGACAATGGTGACACTGGAAATCCAGAAAAAGCATTCTCTTCCCAATGGAAAGGGATCGGCCATAGTCAACTCGGTTGACCAAATGGTAAAGAGAAAAGCTAAGTCTATGAGAGTCCCATGTACCATTACCAAAGGGTCCATTTGTTAAAATTGCCAAAGGAAGGGGCACTATTTGCGAAGCTGCCAAATTTACCTAAGGATGTTAAAGTCAATAAGTTTGACTCTACTTCAGGTAAAGTCCATTATCTAACTCTGTTAAGCTCCTATTTGGTGATTCTTATTACATAATGTGACTAAGTCACATGGTGATGTTATAAGAATCAAATAAAAGAGAGAAAGCTTAAAGGAAGTATATGTTGCTTCTGATCGCGAAGATGGACTTCGATCACATCAGAATTTTGAAGTTGTTACGTAGGAGTTATGACACATTGCTTAGGAATATATAACAACAAGGTTTTCATATGGATTGTAAGGATAAGTTTTTCCGCAAAGTTTTTAAAATAAAAGGAAATTTTTTATTTTTATTTATTTTAAGAATCCTTACAATGACATTTGTGAAAAAAATTGTTGTTTATATGATTCCATTGCTAGTAATATAGGAAAATGGTTTTGATTCTTTCATTTGTGGTAGTGTCTAAATTTACCAAATAAAGAAAGTTTCTCATCACCCAAGTTTCAATTGGACCGAAACTTGGAATCATGCAAGTTGTATAGTATGATGAATGAGAACTTTCAAGCATTGGAAAATTAAGACTAATTACTTGTTCACATGGATGTGTGAGTCAAGTAAAGGACTAAGAGATCGAGTACACAGTCTTGTGCACTGATCAAGCCCACCACAAATAATCGATAAGACTATTCGTCATGATTTACTAAAGTTTAGTAAATATGGTTATACTTATAAGTCTAAGTATAATTCTGAAGCATTGGAAAAGTCTCGATGTATGGCAGAACGAATGAGAAGAATCAAATTAGGCAGAAGGATAAAAGTTTCTCAAATCTGAAAAGATGGGAGAGTACTTGAGTATCATGTTATATGATCATCTTAATGATTAAGAGACCTTATCATAATTCATCCTCTAAGTGCATTCTGATAGCTAAGAAGAGGAGCTGGGAGTTGTTGAAGTGGTCAAATTAAGAAGATGAGTCCTACTTCGTTCCAAAACATCTCTTAGAGTCATACTCCAAGATTGTAGCGTGAGTGACATATCTTAAAGAAGGTTTATTAACACTAGTCAAATGTAAGAGTAAAAGGTTATCTACTCTTGTACATTTGAAATTAGTAAGTTGTGATGTTTTGGATAAAACAGAGACCAACTTAGACCAATTGTGTGAAGTGTTTGTCTTTATTAGAATCCACACTATCTCTTGGATGTTTGACAAGAGAGTCTTGTATGTCAAGAGGACAGTAGGAGTCTTAAAGGTCTTGAAAATCTCAAGATCTAATAAAACCTGGAATTATTCACTAGCACACAACTTGAGGTGTATAACCTATCGTGTTGACATATTTTGTGTCCATTCCAGTGAAAGTTGGCTTTCCATATGAGTTCTTAGAGTCCTCAATTGGTTGCACAGCTACTTGGAAGCTATGGCAGACCCTTGTGCTACCAAATGGCAAGAACTTAAGATTGCACAAGTTCAATCCATATGAGTTTAGATTTGTCACTAACCTTGTCTTGTGATTATGGTTTTGACAAATTCATATGGGTAGGAACTCATACACCATAAAAATCTAAGTGTCATAAGGTTTCTCTCCGATTCATGAAAATGATGGTGAGGAAACACTTCCGCTAAGTAGATTTGTAAGTAGATAGTAATCTTTGCATTCTCAAAGTTGTTAGTAGGAACACTAACATGGACTTGTGAGAAATAGCAAAGGTCTAAACAATTAAGACTATGATTACGGAATCCCTTTTCATAGTTCTGAAATTGTTTAGACACGCCTGTGAGCTATCTAAGATAAGGTGTATGATTTTGATAAAGTCTTATCAAAGCAATCTAGTATCAGAAATCTGAACTTTGGTAAAAAAAAAGCCAATAACTGATTTCTGAGTACATGTCAAAGCTAGTGGGAGCATAAGTGTTATGCTAATAATCATCATGATAGTGGGAGCATGATAATTATGATAAGTATTGCAAGTTAGCAATGTTAATTATAGAAAACATAAGTTTCAATTCGTGAGGTTGCAGGGGTTGAAAAAGTTGTTTTGCTATAATTAAGGGAGAGGAAATTATACTTCATTTCAATTATGAAAAGCTTAGATTGAGTTTATAATCATTGTAAAGAGCTTATATTGAGATTTTAATCACCTTTAGTCAAGAATATATATATATATATATATATATATATATATATATATATATATATATATATATATATATATATATATATATATATATATATATATATATATATATATATATATATATATATATGAATTTCATGTTGGATTGATTCAACTTAAGAAAATTCTATATATTGCGTTCTCAAAATTCGATTATGACTACGGCATCCCTTTTCATAGTAAAATTTTGACTATATGGCAAACAAAAAAATTATTATAGCAAAAGACTGGTTTAGTCTTTATGGGAGACATCATGAATCGTGTCTCATATGCTTTGGATATAGGATCGATTACATGTGCTATATTCATCCTGTCTAAAATTTTCCAGATGCCTGGGGCATTAAGAAGGGAAAAGGTCTAGAACTGGATATGACTAAAATGATTAAGCAATTGTCGAAGACAATCTAAGGTTTACCAAAGATTGGTTGCTCAAGGACAGTTGGAAGTATAGTGTGAATTTTGGAAGGGCCATATTGACATAGTCTGAAAAAAGGCAACTCTTGTTTAGAAGTAGTAGTCAAAATGGGAATATAGAGTTGTCTCTATAGATAAAAGCAATATGTGTAAGATTAGAAAGAACTTAGTGCAAGAAGCATGTTCAAAGCAATGCATACTTTGAACATAAGGCTTTGTGTCCATGGAGTAGGTCTTCATTGGAATACCATGTAATGGTTTTTGACAAGTCTTTGTAACTTTGTACACACTCATTGCAAGAGGGTGGTGCATTTAAGTTTAAAATCTAACAGATTTCGATTTGGGAGTGTGAAATTAGAATCATTGAAAGTTTGGTCAACTGGTTTATTTCACAAAGTAAGGATCATAGATAAACATAGAGTGCATACTTGGTGTATGGAAAAGCTATTGTTTAGGAAAACATAGTGTACATGCTTGGAGCATGGGATACCTAGTGTTTTAATTCAAGTATAAAGTTGATAAACCCGAAACAATGAATAATGAGTAATCAGTATAGTGATAAATAGAAGTGGTCTATTTATATTCATAGGGTTTGATACCATATTTGATTCATTTATTCTTGTGTTTCACTTTGCATGTTTTGACTTCCATAATAACTAGGTTATTCTTCCGGAATGACTAAGTTATTCAAACCTTCCACAGTCGGTCATATGTAGGAAGTAGATATGAATCAAGACTGTCATGGGTTGGCTTGTAGAGGTCCAAGTTGGTGGACAAAGTTGTGTTACAACAGTCATGAGTGCTCATAAGTTCTGAGTATTGGATTCAACTCGCACTCATTTGAATCACTTCATGGATTTTATCACGAGTGATCATGAGACGATAATATGTTATATTCTTCAAACCTAGAGATATGAGTTGTTACTATGAGTTGATTGTACATTGATTGCGCGAAAACGCATTGGTAACTCGATGTTTTAAAACGTGTTTTTGTGTATGATTCAACAAGTAGTAGAACAAGCCATATGAGTCGAAGTTTATCCATTCCTTTTACCTTCGGGATAAAAGCGATATCTGTGGGCCCCTCGATGATTTAGTGATGACACATGTGAGTGCTTGGCCAAGCCAGGACTGATTTGATATGTTCAATCAGTCAGTCATCATAAATCGGAAATCGGGAAACAACAAATGGACAGAGATAATGATTTATAATCCATGTCTCAGTCCATATGATATCTAGAATGGAGGAATATATGATCCCTTATCTAATGGACAAGTCATTGACAAAGGTCAGAGATCATCGGCAAGGTCAGAGTTCGACGGAAGCTTTTGAGAGCTACGATTGCCAGTTGGTTCTTGAAGTCATACGTAATAATAGTTTTAGACTTATCCAAGTGGGAAACTGTTGGATTAATGTCTAAGTCAATAACTATAATTGGTAAGACTTGACCCGACCCGGCATGGTCCATTTGGGTTGCATGGCATCATGCATTTGGATAGACTATAATGAGAGAAATAACACTTAAGGTTAGCTAATATATTATAAGTTATAGTATATTAATAAGATTATTTAATTAAGTATTGATCAAGAATTAATCTAGAATTAATTAAGTGATCAAAAGAAGACTAATTAAATATATGGGTTGATTGTGTAAATCATCCATACTTGTATAGTGAGCTAATGCTCCATGGATTATCAAGTTGGGGTAAAACCCATATGATGCCCCATGGATGCTCCATGGTGTATTTGAACCCATGGATCCAAGGAAATGAAAAGCCATGACAATTAGGGTTTACCCTAATTGTAACAACTATATAAGATCATATTCTTTGACAAAATCGGCCACTATGTAAGATAGAGAAGGGGCTAGCCGATTTCAAGTGTTCTACATTTCTCTCAAGGTTATTCCAAAAGCAATTGATGTTGTGTGAACCATTTGAGGTGTCACACTTGGGGCACTAGGCACTCAAGCTTCTTGAGAACATTCTACACCAAAGAGGTATGTATTCTATCTTGTTATATTCATTGTTTTGTATGCTAGATTAGGATAATACCTTGGATGTTCATATTTGCATGTATAATAGAGAAAACATAGATCCAAGGTATTTAGGGTTGCATGTACACTTAGGAGTGTTAGAATGCTCAAAACCCAACAGGGTCAACGTATCTGATACGGGGGCACCTATAGAAACCGAACCCCCAGTCATCTCTAAACCTATCTCTCTAACCCACTCAACCGAGTCAGGTGCTACTCTAGGAGGAGACAATGATGAGTGTGACTCTACATACTTTAGTCCCTATCGGATTCAATCTGATGACGACAATGATGCTCCTGTCAACTGCCAACATTTACAGAGCATTCATGAAAAGCTGGATAAGTTGCTTGCAGATAACAAAGCTTATGGAGGGGTGGTTCTCAAAGCTTTTGTGGAGACTGGCATCGAGCAATATACAACGGCTATGGATAAATCCACTGATGCAATCAAAGAATCAACTTCTACTTGCCGTAAATCCTATGCCGATGTTGCTGAAGTTATTCAAACCTCGCAGATATTTTTGGATTCTTTAAAAGGGCATGCTGATAAGAATGCTGCCAAACTTCGTGAATCAGTTGAATCTCTTTCGCAGTCTTTAAAGGAAGAACAACAGAAGTTTGATGATGTTCGTTCCTCCATCAAAGCTGACAACACTTCTCTGATAAGTTCAATATCCTCTCGACTAGACTCACTACATGCAGACATTGCCAAAGAGAGTGCTTTGAAAGAAGAGATAGCTCGTCAAGCCTCTATAATTGTAGTTCAGCAAGTTCAACTTGCTCATGTAGAGAAGGAGATTTCCTTGTTAAAAACCAAGAGAGCTGTCTTCCGAAGCTGTGCAAACGATGTCAAGGACATGTTGACCAATCTCCTTGGTGCTCATGATCCGATTCTCACTCTCACCATCCACAATCATCTTACTAGCAAACTGCTCCCTGCTCTTGCCATGCTTCATGAAATGAAAGGTGTTTCGGAGCCTTTCGTTACTCCAAAACAAGGGGGAGAGGGACCACAGAAAGTAATTGTAACAAAAGAACTGAAGGTTAATGTAGCTTCAGGTTCTGGTCCAAAAGATAAGCTGAAACAGATTGTTAATGACAGTGATAGTGATGTTGAAGAAACTATTCTTGAAGCCCTTAAACGAAAGAAGAGAGATAAAGAGTTAGATGACAATCTAAAAATAACAAAGGAGGTTGAGGAAATAGAGAGGCGTAACAAAGAAGAAGAAGATATCTTGAAGTGTAAGAAGGCTCTGTTTCCTGAATGGACTAGAGAGGTGCTGATTAGTCAAGCAATTGAATCACCAAGTATTTATTGGTTAGAACCGATTGCCTCTTTTGAATGTGATAACTCAAAGGACTCACAGTTTGATATGCCAATTACAAGGAAAGCATTTACATTTCATTGTTTTGATTCAACTGTTGAGGTTCCTTTTCCAAATCCAAAGGTTTACCGAGAGCTTATCGACTTTTACTTAAAGTATGGCCAACCTCAATACCTGACATGGAGTGCGCAAAAAATTACAACTGTCAAGGTATTGAAACCGACTCCCACTGGTAAATTTATAAACGTGCATTTCAAGATTACACGAGGGTCTGCAAACTCTGTTTCGATGATATCTTTAGCAGATCTTCCCAATCTCAATCCTCATGATTGGATATTTCTATACAACATTCTGCTCACTAATTCGAAGGAGTATGAGTCGATTCTGGAGCACTTAAAGAGAATGTTGGCCTCCTATATCTATGAAGTTGCAACAATGGATCAGGAGATAGCAAAAGTAATGAATAAGAAGCCGACGGTCAAGACTACTCAAAAGCCAGGGGATGTGAACAAGATGAAGATAGGGCAAACTGATTCAACACATCTGACTGTGATATTTACGAAAGGTGAAGCTCACAGGTTTTTGTTTTCTTTGTTGTTTTCTACTGACTGCTTGGAGCACATTATCAACTTGATACATCGGTGCAAGCAGAACTCGGATGCTGACAAGAAAATTTTTACTGATATGCTTCGGTGGTATATTACCTTTCGGTACCATCTGTTAGCTATCATTCCGAGAGTATTCAAAACGGTGAAGAAGCCTTCAGTTGCTAAACAGAGTTGAAGTCTCGGTCCCAAAGACGCAAAGGGGGAGATAGTTGGGGCTTATTATGTTGCGTCTTAGGGCTTTTTGTATATATCCGGATTGGGCCTGTCCATCCGTGATTATCTCGTAGGGTTAAACTATATATATGCATGCATGTATGCATTATTGTCAGACGTCTTTTTAATTACGCTTGAGTTTTGTAACCCTAAAACACCTCTACAGTCTAAGTTCTTAATCGAGCTCTTCTGAGGTGTTGAAGCATTAATCATTCAAAGTATTCAATCCATATTTGTGTTTACATTTACGTACTTATTTGTTTGCATGCTTAGAATCAATCGATCCTGAAAGACCTACGTTCTAACAACTTGCATTGAGTGAGAAATTTTCTTCATCCCAAAACTCCAAGGGAACATCAAGAATCTTAAGCCAAGCAATTCTTTCGTAACGAACATCATGTTGATTAGCTCTCCCCAACCATTTAAACCAATCATTCCATCGACTTTCATCTTCTAGGAATTTCTTTGCACTTATGGAGCACTTAAAGTCGATAGTAATTCTTAAACCCCAAGATATTTGGTTTCTTCCCTTATTATCCCAAGGCATGGAGTGTACCCATTGGATCAAGACTGTGAGCATCACTAATTATGACATATTTCTTTCTTATCCATCTACTCATACTAGTGTTAGAGTTTAGTGTGATAGAGGGGGTATAATTACTCGCTTGCTGATTTTTTTTGTCCAGCCATGACCTGAACAAATGTAGTGTTACTTCTAGCACCTAATTTGAGAGGAGAGATTTCATGCAAGTGTGGATTCCTCCAGGTTCTGGCACTTCGTTGGTGTTGATTGACCTTTTCCTTTCTATGATGCTGAGATATATTAACCTCTAGTATCATTTCTTCGCATTTGATACCTTGTAGTCTTGACTACAATATCTTGGCGTCGTCTACCCACATGAATCTGACGAATGCATAGTTCTTCTTTCGATAATCCTTCTTCCACCCAAAATACACATCGACCATTTTTCCATATATTTAGAAAGGTCTCTTCAACTCCTCATTATTGGTATCATATGGAAATCCCGCCACAAAATAGTTTGTGAGGGCATTAAATTGTTGTGCTCTGACATTTGATTTCCTCCAGCGGACCTCCGTCCGCCCGCCAGTGGGCCGGTGACCATCCCTCTCTCCGCTTGAAAAGGGTTAATGACCTACGAGGGTAATAAGTTTTTAATTTTGTTCACATTAGATCCCTAAAGTCTTTTTTTAGTATATATTACACCAACATGATTGTTATAAGCGTTTAAAAAGGATAATACATTTTTAATTTTGTCCACATTAGGTCCCTAAGGTCTTTTTTATACATATTACACCAACATGGTTGTTATAAATGTTTAAAGAGGGTAATAAGGTTATAATTTTGTCCACATTAGATCCTTATTTTTAATATTTTTATCATTTCATCTAACTCTTTTATAATTTATATTAGTATCTAGTTAGATGGCTTCATCATTTCGTCTTCTCATTTTAACCGTCCATTCACCACAACCAACGTTTTAATTGAAAGGTTACATAACAATTTTTTTTCATTTAAAAAAAAACTAATAATAATCAAAATCTTAATAATTAAGGTTATGTTTGGCACACCATAGCTAGCTAATAAGTTAGCTTATTTTTTGAATCTTATGTAAGTTGTCACGTTTAGCAAGCCAAAAAGTAGTTTATAAGCTAGCGTATTAAAAAACTACTTAGATTAGTTTTTTAAGTTTTTTTTTTAATTTTTCAAATATACCTCTTAATTAATTATAGAAAACATATTTTTTAAATGCCCTTTTATGTCATTATATAAATTTCAGATAGCTTATCAGCCAGTGGCGGGTATCCCCGACAAATCTTGTATCTCCAATCTCTTTAAGGTTTCAAATTTGTCCACATTAAGTCCTTAAGATCTTTTTTGTACCTATTACACCAACATAGTTGTTATAACCATATAAATGGAGTCCCTTTAACGTTTAAATGGACGATATTTAAACAGTTATAACAACCATGTTGGTGTAATATACAAAAAAAATATCTTAAGGACCTAATGTGAACAAATTTGAAACTTTATTACCCTCCTAGGTCATTAACCCTTCTTGAAAAACTTGAAACTCCTATTTTGCCATTTAAAATATTTTACATATACAATTTTATTAATAAAAAAATAAAAATAAATGCTCCACACACAACACCCCATCCCTTCACCACATCTCTCACATTTGATTCCCTCTTACACAATGCACCCACCACTGATGAATACTTTATTGTTACATTTATATGTTCAATAGTCATTATTGAATGACATTTGCTAATAATATATGATCATATAGGGTCACAACTTAATCAAATTAGCACATATTTAATATTTATTATTAATATGATTATTTATAGATATTATCAACTCTTTTATTTAACTAGAGAGTAATTATTGGTTTGTGAAAATACTAACTTAAGAGAGTATAAACTAATTATTATATCATATAATTTTATTTAATAAGTAATGTACAAAGTTTTGGACACTTGGATTCTACATGCCTTAACTAGTCCTATTATTTTATCTAGTTTGAGTAACTAGTCACCTCTCTCTCTCTCTCTCTCTCTCTCTCTCTCTCTCTTTCTCTCTCTATCTATCTATCTATCTATCTATCTATCTCTCTCACACACACTCATGGGCCGAAAATGTCAAAGGAATGGGAGGTTGCTTGCAAATATCCCTCTTACATACACCTTACTTGCAAGATACCACTACTTTGCATTAACTGGAAGTATGTGCATTGAATCTTGCATGCGGGTATAAAAGGAAGTGTAATTCTTGCATTTGGAACACTTCTTGTTCCTTTGTTTCTTCAAAAATCTGAGAGCATCAATCTCTCCTCTCTTTTTTCTCCCTTTTGAAGGTAGTTGCAAGTGTTGGTGCTTAAAAGTGCTTCTGCTTTAGTGCTTAATTGTGTTAAGCACTTAAAGGCTAAAGAAGTTATACAAGAAGGGAATTATGATTCCATTGTGCCTTACTCTTGATGGTGGATTGATATGTGCATAATTAGTTCATATTAAGTATACATTTTTATTCATTTATTAGCTAAATTATTGCATTTTATGGACAAAAGGTACTTAAAAGTGTTTGAATTATGTTTTTAGTCCAAAAATGAAGCTTGGAAGCGAAAGGAGGCGGGAGAAACAGTTAGAAGTTCGAGAATGGAACAAAGAAGAAAAAACATTGAAAAAAGCACCTACTCGGCGAGTAGGGGCGACTACTCGGCGAGTCCGATCGGAGAATCGAGAAGATAAAGACTCGGGATCCCAGAGAGTTATCACAATACAGGGAATGTGAGATGGACTCGACGAGTCGCCACCTGACTCGACGAGTTGATTCGTATATATAAAGATAACTCCACAGAACGATATGAAAAAAAATTTGGGACGATTCAGAAGAGTTTTGCTGCGATTAAGAAGTCAGAAAAACCCTAGAAGACGAAGTCATAAGCTAGAATTCAATCCCGAAGGAGAATTGAGGCAAATTTCATCATTCCACTTAATCTTTT